>NC_133618.1:651351285-651681285 GCF_048593235.1 Sminthopsis crassicaudata
AAAGAGAGAAAGAAAGAGAGAAAGAAAGAAAGAAAAAGAGAGAAAGAAAGAGAGAAAGAAAGAGAGAAAGAAAGAAAGAAAGAAAGAGAGAAAGAAAGAGAGAAAGAAAGAGAGAAAGAAAGAGAGAAAGAAAGAGAGAAAGAAAGAGAGAGAGAAAGAAAGGAAGGAAGGAAGGAAGAAAGGTGACTCCAGCCTACAGGAGTCGGGGGAGGGGGGAAGCATCTCTTTCACTCCAGGGCCTCATCTATTGTGCTCCACAGACTGAGTGGGAGATGCCCCTTTCTCTGGTCCCAGGAGAGATAGCTTGGTGTTTAATTGCCTAACCACAGTCTAATTACTCAGCCATTAAGATCAAAAAGGGATAGGAAAGGTTGTGATACCTGAGTTTCTATTGCAGCTCTAATCTCTACAGATTCTTCCTCCCCACCTCCTAGGAAAAGATTTATGGAAAGATTAAGGAGGGTTTTTTTTTCCAATAGCTATTAATATTCATGGCAGTCTTCACCGCCATCTGCTTTTAACGATTTTGTTTGCAAAGACCTGAGATTAAAATATGGCCTGCTATTGCTCTGGAGCGTCTGAACCGGAGCTCAGTAAAACAAAGGGACCTTTCAGACATGGTGAGGAGCAGCCTGTCATTCTCTCTGCGGCAGGAGAGACTAATGACTTGGGGGACAGAGGAGGCAGGGAAAGCAGGGCCATTTGGAGCTATTCCCTTCCCTGGTGGAGACAGGAAACTGGCCCAGATATTGGATCCTGAAACTGGTAGGCCACTCTGGCTATTAAAAGGCTAATTGGGGAAAATAGAAGTCATGGACCCTCCTTGGGAGCCCTAAATAGCCAAATTCCATCAGGGAGAGATGAAATACACTTAAACTAAAGCACGAATGAGTTGAACTGGACAAAAGGAACAACTTCCTGACTGTGAAGGTTCTGAGGTGCAGGGATGTGACCACTCCCCTCCCCCATTCCCCACTCCCACTCCTCACACCACAACCCCAATCTGGGGAAAGGTCCTGGAGACCCCTTGGTCTAGAATTGGCTGTTAGGTTCTGCCAGTCCAGGGAAGGGGAATAGAAGAAGGGATGCAAAAAAAGGAGAAAAAGACATGTTCCCCTAGCTAAAGATCATTCCAACTTGATGGACATTCTGGCTTTAAAAGCCAATAGGTTTTAAGGTGCATTTTTCTATTGGTTTAAAAAAAAAAGGATTTGTGCCTAGTAAAAGTCATTGTCATGAAAAAATACCATTTACTGGCATTTACTTGACAGGAAGACATGAGGAAATAAAAGGAGACCAGAGATGGTGCGACCTTTGGCAAATCTGTCTGAATCTCAGTTTACCCTTCTCTAGGGTGAGATGGTTTGTCTGCACAATTTTGGAAGATTTCTCTGAACAATGGTCCTTCTATCACCTGCTGGAGCAGGCAGGTATGACTGCCTATTCATTCTGATTGTCTGTCCCAGTCAACTCACAGATAAATATCACAATTGTTCCAATGACTTCTCACAGAATCATAACTAAGGTAGGGTAGTGAGGGTTCTGCACTAGGACGCTGACATTAAAAAGGTGTATGAGTCTATTTCCTCCCTAAAGCAATTGAGAGAATAGATTTCCTTCCATTCATTTCTCCAATGACTTTCATGACCTATTCCATTATTGGGCCCCATTCTAAAGTACCAGTGCTATGTCAATTTTCTCCTGGAACTGATTTCATCTCCCCCAAATCCCTATGAAGATAGGAGACTGTTTAATATGTGTCTTTGCATTCACCAAACCTAGTCCAGTACACACACTGGACTAGCACAGACTAGGTTCTTAATAAATACTTTTTGGTTAATAAATTGATTGATTGGGGGCATGGCCCCATCTCCCAGCAAGTCTGCCCTTCCAATTAAGCTACCTCACCTCCCTCCCCACTCCACTGTCCACCTTTTTTACCCCCAGTAGAAGGTTTTCCAGATATAGCTCTGCTTCCCAGCTTCCATTTTTAAAATGTTCCATCTTCTGAGTGTCTCTTAAATGGTTACAATACCCCAGTAGATTAGCAGTATTCATATTTCTCTTCAGACTTAAGGTTTGAGCCTGAAAACCACTGGTAAAGGGAGGCTTTTAGATCAGCTTTTCCCAATATGCCCTCTTTAAACTAGGTTGCATTTTCAAATGGCTTCAAAATCCCTTCCCTGTTTAAAGTTCACCTGTATCCCAAGTGAAGACATCATTATGAAGAAGAGTTTTGTTGGGATATAACTAATCTCTTGTTATTCTTTTCCCAAAACCCTTCTGTGGTTACCTATTACCTACTGAATGAAATTCCAATTCTTTAGCTTGGTATTCAAGGCCGTCCATAACCAGAAACTGATCTGCTTTTCCAGTCTTGTCTTTACTGTTCCCTACCATAAACTGGACTACTTCACTATGATCTATTCACATTATTATTTTCTGCCTCTATGTCCCTGCTCATATGGTTCCCTAATCCTGACAAGCCCTCCTCCCCTTTTCCCCTTCCTCCTTCCTGTTACCCTCCTCTGTCCTTCAGATTCTATTTATCCTTGGATGCAAAACCCAAATGCTACCTTCCCTAGTGAAGCCTTCCCTAACCTGCCATTGAGGCAGTTTATTTAATTTGTTGGATTTGACTAGCTTTAGAATCAGAAGACCTGTGTCCAAATCCCACCCATGATGCTTCATGGGGGGGAAAACAAATGGGGGAGAGAAAGAGGCACACAGAGAGGAAGGAAAGAGATGGAGAGAGAGAGAGACAAAGATACAGAGAGAGAGAGAGACAGAGAGAATTTAGACTTTTATGCTACATGACTTATAGCATCTTATCCACCTCCCCACCAACACACACACACACACACACACACACACACACACACACACACACACACACACTCACACACATTCTTGAGTTCCAGGGATACCAACCTCCCAACTGTTTTTCATATAAAGGCACTCCTTCTCTTGACTCTGGACATTTTCACTGACTGTATTCCATGCTTCAAACACCATACCTCTTCATCTCTGTCTCTTGGCTTCTTTCACATCTTAAATCTGACCTTTTAAAAGAAGATTTTCCAAGGCTTCTTTAATCTTAGTCCTTTCCCTTTGAGGTCATAAATATTCTGTTTGTACCTACCTGATTTCATGGTGTCTCCCCTATTAAGCTAGGAGTAGGGAATGTTTTTGCTTCTCTTTCGTATGCTTTCCTCTAAGCATAGTGCCTGCACATAGTAGGTGCTTAACAAATGCTTGTAAACTGACTGACCTAACATCCAACAAATAAGCAAAGACAGCAAAAAGGGAGCCCAATATTGAATTGGTGATGCAAAAATGGATACACCAATGCTTTGCCTTGTAAAGCTGTAAATTGATATAATAATTCTGAAAAACAATTTGAAATCATGGCCCAAAAAAGGGCTAAAATAAACAGTCTTTGATTCAAAGGTTTCACTCAGACCTAAACTTCAAAGAGGTTACTGATAAAAAGAAAAACCTAAATATTTATAAAAAGCATTTTTATAGTAGCAAAGAAGGAAATACAAAGTACATCCATCCCTTAGAGAACAATCAAACAAATTGTGGTACATGAAGGGACTAGAATATTGCTTTGCTCTAAGAAATAGCAAATATGAGGAATACAGAGAAGCAAAAAAGTTTGCATGATCTGATGCATAATGAAGTAAGAAGAGTCAAGAAAACAATCTATGCAATGAATACATATGTGGAAATGGAAAGAGCCTTAAAATGATGAAAATGCATTCAGTAAACTTTAAAAGAACAAGTTTATCCCCAAAGAAGAGAAATGAGAAAACACTCTACCCAAATCATTGGCAGACATGGGGGGAGAGGCATGAGGAGTATGGAACATTTTACACATTGTAATTTTTAATATATTAGTCAGTTTCACTGATTTTTTTTTCCTTTTTCCTATTTCAAAACATTCTTCCTAATATAGGATGGCTTTCTGAGAAGATGAAGTAAGAGGAATGTAGGGGAAAATGTAAGCTATGTAACAAAACATATCAATAAACATTTATTTCTAGAATGAAAGAAAAATATCTCTGAAATCATAAGAAATTGCCAAAAGTAAGGTTTAAAAAAGCAATTTACCTGCAACTTTTCTGAAATATGACCTAGGTACAAATGGTGGGTTGTGTTAGAGACATAGACAGACAGACAGAGACAGACTGAGAGAGAAAGAAGAGTGGACATATGGGGAGTGGGGAGAGAAAGATAAAAAGGAACCAGAGGGAGGAAGTGAGGAGAGACAGATACACACTGAGTGACAGAGACAGACAGAGACAGACACAGAGATTGACAGAAAGAAACAGACAAAAATTCAGAGAGAAAAAGGAGAGTGAACAAATGGGGAGAGAAAGACAAAAACAGACACAGAGAGAGGGAGGGAGAAGGAGGAGGGAGAAGGAGGAGAGAGAGAGAGAGAGAGAGAGAGAGAGAGAGAGAGAGAGAGAGAGAGAGAGAGAGAGAGAGAGAGAGAGAGAGAGAGATTAGACTTTTTATGCTATTAGCTCATATCTAAGTGGGAATGGTATTGATCTCTTTCCCACCAATAGTCCTTAAGATGTGCTGTTTCAACATTGATATTTTTGCAAAGTTGTCAAAGAGAAATATCATTTTCTTCCTCCTTTATTTCATTTTCCAGGGGATATAGTAATTAACAAAAACCGTTAGATGCCAGGAAAGAAGTGGCTTTTGAAGTTTTTTACATAGCTGTCATCCTAGAGATAAAGGCAGATTATTCAATCTTGACATTCTAATTGTGGATGCCAGATAAAGAGGCTGGATTAGAATTTTTCCTGCCTTGGTGAAGGGAGGGTGGGGAGGAGAATATGAGATCAACATGAGGTAACTGATCTGTGGATATCTGAGAGGGGAGGAAGCCCTTAAAGACCGAGGGTGTGGGAGAAGCAATACCAAAGAGTGGTTTTTTGAAAATCTGCCTTCTTCAACTGACAGGAAGTGGGTCATGTATTGTGGTGTGTGTTCCCTTGTTTTATACTAAAAGCCTTTGAAGGAAAGAACTATTCACTCATTCATCCTTTCAACAAGTATGCTGTGAGTACCTTCTGGGGTCCAGCCCTCCACTAAGTGCTTTGGGGAAGGGGAGAACTGAATACTTTGGTCCCTGAGCCCAGGACTAATAGTCAGAACATCTTATGTTTGATTCTCAATTCTACCCCTTCCTTGCCTAGTATGAAGCACATCACTCCATCTTTCTCTGTAAGGAAGAAACAAAACCCAAATTGCCTTCCAAAGAGGGATGCCTTCAAGAAATCACATGGGCAACTGTAGAGTGCCATACAAATGATCATAATTATGATATGAGGCAAAGTTGTATGGTGGAGAGTGTGCTGATTTGGGATTCCAATCTCAGCTCTGCTACTTACTAGCTGAGTCACCTTGGGCAAATAACTCTATGGACCCCAGTTTCTTCATCTGTAAAATGAAGAGGATTTTTCAACTCAAGGTCCATGGCCCTAAGATGTTATGACCTTTCTATAATGCCACAGAAATCCAGACTCTTCTTGTGTCTAAGGCCCTTCATAGGATTATAGAGAAGCCTAAACCTGGCTCTTTCATCTCCTGGTCCTGCCATTTACTATCTCTGCAATATTGAGCATTACCTGCCTCAGTTGCCTTACTTGTGAATTGAGGTGTTTGGATTAGTTAACCTCTGAGCTTTCAGTTTATGAGTCTCTAATCTTACCTTACATCTTATTATTCCCTAATTCTAATAGAATGCAAACCTTCATTCATTTTTGTCTTTGCATTTCCAAGCACCTAGCAAAATGCTTGAAGTATAGGAGGTACTTGATTAATGTTTGCTGGTTGATTGATTATATGATTCCTTTTCTTCTTCTGTGGCAAAGTCACATTTTTTCTTAGAATGTCCTTTCCCATTCTTTCCCTTATCCTTCTATTCTACTCATCCTCTAAGATCTAGAACAAATCCCACTATTTCCTTAAAGCCTTACATCATTGATTTCAATTTGGAAAGAACTTTAGGAGTAATCTAGTCCAGCCTCTCATTTTTCAGATGAAACTAGAGTCCAGAAAAGTTTAATGATATTCCCAATGTCACCCAGATAGCATGTTTAACTAGAGCTCAAATTTGAACTCACATTTTCTTATACTATAACTTTCTACCATAATCTTTCTTCATTAATCATTCCAGCTTCTAGGGATCTCTCTTTCCTCTGACTTCTTATAGCATGTGTTGACTTTGTCATGTATTTTATCTTACATTGTTTCCTAAATCTTATCTCTCTCAAATTATAAGAAGACTCTGTGCTCTAAGAGCTTTTATACAGTTTTTATGCATCCTGTCTCTCCCTCGTCCTCCTCACCTACCACGGTGCTTAGGGGCTTTTATGTGATGGAATGAAATGGAATGAATTACAGAATCACAAGATCACAGAATGTTAGAACTGAAGGAGGTTATTATGATGGACTAAAATACATCCCCTCCAACTGACAGAGAGGAATTTCCTGGTCTACTCTAGAACACTTACAACAAGTTAGTCCAATGTCCAATGTACACAATAAGTGTGTGATAATAATAGCTAGCACTTAAGCAGCACTTTAGGATCTGCAAAGCATTTTACAAACTTCTCATTTGATCCTAGCAAAAAATTTTAAGAAGGAGATGATGATGAGGAAACAGTGAGTGAGGAAACAGCTTGAATGACTTGCACAAGCTGACACACCTAGAAAGTGTGTCAGAATTTGAACTTAAATCTTACTGATTCAGGTCTAGCACTATGTCCACTGGGAATTGAGAATCCTGACTCCTACAGCTCTTCTATGATTTGGGGAACAAGGAAGTATGTGGGATAGAGAGGGGACAATTTGTCTGGCAGCAAAATCACCAGGAGGCAGCAGGGCAATAAAGATTGCTCTTGGTAATCTCTCCCAATATGCCACCTGGCTGGTGCATGTGCCATTTCATTCTTTACTTATTTCTGTGAATGCTTCAAAACCAAAAACCCTGCCTAAGGTCTAGAAGAGAGCAACCCAGGGGCGTGAAAGGGAGAATAATGCCCTAAATAGATCTCATTGGTTATAGCAAGCATTTTTTCCAGTCACAGGCAAACACAAGCGGAGTACAAGATGTCTAAGACTGACCAATCAGTTAATAAGTACCTACAATGTATCAGGCACTATAAAGCACTGGTGATACAAAAAGAGGCAAGATCAGTAGAAAGTTCAAAAGAAAGTTTGTTACCAAAAGGGCACTTTCTGTTGAGAGGCTTGAAAAGAGAGACTGAGGACTTGGACTATGAGTATAGGAGACTTCACAGAGAAGATTTGACTTGTGCTGGGCTTGGTATAAAAGGGCAAAGGGTCAGCTAGAAAGGCAAGTGTGGCCAAAGACATGGAAATGAGTACATGGAATAGTAAGCTAGAAGGAGACTACCAATGTAGAGAAATAATGAGCCTAAATAAGTAACTTCAATTGTGGGTAAAAACTAACTCCCAAGAGAAAGGATTAATAAGCATTTCTTGAATGAAAGGGGATTGAGATTGAACTTAGATTTCATTGTAACAGAGAACTTCTTAGTGAGGAAAGAATGTCTACAAAACAGATTAGTATGTTCTCTACAATGTATAGTCTTAGGGAGTTGACTAACCCTAGAGCCAACATAACACAGCCAAGATATATCAGAGGCAGGACTTGAATCCAGATCATCTTGACCTGGAGGCCAATTAGTCTTCATACCACACTGAAACAAAAGAGAAGAAAAGCAAAATAAAATCATTATAATTTTAGAAATTTAACATTAAAAAAAATCTTAGAACCAAAAAGAAGCAATAACAGCAACAACAAAAATCCTAGCTAGAAAGAGCCTCCTAGATCATTGAGTTCAACCTCATTTTGCAGGTTTACTTCAATGACAATGCCACGCTTAAACTAATAGACTCATTCCAGATGGATTCTTCCACACATCAAAGGATTTGCCAGCAGTTGTATCTGTACTTGGACAACTCCTAGTTCCTTCGGTCTTTTTACAGGCAATGAATTGTTCAGTGGAGCTGAAGGACAGAGAAACAGAGAGAGAGAAAGTGTCAGAAGGCCCTGCCAACTGAAGATCAATGAGTGAAGAGGCCAAAGAATCTGTGAAGTGACCCTGTAAGCTAGGGAAGCATAATTGGATTTCCCAAATATCAATTTGACAAACATCAGTTTGTACAAGCTGCTGGGGGAAGCAAGGCCCCCTTTTCCAACCTGTCTGGCCTGGCCTGGCCTTTCCAGAAAGGAGGCGATACACTGAGAACTAGCCCAGTGCTTCCTCTTCAGCTACTGCGGTGAGTGGGCAGCCTGATGCTGTAGAAATCAGCCAAGTGCACCAGGGACCTTGGAAAGGGAGGTTGTGGTGGGAGAGCAAGGAAACATAAATCTGCTGTCATGGTTCTTTCAGAAGGGGGTTTAATTAATTGTTTTTATACGACATAAGAGTAGCTCATTATCCTACGGCTTTGATTTGTGACACCTGCATTATGGATGATTTTTTAAATTAACATTTCCCCAATAAAAGGTGTCAGTAGAGAGCTGAAGGCACCCAGAGAAGTATAAAAAGATAATAATATGAAAATATAAGTAAACACCAGCCCATTCTAACAAAAGGAAAGCTTAATCAATTTTGCAATTAATTAAGACTGCCTGGGGTTCCTTAGTCCTCCCTAGAGCTAATGAGCTTTCCTAGGGCCTCAGCCCATGAGTCAATTGCACAAAGACAGGTGGGGGAGGGAATATACTGTGATGAGCTCAGGGAAGCCCACCTAGACTACCTCAGAATTTTCAGGTTCTTGTCAAGCCCCCAGTTTCTTATAGAACTTTGAAAGGAATTGTAGAATTTAGCAAGGTTTCTCAGTCAGTTAACATTTATTAAGTGACTACTATACACTGGGCACTGTACTAAGCACTAGAGACACAAACAAAGACAAAAGATAGTCTGTGTCCTCAAGGATCTCATAGCCTAATGGAGGGAACAAGATAGGGGTTTACTTTTTTACTTGATTCTAGATAGAGAATCTATGTAGATTCACATGTACCAGAACTAACAGGTTTACATATACCAGAGCCAACCTGATGAGAAATGAACAGCATTTCCCATGGGGCTATGGATCTCAATAATGGATTGAGTTTCCCAGAATTCCTGGGCCCACATTGCAATAACATTGAAAGATGCTCCTGAGAATTCATTTCCCATGAAATGTGGTGCCTCTGGTACAATTGATTATATTAAAATGAGAATTTTTGTTTCTGATATCCTTTTTTATTCCCCCCTGCAACTTTTGGTTAACTGAAAGACTGTCTTTTGTTAATATTAATCTCACCTGACCAGAGTCTGTCCCATGAGATATAAAAACTTACTTTAAGCCTTAAACATTACTTAGATAAGAAGCCAGAGAAAGAATCTCAACTGTATGTAACTCCTTGTTAATGTTTAAATCTTTCTCCTCAATTAACCTGTTTTTGAACCCTCTAAATGTAGCTTACATTGCAACCTGCCTTAGTTTACCAATAGAGTTTGTTTGATGAAATTTATTTCCATAAGGGCTGTATGAGCTTATGACTCTATTATACTAAATTTGTACAACTTTTATGATATTGAAGGAAATATGCTATTATAAATCTGTATTTCTTCTGATTTTTATGGTCTAAGAGGAATGTACAAGATTGCTCTATGTAAAAGAATTATTTTTTCCATCACTGATTTAATTTTCCCTTTAAGAGGACTTATCGGAAGACTCTTTGTTCAGGTTTTCTCTGAGGCCTGAATCCATTCTTGAACATAATAATAAAGCCAAGATTTTTACCTCTATAATTTCTGCATTGTGATAAATATATTTTGGCAGCAGTTATCTACCACATGAACTGAGAGAAGAGATATTTCTCCCAGAAGAGTATCATGACAAGAGGAGAGGAAGAGGACACTGAGTGGAAGAGGAAAAGCAGTGAACAGATTCTCTTTCTTAGAGAATATTTATTAAGCACTCTCTATATGTCAAGCACTGTTAAAGCATAAGGGATAGAAATACAGGCAAGACTTCTAGATCCTATTGTCAAGGAGTTTACACTCCTATGGGAGAAGACAAAACATCAGAGGGAACTGGAAAAGAAGGGGAATGGTGAATCCAATGCATACTATGGAGCTGGGCCAACCACAAGCCATGGCAAAAAGCTGAGCAGTCAGAGATGAGGGACCCAGGAGTGGATTCCAAGTGGGGAAGAATTGTCATCTACAGAAAGGTAGCAAGTGAGCAAATAGTAGAGACTAGAAATCTAGGCAGGGTCAGGTTGTGAGGGACTTAAAATGATAGAAAAGTTTTATTTGATCATAAAAGTAATAGGAAATGATTGGCGTTTATCAAGTAGGGGTATAACCTCAGATTTGTGCTTTAGAAAAATTGCTTTAGCAACTTGTATGGAGGGCAATCTAAAAGGAAAGGAGACTTGAACCAGGGGAATCAAGTAGAAGGCTATTTAGACAACAAGTAATGAGGTCCTTCAGGATCTCAGTTGATGGCCATGTGACTTGATATAAATGTTTTGATACAGGAGATGTTGTAGAGATAGAAATAGCAAGATATAGCAATGGATTGGGTATATGGGATAAAAAGGGTGAGGAGTCAAGGATAATAACAACATTATGAACCTGGGAGATTGAAGGATGGTGTTTTGAACAGAAAAAAAAAGAAACTTGGAAGAGGAGAGGGTTTAGAGGTAATGAGTTCTAGTTTGTACATGTTGATTTTGTAATTTTTTTTTTCCATTGGTGATACTTAGGGAAAAAAATCTTCTTTATATTATTATGACTGTTATTAGCTAATATCTATAGTGAAAGTTTATGATGTAAGACAATTCATATATATGTTATCTCATTTGATTTTCACAATAATCTTGTGAGATAGACACTACATGTTATCATTCTATTTTAAGAGATGAGAAAACCAAAGTTTAGAGAGATTGGGCTGTGACCAGGAAGAAAATGAACTCCTTGGACTTTTACCCTGAGTAGCCCTACTTTCGTTTTAGGTTCTACACTCTGGAGCTACTCAAAATATGTCTACTGCCTCATCCATACAAGAGAATTTCAAATATTTCTAATTTTAAGTCATTAAATACATTAGGAATCTATTCTGTGCAGAGTCCAATACTGCAAGAGCTCCTAGAGCAAGATAGACTGAGACAGAAACAGATAAAAAGACAAAGACAGAGAGGACAGAGAGACGGTGGGAGATAGAAAGGATAGAGACAGAGAGGAGAAAAAGTAAGAGAGGGAGGGAGGGAAAGAGAATAAGAACAATGAGAAGGAAGGAGGAGGGAGGAAGGAGAAGGAAGAAGAGGAAGAAGGAGGAGGGAGGAAGGAGAAGGAAGAAAAGGAAGAGGAGGAGGAGGAGGAGGAGGAGGAAGAGGAGGAGGAGGAGGAGGAGGAGGAGGAGGAGGAGGAGGAGGAGGAGGAGGAGGAGGAGGAGGAGGAGGAGGAGGAGAGGAAAGGGAAGGAATGGAAGGATAGGGGAGGGAAGGGGAGGAGGAAAAGGAGAGTGGGAAGGAGAACAGAAGGGAGGGGAAGGGAAAAATGGGAGGATAAAAAAGGGGAGTAAAGGGAAAAGGAGGGAAGGGGAAAGAAGAGAAGGAAGGGGAGGCAGCAGTTTTGTTAGTAGGTGGCTATCATGTTTTCCCCTCTCCACCCAATATCTTTTCTCCAAGCTAAATGTCTCCATTCCCCATATAACCTACCTTCCAGAACTATAATTATCCTCTGGATTTGCTTATTTTTATTTTTTAATATATCTGTTATAATGTGGTACCTCGAAAAATCAAGACTTTAAAAAACAAGACAACTAGATCGTGCACAGGCGCTGAAGGACCTGAGTTCAAATATGTCTTCAGACACTTAACATTTTCTAGTTGTATGATCCTTGACAAGTCACTTAACCACTACTACCTTGCCAAAAAAAAATAGTCCTGGTGGGAAAAGCATGGAAACTTCAATTCACAGTGAAGTATGACCATAGATGATAAAATATAAATAGCAAAGCCTTTTCTGAGAACAAGATGACATGGAGGCAGGAGGACATCAAGGACCTGAAAGAGGAAAGATTTATTCTAAATCAGTCAGGAGGGGGTCAAAGAACACAAAGAAAAAAACCTAGGAGTACTTAAAAGAAGCTTAACTCATTTTGCAGTTTTCCCATGGACCCAGTGCTGGCTTCTATCCTATTTCCTTATCTTTTCAGTTTATATAAATGGGACAAGGACCTTGGACCAGAGGCCCTGGGCAACATGCTTCCTGACTGTCTCCTATTACTAAAGATACAACTACTCCATTTCATCCCCCAATTTATTGTATTTTTAAAAGGCACAGAAAATTAAAAAAAAAAAAAACTATTATCCTCAAACCCCCAGTAGGTCTCTTAATGACTAGCTCCACTAATTAGTAACAGCTGTTAATGAAGTATGCAGGTACAAGCCCAGCCTCGTCAATTAATCCATATACTTTTTCTAGACTGCAGTAATATTTAAAGGAGAAATCGATAACTGACAAGTAGGCATGTGTATGATGCATCAGGAGGTAGCGAGGGAAAGCAGAAGGTAGGTGCGATATGTTTTGGGATCTGAAACAGCGGGTCTTCTGGGCCAGTCATAAGGAATCAAATAACAAAGTTTGTCTTCCTAAGAAAGATTCAAGACCTGCCATCCCTAAGGGATGATATAAGGCCCAAAATATTTTCTATAAGGATGTGGGGCCCAAGAGAGCTAGCTATGACTAAAGTAGATATGAGTGGTTGTCAATACTCGAAGTCCTTCATCCAAATAGAAGCAATAGAGCTTAGCACTAAGAGAAAAGGAAAGAAAGGCTTTCCTTTTGCCCCACATTGTTCATCAGCATGGAAGCCTCCCCAGTTGTAGCCTAATCCTATGAGCCAGGTACCCCAGCATCTTTAATCCAATCCTATTAACTGAAAGTATGTTTTGTGGATGTGGGAGACACAGTTTATACCAGTTAAAAAATAAAAAATAATCTTATTTACAGTCTGGGGGTGACCCTAGGAGGGACTGGGGTATGAGTCCAGGAAAATCTCATTGTGAATCCTCTTGCTGTCTAAGATTTTCACATGGATGAATCAAGCTACAGTGACAAACATAGAGGCAATCTTAAAGAGGAATAGAAGCGGCAACAGAGCAATACCTCATCTTGAAGGAACTCATTTCTGTCTCCATCTAGTTCCCTGATCAGGTAAGGGACAATGAAACCAGAGCTATAGATTTAATTATCCTTGCCTTAGGATCATAGATTTAGAATTGGGAGGAACCCTGTGGTTGAGTCACTTCGATCATGTCTGACTCTACATAACTCCCATTTGAGACTTTCTTGGTAAAGATACTGGAGTGGTTCACCATTTGCTTCTCCCGTTCATTTTACAGACAAAGAAAGAGGCAGACAGGGTTAAGTGACTTGCCCAGGATCACATAGCTAGTAAGTATCTGAGACCATATTTGAACTCAGAACTCCAGGTCTGGCACTCTATCCACTGTTCCATATAAATGACTGGGTCAGGGATGGAGAGAGGGAAAGATAAAAATATACAAGAGATCATCTCATCTAAGCTTTCACAATGGAGTGGTTTGACATTTCCTTCTCCAGCTTATTTTTACAGATGAGGAAACTGAGATAAACAGAGTTAAACCAGAGTCACACAGCTAGTGTTTGAGGCCAGATATGAACTCTGGACTCTAGGTCCTGCACTTTATCTACTGAGCACCTGTATGTCCAATCTCCCCATCTCTGTCTACAGATAAGGAAACCGAGGTCCAAAAAGAGTGGTTGGCTCAAGATCAAATACTGCGTCCAAGACAGGACTTGAATCCAAATCTTTTGGCTCCAACTGAACAGCATATTTCACTCTACCCTGCTGCTTCCTTTCCCTTTCCCCACCAAAATGGGGGCTCTGCTGCTGCCGCCAGCCCAGAACAGACACCACCATTTTTCTTCTGTTGACTTAACAAAGTTGGAACTCTGCCATGGCTCCCTGGAACCAGCAGCCTGCACAGTGGAGTTTAATAGAATGCAGCCGCTCTTAGCAGGTAATGCAAGGAGATAAATAGCTGATTTACTACTATTTCCATCTAAAGCTGCCTTTTTAATTGCAGCTTTGCTGGGTAATTATGGGCTCCGGGAAAATGCATAGCTTGCAGGCTTTACCTGAGCTGAGGAGAACATACTGAGGAAAGAGAAAACCAGAGCTTACTGTCACCTATCTCGAGGCTGAAACAAAGGCCCCCATTGATGGAGCCTGGGAAGGTCCAAATTGTGGCAAAGGGAACAGTTTCTAACAGGGCGTTCCATGTGCAGCTTCCATGTTAATGAACTAGCCTCATATGGATTGCTCTCTGCTAATGACGGCAAAGTTGGCTTAGTGCCACCAAGGAGACTTAGGGAGACTTCATAATTATAATATTTGATTAATGACCTTTCTGTGATTTGACATTATTCTGCATTACTCCATACTCAGATTCTGTTTATCTTAAAACCATAGCAGGTGGCTGGAGGAGAGAGACAGAGGGAAGTGGAAAGATGGATTTTCAAGTCACATCTGAGATTGCCCCGAGACGGAGCTGCTTTGCAGAGTCAGCTAGGGAAAGACTGTCATCATGGGGAGGAAAGAGGCATTTATTAAGCACCTACTTTATGCAATACACTGAATTCCAAAGCAAAAATTAAATAGCCTCTGCCCTCAAATTAATCAATCAAAAAGCATTTCTCAAGCACAAAGAATTCTATTGAAGCTCACTGATCTTCCCTTCCCTAAAATCAAAATACAAAGTACATGTTTCCATTGCTTACAGTTAGTTTTCTGTAATTTCCTAACAGGAACATGTATCTTATGTCTTTGGAATTGACTTGCAGACCTCTTAACGGCAAAATATATTTCATGTCTAGGCAACTAAGTGGCTCAGTGAATAGAGTTCTGAACCTGGAATCAGGAAGACCTGAGTGTGAAATTGGCTTTAGACACTTATTAATTGTGTGACTAAGCAAATCATTTAACATGTCTTTGCTGTTTCATCTATAAAATGGGCATAATAATAGCACCTATTTCTGAGTGTTGTGAGGACAAATGAGATCATATTTATAAAGTGTTTTACAAGCCTTAAAATGACATTTAAATGCTAGCAAAATTTTTGTTGTTGTATTTATTGCCCATAGCAACTAGTTCATGAGAAGTACTCAATGATACTTTTTGACTAGAAACTTAGGGTAGTACCATTAGCAATAATCGATGAGATGGGGTGTTTGTATAAACAGACCAGGTGATAGGCTGGGCTTTCACACACAATTGTTCATTTCCTGTGCCTGGTACTAAGTGTCCAGGATGGCTCATAATCCTTACCCTTCAAGTGTTTCACACACAGCCTGCTATAACTCTAACTCTCAAAGCAGGGCTGAATGTTATCAGTCTCTTTCAAGCTCCTCTGTAGTCTGTCTTTCTCTTTGACCTCTAGCTCCAACTTCATTTCCCAGACAACCAGCCCTCTAGCTATTCTTCTCATACATGAAGACACAGTAATGGAGATGTCCTCGGTGGCTGCTGAGGTCTTTTCCAACTTTCAAAATCTTAGAACTACCAGTTCTTAGGTCGGTAAAGACACTGATCTCTAGAGTCACTTTCAGCTCTCATTTTATAGATGGGAGAAATGAGTTTGAGAGCTGCTCCCAAGTCTGTTCTTCCCACTAGAACAGGCATTGCCTTAGTGACCTAGTATGTGCCTAACCATTTACACATCTGTGATTTCTATCAGCAAGACAACTGTCTTTATTTGAGAGGTCCAAGGCATTGGGCCCTTTAATAGCAGTTCATGACAGAGATAAATTCTCTTACAGAGACAGAGAAGGCCAAGAGTAATCCCCTACCTTGCAATCAGATTCATTCAGAACAGAAACTAGAGCAAATATCAAGCCCTTTTTTTCTTCCCTTCTTACAATCAGCTTACCAAAGCTTGCTAATTATTTGACTTAATTAACTAATTGTTTAGGGGATTGGTAAACTGCTTCACTGGTTGCCAGAAAAAATGTTGTCCTAGCTTGCAGTTCAAGAAGTCCATACATATATGGAGAAAAAAACCTCACAAAAATCCCACATGCTATCAAAAGCCATCTTCTTCGTACCAACATCTCTTTTTTTCATGGGATCAGGAGGAGCTAAGTTCAATGTCAGTCTGCACTCTGCATAAGTTTGTAGCCCAGGTTTATCCCTTCATCTTATCTTATAGCACAAAAGTATTCTATTTCATTCCTATGTAATAGAATAATAATAATACCAAAATTTATTCAGCTACACACTCTTTAATCAGTGATATATGCTTTGTGGTAGTAAAGAGCTAGAAATGACGTAGATGTTCATAAAGTGGAGCCTGGCTAAATGGACTATGATGCAATAATGTAGTGAAATATTACTTTGCCTTACCCGACAATAATTAGCTTGGGAAGACTTTTATAAATTGATGCAGAGTGAAGTAAGCAGAACCAAGGAAACAAAATGTACAAGCACTACAACAACATCAGTGTAAAGAACTTAAAAATTTAAATATGAATGAAGAGGTTACAATAACAATATTACAGTGACAAAACTTGTACCAATAAAGGGGATGAGAAAAGGTACTTTTCCTCTTCTTTGCACAGATGGAGAATAATGGTTAAAAACCACAGGTGCTCAAACACAAAATACTCTGGAGTACAGCCTTTGAACCAGATTGAAATGCAACTGGTAAATATTTAACAAAACAAATAAATATCCAAGAAAACTATATATAGAGATTAAGTCAGTTTACAGCTACAGTATACTTGGTTTAGAGGAACCATTTCTACTTGAATTTGACACCATTGGTGGATTGACATTCTGACTTGCTGGATTGCTTTTTAAAATTTCTTCCTCTATTCTTTCCTAAAAGAGATGGTTTATGGTAGGGATATATTTAGAATTGTATGATCTTAAATATATGATATAAAAAATATAGTTGTTGAAATTTTTAAAAAATAAAATTATAGCTGAAAATTAATTCAGTTAAAGATCTTCCAGTCGCATCATTTTACAGCTCCAACTATTTATTGAGACCAGAGAGGTTCAAAGATCTGCCCAGTATCAATGAAGCCATAATGGGAGCTATTGTATCCTAACTTTAAATCCAATATTAATAATCTCTGATTGTCTTGAATTACTGTTGGAAAATTATAAACAATATGAAAAATTACTCCTAGTAATATAAGAGAAAAACAAACAAAAAACCACTGAGGCATCCTATCAAACCAATAATATTGGCAAAGATGGTAAATTTTGGACAAGGTCATTGTTGGAATAGTTACAGGAAGGTCATATGGAAGATCATATGGTTCCATATGACACTAACACACTGCTATTTGAACAATATAATGGTCTAATTATTCTGGATAAAAGTTTGAAATTCTATGAGGAAAGTTATTAAATTATGTATAACTTTTGATCCAGTGATTCTCAATTGAGTTTACAGCCCAGATGTCCAAAAAACAATGTGCACAACGACTACAACAATATAAAAGGAAATAGTAACCACAGAAAAATACATAAAATGAATGTAACAAAATCATAAAGATCAAGTATGACTCAAATGAAAAAATATAAGAAGATACCCCCCCAACTATTCCTCTGGGGAAATGAGAAGTCGGCATGTATCACACACAAGTTCTAAGATTTTTTTCAATGCATTAATTGGTTATGCTGATTTTTCCTCTTTTTGTCTTTTAAAAATACTATTTGTTTTATGGGATGTCTGTCTCCAAAAGATAAGGAGAAAACAAACACACTAGGGAAAACTATTCATATAAAAAGCAGAAGACATCAATAAAAGCTTATTTTAGAAAGAAAAAATTCCAGCAATGTATTTTGAGTCATAGGTCCTGTGATTCAAATATATAGAGACCTAGGATCTATATTCAAGTCCCAGTTTGCCTTCTCATTACCTGTGTGACCTTTGACAAATGATTTAACCTTTCTAGGACTCATTTTCCTCATCACTAAAATGAGAAATTTGGACTAGTTGACTTACAATGTCTCTTCCAGCTCTGTCTATGAATATGGAAATATTTACAGCAGCACTATGTGTAGTAGCAGAAAGCTGGAAACAAATTAGGTATTCACCAATTGGAGAATAGTTAAACAAATTGTGTAATATCAATGTAATGAAACACTATTGCACCAGAAGGAATCCGCTTATATGGATTGATGCAGATTGAAAAAAATCGTTGCCCCCAAAAGAACAATATACACAATGCCTACAATAATGTAAATGAATACAACTCTCAAAGACAATAGAGTTCAGGTCAAATACAACAGCCAATATTGGTTCCATATGACTAGCATAAGCATACTTTTTTTTTTCTTTTTAATAAATGGTAACCCAGAAGAGTGAGTAATTAACTGTACTAACAGTTGCAATCTCTCTGTTAAATGATTTTGCTTAATCAATTTTATTTGGAGAGAGGTACTATGGAGAAATGTTTAGTGGAAAGTAAGTGTTGTATCAGAACAAAATGTAACTCTTTTTTAAAATTTAAAGGTAAGAGAAGAGTGGAAAGTGAAAATTCTCACTTCCTACAGAATTCCTAGAGAATCTTGAGTTCCTTTTAGATACTTTGATTCTTGGACAACTCCATTGCCTCATTAGCAGGAGTACTCCTACTGATATAAATCTATATCTTCTCCTTCTCTGTAATTCTTGTTCATGTGTAAGTTTACACATGATTGTGTATTTCTATATAATCCCTGAAGGAAGCATCCAACATGCTGGAGGCATTTCTCTAGTTCTTTAATTATCACTAGGATACCAGGGTAGCCCTTTGGGCGTCCATCTGTTACCCTTATCTCCCACTAAATAACTGTGAGAATGCCTTTTTCAGTCATATTAGTCCTTGTTGATGGCTCTTCTGCTACTGATGCACACAATTCATTGGTAAAAAAAAAAAACTGTATCCTATTTGTGCCCACTAGGCATCTTTCCACCATAATTTGGGCCACCTGTAATTTTGCTTCTGATTTCCTGGTGTTCATGGCTGGAAGAATGTCAGTGCCCTTTGAGATAGCAGTCACCATGTGGAGATCACTAAAGTATTGTGTGTTCCTTCCTCCCTACCCAATTGAAATGAGGTTGATTTCACCAATGGAGTATGAAGTCCTTGGAAGCAAGGATCATTTCATTGATTGTGTTCTTACTCCCAAAGCCTATCATAGTGTCTGATGCATAGCACATGCTTAAAATACTTCTTTGTCAGTTTAATGGTTGATGAATTTGAGTAGCCACAGTGTATAGAAAGAAACTCCAAAAATCAGGGGAAAAAATCATCACTGCAGGGAAGTAATATTTCTTGAATTAGTTAACACCTAAATTTTTAATTAGCCCTCTTTTCTAACACAAAACACTAATACAAGGGCAAGAGAAGAGATGACTGACAGGAAGAAATGTTTTCAAATTCTGACCCTGTAAGCATTTGTGGTATTCAGCATGTTGGAATTGTCAGGAAAATCTGTGTCCAAATACTGCCTGTGATATTGTGTGACCACAGGCAAGTGACAACTTCTCTGAGCCAGTTTCCTAATCTATGAAATAAAGATAATAATATTAATAGAACTGACCTAACAGATAAGTTGTGAGATTGAAGTAAGATAATGTAGGTAAAGCATTTTGGAGCTTTTAGAGTTCTATAAAATTGGAAGTTATAATTATTACTCCACACACACTTTTCTTATTTTAGCACTACATACTTCATCAAGAATTCCCAATCATCCAAGTCCACAGAGATCTCTGTTTCCTCAGATTTCCTATTTCACATACTGTCTGCACAATCATTTGAGACTTCCCATATTGCAAGTTATTACTTAGGATTATTCATTTAGATTATATTTATTATTATGTTATGTAAGATATATTATTATATTATTTAAGTTATTTAGGATTTTTGTTTTGTTTTGTTTGTGCTGTCATTTTGACCTGTTCTTTCATCTGTCTAAGAAAGGACTTTTGGAAACTCCATAATTGGTTATGCTTTGTTATGTATACTGTTTGGGAGCTTCTTATGATGCTGAAAGATTGTTACCTGCTTACAGTCATGCATCTGAGAGAGGTAGGTCAGAAACACAGCTTGAACCCAGTTCTTCTTGATGCTAAAGAAGGTTCTCAATCTGATACCTTTAAGCAGCCTGATATTGCTAGTTGCTGTTTCATGTACATATGACAACTGTAAGCTCTCTGAGGACAGAGAATCATGTTTTTTTTCTCTTGTTTGTCCAACAGCACCTAGAAAAGAGCTGGGAAACATTAGGTGATTCCTCAACACAGTGTTCTTTTGAATATACAGCTCTGACCATATCACTCCCTTACTCTAAAAATCTTCTGTATCCATACTATCTATAGAATGACATCCAAACTCTTTACTCTGAGAGGAATCCTCTATAATCTGACTCTAACCTATATTCCTGGCCTCTATTTTCTTCCTCTATTCTATGTTCAAACTGTACTAAAGTCTCTAGTATTCATTAAACTCTTGCTTTCTAGGCTTCATACATTTGGACCAGTCATTCATCTCCATCTATTGAATTAATCTCTTCTATTAGGGTACTGCTCAGATATCACTCCCTTTTATTTCTTGCCTTCCTTCCCTTCAAAAAAATATCATTCTCAAATTTCTTAGAAGGGAGAAAGACAAAGACAGAGGCAGAAGCAGAGACATAGCAGAGAGAAAAGAAAGAAGAGAAGAGAGAAGGGAAATCATATTGTTTACTGTGTTCTAGGCCCTGTGCTAAGCACTGTGCCTGATCTCAAATATAAGCAAGCAAGAGAGTGCCTGATCTCAGGAAGCTTACATTCTAATAAAGGAATTATTATTCTTTTGATATATAGTAGGAAACTAAAAAAAGAGAGGATAGATAATAAATCAGCATGGCATGAAGATGATCCAGATGTGACTTGGAGCTCCACATCAAGACAAGATAAAGCAAATCTGGCTTATGAAGGTCCATGGTGGTTTCAGAGACAGAATTAGTTATCAGATGGCCAGAAAGCAGACACTTGAAGGTTTTAAGAAAGTAAATCTTCCAATATTTCCAGTGCCCTCATCTCATTCTCATTTGTGATTGTTTTGTCTCTCACTCTTTGAATTTGTAAGCTTCCTGAAGGCAGAAACTGTGTTTTTCATCCTTGTATCTTCAGTACAAAACACAGTGCCCGACACCCTTTGGAGGGAGAAGGAGATTACTATTTTGGGATTTCATAACTCCCATTAAGATATTCTACCAATACAGATTGGCACCTATTCTGCAATTTAGAGTTTTTATTAGTTGCCAGGAAAAATAAGAAGTCAAGTGACTTGCCTAGAGTCACACAATCACATAAGGTCATAGGTAGAATCTGAACCCTGTTCTTTCTGATTAAAGAGACCATCTTTCTATTCACTATGCTAATCTGTCTCTTTCTAGCTTAAGTAGATCCTTAATAAAAATTTGCTGAATTGAATGGTATAGGAGGGAGTTATGTTGGGGGCAGCTCAAACTAGCAAGCAGAGGGAGTAGTTAAATGAAAGTGTTCACATTTACAACCCCAGGATCAGCAAACACTAGATCTGAGGTCTTGATTTATTGCTTCTTTGATTGTTAAGACTTAATACAATAATATGGAAGATATTTAAAATGAAGATTAAACATTAAAAAGATATCCAGCATATTTTTTCCCTGAAAGGCTGACTGTTAAATATTTATCAGTACCCCCACCAGGTACAGGATACAAATAATGTGCTGCCTCCTCCAGTAGCAAGTAATATGCACTGAAGAGGGGTCAGAAATTCTCTGAATTGATTGATCCTGACACACAGAGAGATGCTATTGGAATATTCTCCAAAATTACTTCATATTCATTTGTAAATATATATTTACATATATATTTTTGCTATCTCTCCCTATAGAATAAAAGCTCCCTAAAGACGGGGCCTATTTGATTTTTATGATTATATCCTTAGTGTCTAGCATGTACTGGGACTAAATAAATGTTGTTGATTGATTCCTAATTCCAAATCCCTCATTTATACACTGAGAACTCTTCTGCCTCTCCTTTTATCAAATGCCTACTCTGTCCAAGGTCCTGACCTGGGTGGTTGCAAAGAAAATGAAATCAGACGCAGCCCCTGCTCCCAAGGAACTTATATTCTATTAGGGAAGGACAAGTACACTTATAATATTAATTATATATTAATAATACTAATCTGTCAACAAGCATAAAAGAAAGGGCCAAAGTACTAAGAAAAAAATAGGAAGGAAAGATCACATCCAGATAGGAATCAGGGAAGGTGTCTTGGAGGAGATGGGACGTGGGGTGGAGGATAGCAGCAGATAGGTGGAACCTAAGTCAGGCTCGGGACAGTATCAGTAAAGGCACAGCCATGAATGAGGATGAGGTGGGAGAAAAATGAGGATAATTAATGGTCCAGTTTAACCATAGCTTTAGTTTGTGAAAGCTCTACCACTAACTCACCATGTGAACTTAGGAAATAATTTCACTTATCTTGGCTTCCATTTCCTTATCTGGAACATAAAATAAAAGGTCCAGATCTCTAAGTTGTCTTCTAGCTGTAAACAGCACAATGCATAGTCCCCAAAGTAAAATAACAACTAGTTCCACTCAGAAATTCTTAAACCTTTTTCTGTGACTAATAAATATGTAGCAAGAAAACTCCATGGACAGAGATAAACAATGACAACTTTATAGAAAGAGGGATCTCCAATAAGCATTTTGTGTGTCGTGTAATATCAGAAATTAAAAAGCATCAAAAGATCAAGTGGGAGGAGCATTAAATATGAATGAAATGAAAGTATCATCTCTATGCAGGGAATAATGACTTTAATGAGATTTCCCCACAAAAGTCTCTGCATCATAAAGTATAAAAGAGGGGGAAGGGATGAAAGTAAAATGGAGAGAGGGATGGGATCTGGAAGGGTCTGTATATGTAAGAGAGATTAGCTTAGAAAAAAAGATCATGGGGTAGGGGAAGGAACATAGGATTGGTCAGAGGAAGTAAGAGAACACACCTGTCAGCCCCTAGGTTCTGTGCAAGTTAAGGCAAGGCACTTCATTTCTCTGGCCTCACTTTCCTCATCTGTAAAATGAGATAGATTTGGTCTAAATCAGGGCTTAAACTTGTTTGCTTGTGACCCTTTTTTGCCTGGGAAATTTTTACATGACTGGGTATATAGGTATCTAAAATAAATAAAGAAACCTAACATTTACTGATAATTAATCATAATTTCACAATCCCCACATTCAGTCACAAGACCTCATTCAAGACCACAGTTTAAGAAGCTGGTGTTTAGATGACTACAGAGATTCCTTCTAGCTCAAAGTATATAAAGGAAATTAATAATCTGGCAAGAATTTATCAAAGTCATACTCACTGTGCAAAATCTTAGAATACAAACTAAATTTAGAAGACATGGGTTTGAGACTTATTTTCATCTCAGGAAAATTTGTGTTGAATTTTACCTCAGTCACTCACTAACTGTTTCTGAGCAAGTCATTTGACTTTCTTTACATCAGTTTCCTCATCTGTAAAATACTTAGATTTGAAGTCCTTCATAACTCTAAATCTATGATTCTCTGACTTTAACTCCCCAAGTCCCCAATTCCTTATCTGTCAAATGAGGTAAATAACATTTCCACTGCATACCTCACAAGGTTGCTGTGGAAACTAAGTGTAAATTCAATAGACATTGATTCGAACCTACCACAATGCTTTGCTCTCCGAGAAAGCTTGAGAAAGAGACAAAGATCACTGAAGACCTATTCTAAACCTTCTCGGTCTAGAATATGGTAAGGGGAATAAGATACTATGCCACACAAAAATAACTATAATAACAAAATTAAAATAAGTGCTGTAAAAAAAAAAAGGTGAGACATCATAGTTAGAGAACTGACTTGGGAATCAGAGATACCTGGATGCAAGCCCTGTATCTGACACATGCTAGCTCAGTGGCCTCAGTTTCCCAGAAAATTCTCTCAGAATAGACATTATAGATGGCTTGCCCCTTTGAATCAATGGAGGAGTTTCTATATTGGCAGTTTATCACACAGCTCAAGGCCCAAATCTGTACTCCTTCATTTTCCCACTCCCCCCAAAAAAATGTTATAAGAGATTTACAAACAAGTGGTCATGAGTTTCAATGATAGTAAGACAGTGGAGAGCAGGGAAGAGTAGACAGATAGGCAGAGGCAGAGAGAAACACAAAGAAACACAAAGAAAGCACATTTCCAGGTGCTCACCATGGCAGTATCAACTCAGAGCACAAGTGATCTGGTAGCTTCAGCTCCCTGGTAGCACAGACTACAGCATGTACCACCAGCCAGCCTGCTTTCATAATTTTTATACTACAACATAGCAGTCCTTTCTCTGAAAAGTGAAGTCCAGAGAGATTGCAGCTTGCCTAAGGTTACACAGGAGGTTCACCTACCTTTTGACTCCTAGTGCAGTGTTCCTTCTTTGACAGCTCACTGCCTCATTCATGCTCTAGTCTGCTCCCTGTTCCAGCTCCCTGTTCAATTCTGAATCATATTCCTTCTCCTCCCCTCCTCAGTCCACAAGAATATTGACTCAGCATTTCCACTATATGCCCATATCTTCTTATCATATCTTGTGATGGGAGTTCTGATATTTTAAATTGCTGATCCTTTTGACTAAGTTACTTCATTTCCTTGGGCGTCAATTTCCTCACTGGTCAAATCAAGGGTAGGATCAGATGATCTTAGTTGTTTATCAAAGCTCTAACATGTTGGCATTCTGCACAAGGAAATATTGATCCAGAAATGATTTGTGATGAAATATATTAGCTCTGTTCTCAATCCTATTAGAATCACCTTGATCTATGGAAGGAAAAAATCAGATAGTCTTGCCCAGGATTTTCTAGGTCCAGACCTCCCAGAAGGGATCATGCCTTTAATCTTTATGCAATATTCTTGACTTCAGGCAGACTCATCTCAAGTCCAAGACTTAATGCTTCGTTGGATTCCCAACCTCATTAATATAGGTGTTTGGTCCAAGAGTAGAAATCTCAACCCATCCACACTTTCACAATCCTCTCATAAAGTCTCCTATTAGGGAGCTACAATATACCCTAGAAACTTTCTTGTATTTCAAGAGTTATGAATCTGAAGACTCATGAACCCCCAAAGAGTTGATAGATTTCTGTTAGTTCATAAATTTGGATAAGAAAAGGAAAATTATTTCTTTATTTTTACTAACCTGTAACTGAAATTTCCTTTAAATATTTAAAAACATTACTCTGAGAAGAGGCTCATGGGCTTCACCAGATTGCCTAATGAATCTTTGAAATTAAAAAAGTTAAGAAGCTGTGTTCTATATATTTTAATAGAGCCATGTTTGTTAATCCTTATTCTTATGACAAGACCAACTCATCCTTTTTTCCAAACCTACTTGGTGGATGAAATTTTTGATAATATTTAATATGCCTAAAGTTTTTTATAACATTCTGCTGCTACTTATACCTACCAAATGTGACTCCTTATCTATTTATCCTCTACAATTTTGATCTTTTGGAAATAACAATATTGATGATCAAGATAATGATGATAACTAAGTTTCATATAGTGCCTACCATGTTTCAGGCACTATTAAAACCATTTTACAACTACTTTGCCAACCTTGGAAGGTAAGTGCAATTATAATTCCCATTTGACAATTGAAGTAACTGAAGTAAACATAGACTAGGTGAAGAAATATTTAAGGCTAGATTATTATTTCAATTCTTCTTGACTCTAAGACTAGAACTATCTACCATGCTATAGTGTTTCATAATCAACACCATCTAAAAATTCTACTCATTTATGAGGGAAAAAATTTTCACCATGTGTGACCAAGGAAGCTGGGATCACTCTAGTCTCAGGAAAATACAAGTTACTTAAGAAAAAGCATTCCCCACTCTAAATTTTACACAATTTTTTTATCCTCATGATCTATCTCATACTGGTTCCTATACCATCAAATTCAGAATGCTCAGAAGAGCACTTTTACCTTTCAAAATCCTAGAATCTGGTAACTTTCTCTCCTAACTGCAATAAGTTTTCCTGTAGATGATTACAAAATAGAAATGGTACTTTGGCAAATGGGCTACAAATATTGGTTCTTGATTTTATGTTTTAAAATTTGGTCCTATAAAATATGATCATATAAACAAGATGTCTTCTGTAGAATCATAGAATTATAGATTTTCAAGACTGGAAGAGAAGCAACTAATCATCTCATCTAGTTTAACAGTTCTTCATCCTGATTTCATGTTCTTTTCTAGGAACATTGAATAGTTTTGGAGCAAGCCCAGAGAAATTAAATGGTGGTTATTGCTCAGGGTGTGGGAGTCTCAAATCAGGAATAGCAGGCTGTTAGTGGAAAAGATGGTAAGCTATAAAATCAGGACCCAGAGACAGAGAAAAAGAAATTTGATCAAAGTAGGAGACATATACTCAATAAATTATCAATTAACATTTAAGTGCCTCTCATATGCTGACAATAATAAGACTTGTAGGTGGTGCATTGGACAAAATAATCCCTGGAGTCAACAGGACCTGAGTTCAATTTTTTTTTCCTTTTCCCCAGTTCAACATAATTTTTTATTATACAAGTACATTAATTTTTTACATATTTCTTTATTAGTCATGTTGAGAGAGAAAAAGCAGAACAAAAAGAAAAAAACATAAAGAAAAAAAAGTAAACATAGCATATACAGATTTACATTCAGTCTCCATAGTTCTCTCTCTAGATGTATATGGTGGTTTTCATTAAAAGTTTATTGGGATTGCCTTGAATCATTGAACCAGTGAGAAGAAACAACTCTGTCATAGTTGATCATCACACAATCTTGCTATTATTGTGTACAATGTATACTAAGTTCTGCTTAGTTCACACAGCATCTGTTCATATAAATCTTTCCAGGCTTTTCTAAAATCAGCTTGTTCATAATTTTTATAAAACAATAATATTCCGTTACTTTCATATACCACAACTTGTTCAGCCATTCCCCAATTGATGGGCATCTATTTATTTTCCAATAATTTGCCACCATAAAAAGAACTGCTACATGTTAGCATATGTGGCTCCTTTTTCCTCCTTTTTGATCTCTTTGAGATGCAGTCCCAGTAGAGACACTGATGGATCAAAAGGTAAGCACAGTTTGATACCCTTTGGACATAGTTCCATATTGCTCTCCAGAATGGTTGGATCATTTCACAACTCTACCAGTAATACATTAGTTTTCCCACAACCCCTCCAACATTTATTATTATTTTTTCCTATCATCTTAAGCAGAATGATAGATGTGATGTGGTACCTGAGAGCTGTTTTAATTTGCATTTCTCTATTTAATAGTGATTTAGAGTATTTTTCATCTGACTACAGATGTTTTTAATTTCTTCACCTATAATTGTCTGCTCATATCTTTTGACCATTTATCAATTGGGGAATCATTTTTATTCTTATAAATTTGACATATATATATATATATGAAATGAGGCCTTTATCAGAAACACTGGCTGTAAAAAAAATTTCCCCAGCATTGCGCTTCCTTTCTAATCTTGACTGTCTGTTTTGTTTGTGCAAAAACTTGTTAATATAATGTAATCAAAGTTGTCCATTTTGCATTTAATAATGTTCTCTAGATTTTCTTTGGCCATAAATTTTTCCCTTGCTCAAAGATCTGATAGATAATTTATCCCTTGCTCTTCAATTTGCTTATGCTCAAATCATATACCCATTTTGACCTTATTTTGGTATGGGGTGTGAAATGTATTTTCTAACATATAATTTTCCAATTTTCTCAACAATTTTTGGGAAATAGTGAATTTTTATTCCAGAATCTTGCCTCAGACACTTTCTAGTTATGTGATCTTTGACAAGACACTGAACCCTAATTTCCTCTAATAAAAATGATTATAACAACATCTATATTACACTTTAAGGTTTTATAATGTATCATCTATTATCTCTTTTGATCCCACAATCCTAGGAGGCAGATATTATTATCCTTATTTTACCAATTGGGAAACAAAGATAGAGAAATAAGTGACAGCATAGGTCAACAGCTAATTGTCTGAGGAAGGATTTGAATTCAAATCTTTCTGATTCCAAGTCCAGTATTGTTCACCATGTGGCCTAGATGCCAAGTATTATGCTTTTTAAAAATGAGCCATTTCCTTGAAAGAGCTTAAATTCTCTTGGAGAGAGAGTATATATAAGTATATGAAAAAGAAATATAAAGTAAGGAGAAGGAGTACTAATAACCAAGAGGAATAAAGAAAATTTCAGGTGATTCTTAAGCTGACTTTTTTGAGGAAGCTAGAAATTATAAGATACCAAACTAAGAAGAAGTACATTTCAGGTATGAAAAAAGGCTGATACAAAGTGGAAAGTGGAATGCCATATATAAGGCCAGGATCTCAGAGAATATAAAAACGAGTAAAATATAATAAATCTAGAAAGGTAGATTGGGGACAGATAGTGAATAACTTTAATGTCACCCGGAAAAGGTTGTAGTTGAGCCTTAGAAGCCATAGAGATTAACTGTAGTTTGTTGAGTAGGGGAATAATATATTCAGAGCTGTACTTTATCAGAATTAGTTTGGTGGCTGAGTAGAACACGGATCAAAGAGAGAAGAGACTAGACTCACTAGAAGTGAGAAGTATTGATATCCAGAACTAGGAAGTTATCTGTGTACGGAGAGAGAGGTAAAGATGTGAGGCATGCCATGGAAATAGATTTCCAGACTTAGCAACTGCTGGGTGTGTGAAATTGGGGATTGGGGACAGTGAAGAGTTGAGCACAATTCCCAGGTTTTGAACATGAATAACTGGAAGGATGGTGTTATCCTCAACAGAAATTGAGAAGTAAAGAGGGATAGCTGGAGAATTTTTTATGCTAAACTTAATAAATCCCAAATAAATTGCCCATTTCCATATGTGTTGCAGAAGAGACAGAGGAACTTATATCTGTAACTGTCAAATTTTATTATATTAAATTTGCTTTTGTTTTTTAAATAGATAATAAATTCATCATATAATTTTTGAAGCTATTCTGCTTTTCTGCAACTCCTTCTTGCTTGTTTTCTGTTCTCTTGGCATTTTTGAAACCCATCCCTATGCTTATTTTCCCTCCCACTTTCTCCAAATGAAAACAGAAAGAAGAGAAAATCTCTTTTAACAAATATACATAGCATAGCAAAACAAATCCCATGTCGACTGTGCCTAGAAATGTATTCCTCACTCTTGTCTTGAATATATCACTTCTTTGCTAGAAGGTAGATAAATTGCTGTGTTTCTTCTCCAGGTTCTCAGCTCAATTCACTCTGCATCAGTTAATAGATACCTTCTTGGCTTTCTCTTAAGCCATCCATTTATTCACATCTTAAACAACAAGAGTGTCACTCAATAGATGGGTTTGTTGCTTTTGTTAAATTGTTCCAGTGACAGCTGAGTCTTTGTGAACTGTCTTGGGGTCTTCTTGGCAGATACTTGAATGGTTTCCTTCACCAATCCATTTTACATATAAGGAAATTGAGGCAAAAATTAAGTGACTTGCCCAGGGTCACACAGCTAGTAAGTGTCTGAGGTCAGATTTGAATTTAAGATAATGAGTCTTCCTGACTTTAGACTCAACTTTCTATCTACTGCAGCACTATGCTGGTCCAGTGGATGGGTACCACCTTAGTTTCACATTCTTTACCACTATAAAAAGAGCAATTATAAATGGTACATAAAATTTCTTTTGGAAAGGCTGATTTTTGGGGAAAAAAAGATAATAACTTCATTTTCGACATGTTAAGCTTGAAATACCTAAAGAGTAGGAGAATAGGAATGGTAAAGTAACCACATGTTACAATACCATTGAATCTTATGTTTAGTATCCAATCAAGTCAACAAGCATCTATTAATTATTATGTACCAGATTCTGTGCCAAGCACTGTTATCAGTGAGAATAAAAGATAAGAACTGTGGCCAGAGAATACAATTTCAATTCCTAGAAGGTAAGGCTGAATATGTGACCTATATGTGGCTATGTTGTATAGAAAAAGAAATTGCTGGAATTGAAGAATTTGAGAAATTGCAGAGTCAAGTGCTTCAAGAAGTTATCATCATGAATGTGGTAGGATGGTAGCAAAGAATAGGTTAGAGAAAAGACCATGAGCAAAATCCTAAAGTCATTGAGAAAATTGAGAGACTGACTTGTAGGTCTGGAAGATACAATAATAAGGATGGAGAGAGGTTTGAACTTCCCAAAAGAACAGCATGGAAAAATTATTGAGAGATGACAGAAGAGGGGATAGTCTGTGAATGAGAGTATAAAGCAGTGGATATTTATCTTCCTGGTCCTTTGAGTTCTAAGAACAAAGAATAAAAAACTAATAAGATTTGGGAAGTCATCTGGAGCAACTCTTTCATTTTATAGATGAGAAAACAAGATATTATGAGAATAATATAAGAATAAAAAATAAGAGATGCAGTCAATGTTTAAAACCAGGACTTCTGATTTGAAATACAGAAATAATATTAATAATATTAAAACATTATTGATTACTTTTACAAAGTTGCTCTATCCTAACATTTGAAAGAGAATGTGGGATATTATTGCCTAGGAATGTGCTTCCATGGAGTATTGCCTTTGGTGTGTTTCTTTCCCTTGATGGAAGAAATTGCCCTTCCTAGTTCTACCTGCAATGGACTATGAACCTAATTAAGATTCTTATTAAATCTCACCCCCATATTTACACTAAAGGAGACACTTTTGTTTCATTTTTACCTTGGGAACTACATCTCCCAAAGTTTGTTTTCAGTTTAATAGTTTCAACATACCCTACTTGAAACAAGCTTGAGAATCTCTCAATCTTCCAAGAAGAAGGATCAAGCAAAGAAACACCAAAAAAGAAGACAAAAATGAAATAGCAGTTGGGGCCTTTTCCCCTTGTCTCCTTGATGTATGGAAGAAGCAACAACAATATCTACAATATTCTACCTTGCCATAAATGTACTTATCCTATGTTACTATGCCCAAAGCCCCATTTATCCAATTCGACTGTCACAGACACAAATCTAACATCCTTTCATGAAGCCACGAATGACTCACTCTCTGCTGCTCTTGCTATGTTATGAAGGAAAGCCCAGAGTAGCTAATCAAAAGCCAAGGCCTGTGGTCCCTAAAAGATGTGTGGAGGAAGGCAATCACTTGGGAACTGGATAGTGATAGTGCTTGATACTTACTCTAATTGCTTGCTAATTTGTCTTGCAATCTGTTTTCAATAAATGGCCTTTGTTTTACTAGGATGCCATGTGATTTATTCTGACTTGGTTGCAAGAAAGATTCCATTAATATGGCAGCTTTGGAGTAGGCAAAATGGGTACTTTAGGAACCTAGAGTACCATATGTACATATGAAATTAAATAATCAAAAAGTACCATGTACAGCTTTCTTAAATTTAAAAATAGGCTTGATTTCCTCAAATTTTTCAAAAATTTTTCCATAATGATTTTCCCTTATTGGTGTTCCATACCTCCAGGCCTCCTAAGAGCATCATCAATATATTTCAAACCCAAATGTATTCAATAGGCAAAGTAGTTTGGGGTTACCCTAATCTAATCCCATTCTCTTACTGAGTTCTGAGAAATGGTCTTGACACTCAGAAGACTCCCACACAGGAAAACTCTTGCTGTTCTGTGATATTATTATTATTATTACTATTACAAACATACTCTAAGCATATAAACACTGATCTGTTTATTTCTGAAAATTGCTTCCTTTAAGACACCAAGTTGCACTTGAAGAGATAGCATTGACTTAGCCACGTCCACCCGCTCAGTATAAAAGAGACTAAAAGAATAATTGAAGCTTCTCTTGAGTGAGATCATTTAATGAATCTTCTAGATGTTAAGAGGTTTTATATGCCTTTTTAAAAATCATTTCCCAAGTACAGGGCCATGATATTGCCTCTGAGAGCAGAAAGATGAAGTGATACACATATGCTGAACACATGGCTGGGAAGGAGGCAGTTTCCTTAGCAACGACTACCATGTTAAATCTTCCCTCAGCTAAATTGGAATATATTGAAATATATACTTTTGGGTCCTATCTTATGAAATAAAATTATGTGAGTTTTTTTCTCTTGTTCAGGTATTTTCAGGACCTCAAGGCCCACCACTATAGAGCTTGGCTGGGTTTATCAGAAACACTTGAAAATTGTAAAGTATTAACCAATCTTGTAGAAAGCATGTTCTATTCATTTTTCAGAGCAAGACATTATTCCTCTTCCTTGCAATCCAAAAAAGAAGAGAAAGTTGCAAATGGGATTGGATTGACCAAGGCTTATTGCCTAGGCTGCCATTTACAGAATGTTTCATTCTGTGGAGATGGCAGGTCATAAAGCCTCCCTCTATACAGCCCAATGTACTCTAAATGCATATTACCATGTTTAAAATGGATGAGACATAAACATAGGGAGTCCAGTAATCTGAGTTGTTAGTAGGAAGTAGGGCAAGGGCTGATGACTCTATCGTCTTCCATTGCTTCATTTCACACTTGCTCTGAGTTGATTTTCTTGACACTAAAGAAATTATAGGGAATTGATAGAAATCTCCCCACCCTAGCTCCTATCTGGTTTTGTCTAGTGGTAACCTTAGATGAGCTAAATGGGACCCAGAAGAAACAAGATGATATGTAAAGCAATAGATTTGGAATCAGGAAAGTTCAAAATTTACCTTCAATGCTAGCAATATCATCTTGGGTAAGTCCCTTAACTTTTATGTACCTTAATTTCTTCATGGGCCAAAAGAAAGGGTTGGACATTCTCATCTAAAGGTTCTTACCTGCCATCTTTAAGACTTTATCTAGTTTTATATTTATGCTGATGAGAGAGTTAAAAGGAATCTCTGGTCACCACTGACTTGGGAATTAAGACTAGGGGGCCATAAGCAACATCAGAAGAAAAGTTAAAAAACAGATTTTAGCATACATAAGACTAGATCTACCTAACTGCCTAAGTGCTAAGCCCAAGTTTGTGCAGCTATTAAGTGTCTGAGGCCAGATTTAAAATCAGTTCTGGCACCTAGCTGCCCCAAAATCATAACCAAATTATAGAATGACTGATCCTAGCCTTGCATGGCCCCTGACCATGTATAAGCTCCAAGGTTCTGTCTTTTGCCCTATTCTCTTCTTCTTGGTAATCTCATATCCACTTGATTCCATTATTATCTCTATGTAGACAATTCTCAGTTCTATTCATCCAATTTTATCTTTCTCAACCTCCTTTCTTATCATCATTAATAGTCTATTGGATATCTCAAACTCAACAGGCCCAAAATAGAACTCATTATCATTCTCGCCTGTTTTCCTTAATCCTACCCTCTTACAAGATGCCCTGTTATTGTTAAGAGCTCCACTGCCCTTTCAGCCAAGTTTAAAAACTCAATATCATCAACTCCTCACTTGCACTCAGTCCATATTCATTTTGTCACCAGATCTTGTCATTTCTACTTTCACAATATCTCTCTTATATATTCTGCCAATTGGATATCTTAAATTCAACACACCCAAAATAGAACTCATTATCATTCTTCTCAATTCTCCTTAATCCTATCCTCTTCCAAGGTTCCCTATTATTTTTAAGATCCCCACTACCCTTCCAGTCACCCAAGCTTAAATACTCAGTCCATGTTCATTCTGTCACCAGATCTTGCCATTTCTACTTATACAGTATTTTTCATATATATTCTCTTCTGCACTGACATAGCCACCTACCAGTCTGATGCAATACCTCCTCATCTCATGCCTAGACTATTGCAACGACCTGCTCATGGATCTCTGTAACTCATCTCTCCCCCTCTCCAATTCATCCTCCACTTAGTGGCCAGAACACCTAAAATACAAGTTTGACCAAGTCATCCTTCCTCCCCTCAATTTAATAAATTCCAGTGAGTCTCCGTTACCTCCATGATCAAATATCAAATCCTGTTTAGCTTCTACTCTGGCCTTCTCTGCTTTCCAAGATTCTTATACTCTCTTCAATGTACTCTACAATCCAGTGACATAAGCCTTTTTAAAGTTCCTTGAACAAAACTTTTTCTCCTGATGCCTTGATTTTTCACTGGCTATCCCCATGCTTAGAATGCTTTCCTTCCTCCCCTCTGTCTCCTTGAATTCCTTCAAGACTCAATTCAAACCCATTTACTGCAAAACCCTTTCCTGGTTTTTCCTACCCTATTTTTTTTCACTCTGAGATTACTTTCAATGTATGATGTATGTTTCTTTTATATATTTAGTTTTTTACACATTGTCTCTCTCATTATTATATTAGAATGTCTACCTCATTACATTAGGATGTAAGTTCTTTTAATGTTGAGTGAAGTGAGCAGAACCAGAAGAACACTGTACATAGTAACAGTAAGATTATGTGATGATCAAATAACATAGACTTAGCTCTTCTCAGCAATGCAGTGATCCAAGATACCAATAGATTTAGGATTGAAAATTTCATTCTCATCCAGAGAGAGAGAACTTAGGGTGACTGAATGTGGATCAAAGCACACTATTTTCATCTTTTTGCTTGTTTTTTTGTTTGCTTGCTTTTTCTTTCTCATGTTTTTTCCCTTTTGGTCTGATTTTTCTTTCACTTTGGGAGGTGCTTAGTATATGAAGTGAATAACATGACAAATATAAAAATGTTTTAAATGACTATACATGTGTAACCTATATCAGATTGCTTGTGGCCTTGGGGAAGGGAGATAAGTGAAGGAGAAATTTAGAACTCAAAATCTTACAAAAATAAATGTTGAAAACTATCTTTATATGGAAAAATAAAATGCTATGAAGAAAAAAAAATGTAAGTTCCTTCTGGGCAGGGACTGTTTGATTGGGGAGGGCACCTTTTTTGTATCCCCAGCTCTTAGCATAGTGTCTGATAGAAAACAGGTACTTAATATTTGTCTGTTAGTGATAGCAATGCTGTTCCCTAAATGCTTCCCACTGTACAAGTGTTCTCTGAGTAAGTGGCTCCCTGATCTTATTCCTTGCTCATCCAAACAGTATAAAAGGCCAAGACTCTGACCAATGTTAGTCATAAGAGAAGCTGTGGACTCAAAAGTTGGAGTGGATCAGGGCTCTGCTTTATCTGTAGTGAGAGCAAAAATAGGAAGAGGTATCCAGTCAGAAAAAGATGTCCACTGTCTCGTGGAAGATTGGCAATGGGGACTGAGGTAAGAAAGGAGAAGATCTCTCTTAGTCCTATGACTGGTGAGCCCTCTTAGGATAAAGTTAAAAAGCAAACAAATAGTGCTTCACACCTAACATAATGCATAATAAAAAAAAGTATTTCTGACCTCTATGGGGAAAAGCTGTGGTCAAATAACTGAATAAAAGAAGAGTGGAAGAAAATAATAATTGGCCTGAATAAAAAGAAAAAATTATGTATGTCAAAGCTCCTTAAACTGCAGATCATGAGCCCATATAGAGTTATATAAATGAATGTGTGGGTCACAAAATTATAATTTATAATTAGTAAATGTTGATTTGTATATCTATTTTATATACCTATATGCCTAGAATTGCATAAAAATTTCTTGGGTGAAAAAGAGATGTGAATTGAAAAAGTTGAAGAAGCCCTAATGTAAATGATTGGAGGAATTTGAACTAATAAAGTGAGTCAGAAATTTAAATTTTTCACAATTTGGAAGAAATTAAACAAATTTTGAGAGAGAACAGACCAAGACCAGATACTGGTTCAAATTCTTCTTACAGATTATAAGAGAATCAAAATGAGAGAGACACAGAGAGAGAGACAGAGAGACAGAGAGAAGAAGAAGAAGAAGAAGAAGAAGAAGAAGAAGAAGAAGAAGAAGAAGAAGAAGAAGAAGAAGAAGAAGAAGAAGAAGAAGAAGAAGAAGAAGAAGAAGAAGAAGAAGAAGAAGAAGAAGAAGAGGAGGAGGAGGAGGAGGAGGAGGAAGAGGAGGAGGAGGAAGAGGAGGAGGAGGAAGAGGAGGAGGGAGAGACAGAGAGAATCAAAAGGACAATTTAGGAGGATAGACAGTAGTGCTAACAATTTACATTCACTTCCCAGTGTTCCTTCTCTGGGTGTAGTTGTTTCTGTCCATCATTGATCAACTGGAAGTGAGTTGGATCTTCTTTATATTGAAGATTTCCACTTCCATCAGAATACATCCTCATACAGTATTGTTGTTGAAGTGTACAGCGATCTTCTGGTTCTGTTCATTTCACTCAGCATCAGTTGATTTAAGTCTCTCCAGGCCTCTCTGTATTCCTCCTGCTGGTCATTTCTTACCGAGCAATAATATTCCATAACCTTCATATACCAGTTAGGAAACGGTTATGAGACAGAGGAGTTGAAATGGACAAAATCCAACAACGGAACCAGTACAGTAATAAAACACATGCCCTTAAGTGTCTAAACCCAAATGGCCAAAGATTTCAAAAACAAATGAAGAATTAGAGGATTTAATCCTCTCCTCTGGAATGACCTGCTCCCCCCCCTCAGGTTTTGGAAAAGCAAAAAACAAAGAAGAGAGATGGGAGAGATTCAAGATGCTCAAAAATAAAATTCTGGAAGCAAAATGGGAAAAACAATTCCAAAGAGGAGGAAAAATAGAAACTAATGGGGATTTTCAGAGATCTTACTAACCAACATAGATTTTAAAAGATATAGAAAATTGAAACCAGTTCAGGTCACAAAGAATGAACATAAAAGTTTGTCACCAGTCTGTAAAAATAACAAAGAATGTTAAAATTCAGAATGAGCTAGGGTTGTTGGGAAAAGTCAAGGACCACAAAGAGGATTCTTGGGGTTTTTTTGTTTTTTTTTTGGGGGGGGGGTTTGCAATTTTGAAAGACAAAGGAGGATCAAAGAAAGGTTGAAATTTTTGTTTAGGGTAGATGGATGATGAGAAGTGATAATGGTGAGAAGACAGAAAGACTCAAATCTCACTTGGTTTATGGTTTTTATATCATAGAAAATGATTTTTTGCCCAGGAAATGACAAAACAAAAATTACTAACATGAAGCTTGTAACGAGCTGTCGTCTCCAGAAGCTGCTGGATCGCTCTCTGGGAAGAGATCTGCTGTGTCTTCTACTCAAATCTCTCCGACAGATTCTTCTTCCTGTAATGAACCGTTGTCTCCAGGCAGTTGCTGTTAACTCTTGTCCAAAGAAGTGACTTCCCTTCCTGCAGAGAGCCCCGTCAAGCCTGATGCAATTCAGAGTCCTTCTTCTTGAATCCTGGCTCTGAATCTCCTCCAGCTCTTATCCTTCTCCAGGCCGATCTGCCCTCTGCGCCCATTGCTGTCTCTTTTTATCCTCCCAGAGAATGGGCGTGGGATAATGCAAGGGCTTCTGGGAAGAACCACCCCAGCCAATGAGCTTGCCCCCTCTATCAAGTCAACCTGAGTTCTCACCTTGTAATTGTCCAGAAAACCTCAGTTCTCACTTAGTAATCCTAACATCTCCCCCTTTCTTTTGATTTAGAACATAGGACAGTCATGACCTTGAAACATAAATCCATCAATATGGGAAGTATTACGGATAATTACATAAATGACCTTGAAACATAAATCCATCAATATGGGAAGTATTACAGATAATTACATAAATTACATAAGCACATAGTAACATAACACATGCTAGAAGTATATAACATAATCAAATAATCATAAATTGAAAATTTATAAATGTCCATAAGTCCATTGTCCATTAGTCTCATCTTGTGTGAGGAAGTCCAATGATTCCTGCTGGTTTTAAAGTTCTTTAACAGTCTTTTTATTAGCCATGCTCTTTCGGTGTAAGATGTTTCTTAGATCTTCTCCTTTATTTTGAGGTCTTTCTCTTTTTCTGTCTCTCTCTGATGGACAAGGCGAATACGACTCATTGGCACCCATCTGATTCCTTCTCCTGCTGAAGAAATACAAGCAAACCCTCTCTCCCAAGCAGTTAACCTATCTAATTACCTTCTATTTACCACTTTCTAAATCTCTTCTCATCATCTGGCAATTACATTGGAATTGTTTGCACTGGACACAGCCCTGTTGGTTTAAAAGGCCTGTATTCTCCCCAAGTGTAATCCATTTTTGCAATCTGATTGCCTTTTGGCTCACTTATCAGGTAATCCCTTTCTGCCATGTGATTGCTTTTCTGCTGGTTGATCAAATCAGAGTCCTGACCTTCTAAAGGCTTTTTGGGTGTAACATCAGCTGCCATCATGCCCCAAGTCTTTTTTGCCTGGGGCCCTGGATCTGGGCCCCTCATCCCATTTCCCTGAATTATTCTACACTCTGATGCCCAATGGAGTCCTCTGTTGCATTTTGGACATGGGGTTTTAGGTCTTCTTTCACCCTGTCTTCTCACTCTATCTCCATATTTACACTGAGCTCTTAGATGTCCAATTTTTCCACATTGAAAACATCGCCGAGTTTCTCTAGAAGGCCCTTGCCAGGAGGGACCCTGTCTTTCCACATTCATCATAGTCCGGGTGTAAAAAGCATTTGTTCCCACTGTAGCACAGCGTCTTATGATCTCCTCTAAAGGAGCATCTTTGTCTAATCCCCATATAATTCTTTTGCAAATCTCATTGGCATTTTCCTTAGCCAGATGTCTGGTCATTATTTCTGTAGCTGAATTTTCTCCAATAGTTCTTTTGACAGCAGTTTGCAAACGTCCCACAAAATCTGCAAAAGGTTCATTGGGACCTTGCTGTATTTTAGTGAAAGCCTCTCCACGATCTTTCTGTCCAGGGAGGACACCCCAAGCTTTTATTGCAGCCTTAGCAATTTGTTCATATATTGTCATGGTATAATCAGTCTGTTCTGAATTCTCTCCATACCGACCTTCACCAGCCAAGTGCTCAAAAGTGAATTGTGTGTTAACTCCTATTTCCAAATTGCATCTGACTTGAATTTTACATAATTCATGAAATTCCGAAAGCCATAATAAATTTTCTCCAGGTTCCAGGCATATCCTTGCTATGGATTTCCAATCATTCGGAGTTAGGACTTCATAAGACAAACCATCTAGTAACATTTTGACATAAGCTGATGTAGCCCCATAAAGGGTACAACCTTTTTTCAAATCCTTAATTGTATTCAAATCTAAAGGTGCATATCTTCTCCTTTTTTTACCTACAGAGTCAGTATTTTCAATCACAGGATATGCATGTATAAAATCACTTATATCCTGTCCTTCTCTCTTAGCTTTAACCAATGCTTTTTCTAATCTTGTCATAGGCTTAGGCTTCTTCACAGGCAATTCTGTTTGTGTTTCTGCCTCTTCCCCTCTTTCTTCCTCCATCTCTGAAGGTGGGGTTGATGTGGGCCTGTCAATAATCTGTTCTCTAGGCAGGGTTGAAGCTTCTTCAAGAGAATCATACCATAATTCCTCATTTAAATCCTCTTGCTCTAGGGAGAGATCTTGATCTTTCCTTTTTTCCTCACACTTCCTCCTCTGTTCATTTTTAGAACTTTTCCTTCTCCTACAACTTGCTTGATAGTTTAAGGCTAATTGAACTATGTTGTAGATATAAAATACTTCTGCAGAAATTGAACGAGGCCCATTTTTTGCTTGAAATTCTTTCATTTCATATCCCACTAGCTTCCATTTATCTACATCTATCTTTTCTTCCTCTAAGAACCAAGGGGATGTGCGTCTTAATGCAGCCAAGAGTTTAGCAATCTGTACCCAGGTTACAAGTAAACTCTGCTCCTCAATTATCTTGATTATACTCTCTATAGTACCACTCCTGAATGGAGCTGAGGTTGCGTCTGGGGCTGAGGTTGAGTCGGCTGAGGTCCAGGGATTGAATATAGCTAACATCTGCCCCATTTCAGCTATAAGAGATTCCTGGTTTAGCCCTTAACAAGTTAAGTTCCTTATTTATCTATTAGCACGCTCACTTAATCTTTAACAAAGTTTCCTCGTTACTCACGGTTCTGGGTCAGAGAGACTGAGATCTAGATTGGAAGCTTTTCCACTGGAATCAGGACTGTGTCTGTCCCTGTTCGGGCGCCAAATTGCAAAGGTCTGGTCTAGCTCCTCTTGTCAGGATAAGCAAATGTCCTTGCCCCACGTGTGGACGCCAATTGTAACGAGCTGTCGTCTCCAGAAGCTGCTGGATCGCTCTCTGGGAAGAGATCTGCTGTGTCTTCTACTCAAATCTCTCCGACAGATTCTTCTTCCTGTAATGAACCGTTGTCTCCAGGCAGTTGCTGTTAACTCTTGTCCAAAGAAGTGACTTCCCTTCCTGCAGAGAGCCCCGTCAAGCCTGATGCAATTCAGAGTCCTCCTTCTTGAATCCTGGCTCTGAATCTCCTCCAGCTCTTATCCTTCTCCAGGCCGATCTGCCCTCTGCGCCCATTGCTGTCTCTTTTTATCCTCCCAGAGAATGGGCGTGGGATAATGCAAGGGCTTCTGGGAAGAACCACCCCAGCCAATGAGCTTGCCCCCTCTATCAAGTCAACCTGAGTTCTCACCTTGTAATTGTCCAGAAAACCTCAGTTCTCACTTAGTAATCCTAACAAAGCTGATGTGAGAAAGAGAAAGGGACAGAGAGTCAGAGAGTGATTAAGAAATGAGTTAGATGCTCTTCTTGAATTTTGTTACTTGACCCAGATAAACTACATCCCTGGTTTTGAAGGAAGTGGCAAATTCAATGCTGACCCACTATAATGATATTTGAAAGATCATGAAAAACAGACAAGGTATCACATGACTGGAAAAGGGCAAATGACCTGATTTTCAAAAAAGGAATGAGGACAGTTTCTGAAAACCATGACTTTGATTCCTGGGAAAATCCTAGAACAAATCATTAAAGAAATGATTGCCAAACATCTAGAAAGGAAAATGGTGATTACAAAGACTCAGTATGGCTTCATGTCAGACTAACCTCATTTCTATTTTGAAGAGAATTACTAGATGAGTGGATGAAGGGTATGCTGTAAATATAGTTTATCTAAATGTTAACAAAAGCTTTGACAAAATATCTCATATAATCTTTTGAAGAAAATGGAGAATTGCGGAATAAACAATAATATAGTTGGATTCAAAACTGTTTACATGACCAAAGCCTGAGTATTAATGGTTCAATGTCATTTCACTGGGCAGTATCCTAGGGAAATGCCTCAGGGATCTGAGTTTGATATTGCTTTTAGATATTTAACATTCTTCCCAATTACTTTGATAAATTCAAAGGTGACATGCTCATTAAATTTGCAGATAACACAAAATTAAGAGGGATAGATAACTTACACATTAGAAGACACAGTCAAGTTCCAAATGGATCTTTCAGGTGAGAATAGATGAAATTCATAAGCATAATTGTAAAGAAAATATTTTATTTAGGTATAAAAATCAAATTCATAAACTTAAGAAGGGGGAGGAATAGGTCACCAACAATCACTGTGAAAAAAATCCTGGGGTCTTCTGACTAGCCAATTGGTTATGAGTCAGCAGGGTGACATGGCAACCAAAAAATTCAAATACGACCTTGGGCTACATTAAGAGAGGGATGGCTTTCAGAAATGGGGAGGTGATCATTTCATTGAACTCTGCTCTGGTCAGTTCTCATTTGGAGTGTTGTTTTCCATTCTAAACATAGTCTAAGAAAAATATTACAAACTGGAGGATATATAGAGAAGTTCACTGAAAATGGTGAAGGATCTTCAGCCTATGTCACGTGAGGATCAGCTGAAAGAATCAGGCATGTTTAGTATTGAGGAAAGCAGACTATGGGGGAACTGCATAAGTCAAGATGTCAACCAACTATGCTGTTGGTTCTTTTCAAAAATAAAAGACAAATAATAACATTCAAGAATTAGAAAGATTGTCATATGTTGGAGGGATTCAATTTCTTCCATTTGGCCTGACAGAGTAAAATTTAAGGGCATCTTAAGAGAAATAAATACAGGATTGATATAGGAGTTGGGAGAATGTGAGGGCTAGGAGCTTCTGTGGAATGGGCTATTTTAAGAGATGATAGTTGCTGACCCCAGGGAGAGCTATTCTTGTCAAGTATGTTATTGTGGAGATTCCTTTTGTGATATATTATACTTAGATGACCAAGAAAATGACTACCCTCCAACTTTCAAATTCTATGATGATATAATAAAACATTTCCTCAATTAACCCATAACTCCTCTAAACATTGGAACCCCCTCCACAGACACAGGATTAGTCTAGACCAAGAGTTAAAGGATAGCCAGAGTTTGGATTTGTTTAGTTCTCTGTGGTTGTACCTCAGAGGAATATGCATAGCTGCTCCCACAAGATGTTTGAATAATACTTCCAACTGGATTGATCACGAGCTATGGAAGCAGAAACCCTGGAAGAACTCAAGACCTGGATCTCCTAGCAAAGGAGCATGGAACTTGGGATTCAGTGTGAACTAGAGCTCACAAGGGTGAGGGCTTCCCTCCAGTCTCAGCTATCTAGGGATAGGTGGAGAACCAGCTGCTTTAAGCATTAGTGACCCTATCAAAGAACAGGATAAAGAATTGGTGGTAGTGATGGCAATTGTTGTTGCTGCAGCTACTGTTCATCCTTTGAACCTGAAGAGGATCAATGACAAATTTAGCACGTTGTCCCCAGAAAGGAACAGTGCTACCATAATGCTATGATATATCCCCCAACCTTGACCTTCTACATAGTTCTCCCTGTGCTAAGACTCCATATCTATCCCTACTTTTGATCTTCATTTCCAACCAATTCATCCACCACTTAAAGCAACAGGGAAGGGAAGTTTCAGAGTGACATGGGTGCCATCCTAAAAAAGTCAATAAAGTTTGTGTAGGTAAAAGCCACCCATCCAAGTCTGAGAAGATACTTTCCTGACAATAGGACATTGCAGGGGCAGTTACCACATGATTTTAAAGCTCTTTACTCATATACATACCTTTACACATATTTTTATCATAATCTATCACTGTCTCAGAATTTAATTCCATAATTACAGTCCAATCTATACATTGTTCCTTTTGTTTAACACAAGAGATTGAAAGAAAAAAATCTATCAGTCTACTGATCCTGCAAGCAACATTGCTCTAGACAAAAAAGCTAATGTAACTAACCTTAAAGATCAAGTTAATGTCAGGGTGTTCAGTCCCTATTTAGCCCAGTTTGCTGCATGCAGAGCTGTGAGTCATATAGTAGAGAGAAAGTGGGTGATACTTAAGGTACTCCAAATGAGTCTTGACCATTCAACAAAGGAGCTCATTCAACAAGCAGCCATAGTTACTATGTATTTGAAAACAACATGCAACTTTCTTTTAAAATGCAATCTAATTACAATTAATTAAATGCAATTAATTACAAAGGACATATGAAAGAAGATGCTATCTGCAATCATAAAAACAATAAATAAATAAAAGTATGTATAGAATTACTTTAAATATAATATATGTATATATATATATATATTTATATGTAGGTGGTGTATATATATATGTGTATATATATATATATATATACATATATATATATATATATATAGTAAATGTTCATCTATATATATTTGTGTCTAATGGTAGTCATCTCTAAGGCAGAGGAAAGGGAAGGGGAAAAAAGAAATATACATGACAAATGTATTACATACTTAAAAGGAATAGCAAGTTGTACATAATATACACAATGTATATAATGATATATACATTATATACATAAAATAATAACTTTCAGTTTCATATATAATATTTTATTATAGTATGTTATGTAAATACTTTTTTTATTTCATAAATTAAAAATAAAAATATATTTTAAAGTACAATCTAAAATTCAGAAAGTAATGAAGTGTGTCTTACTTCTTAATTAGTCTGAATTAGGGAAAGTTTAAGTTTAAAAACTTAAGGATACCAGATTTGATTTATTCTGCTGGCTCTGAGTGGTAGACTTGCTCCAGAAAAGCATCTTAGCAGACCTAAAGCAAATGATTAAAAGCTTTCAGCCTCAATTTTTCCACCATGACTTCTTAAGTCAAACCCTCAATCTATCAACATTTCCCTTGGGTGACAGAAGCTGTCCCAGGAATTTTCCACTGAGTATTATAAATACAAAGACAATATTGCAGGGGCATCTTCTTTCTTCTTTTCCCCAAGACTGAAAGCTATACAAAAATCCGTATACATACTACTCTATGGCTGAGAACCGAGGATACCATTTCTCTACTCTGCTAGGCTATCCCTCCATCACTTCAACCTCAGTAAGATGCCATTCTTTTGCCATCTCCTCCATAAAACCTTGCTTTATCCCCTGAATTAAGAGTGTTCTTTCCTTCTTCAAATTTTTCCAGAGCATTTTGTTTAATTCTCTCTTCTCCCCCCATAACATTATTTGTATTATATTTACCTTCATATATGTTTTATTTCCATTCCTTCACCCCCATTAAATGCAAACTTCTTTAGATAAGGGAGTGAGTCATTTTTCATCTTAACATCTGCCACTGTTGAACACAATGGCTGGCACATGGTAGATATTTAATATTTTTTTGTTGCTGAATTTCATTGTTTAAAACTGTCCAGTCATTGCCTATGTCTTGAACATATTCTCCTCTTCCTTTCTGCTTTCATAACTCTCTGCTTCCTTCCAGGCTAAACTGAAATGTTACCTCCTAAACTAGACCTTTTTTTATCCTCCAGTTTCCAATTTCCTGCTCAACTCATTTTTTTTGTTCTGGATATACTCTTTCCTTAATTTCCTACATATATGTTGCTTCCCTCAAATTGAATATAAATTTCTAAAAGGCAGAAACCCTAATTTTTTGCTTTTGCATAACCAGTGCCATTTTTTAATGCAAGACTAAAAAAATGCTAATAAAAATAAACATATTTCTCTTTTTCTCAGTAAACTTTCTGATTTTACCATTTGTCTCCCATGTTCATAATCTTGGGATTCTCCTTAACTCTTCTTTAGCTCTTCTACTCAGCCAGCTACCACATCTTATCCATTCTACTCCACATTATATCTCAGATCCAATCCCTTCCCTAACATTCCCACTGCCATCATCCCAGTATGAGTTTTCAATACTACCTGCCTAGTCAGTCAATAAACATGAGGTTCTGTGCTAAAAAGTCTTCCATCTCCACTTTCTTCCCACTACAATTCACCCTTCTTCTGGCTGTCAAAATAGGCTGTTTGCTTGTAATTCTAATCATACTTTTCTCTAATCAAAAATCTTTTAGTTGTCTCCTGAATGAACTCAAAACTCTTTTGCCTAGGATTCAAGAAACCTCAATAATCTGACCCTATTTTATTTTTTTTTTTGCTTTAGCACCTCTTACCTCTCTATACAAATTCCACTCCCCCAGTCAAATTATACACATTGTTTTCTAACCCTCTCTGCTTTCCCTGTAGCCCTCCCAAGTCTAACATATCTGCCATCCCTTTGACGAATTCCTTCATACTCTCTAAAGCCCAATTCAAACATCTCATCTATGAAACCTTTCCTGACCCCTCCAAGTGGTTAATGATCTTCTCCTTCAGACATCACAAGATTTTGTTTTATATCTTTTCAAATATACCTGCTTTAGAAATTTGGCTGTCTGTGTTAATATGTTTTAATCCCTTATTAGACTGGAAGTCTCATGAGGATAGACAGACTATGTGTCTTTTCTAAATTTTATATCCACAGTTGAATGGATGTCCATCAATTGGAGAATGGTTGGGTAAATTGTGGTATATGAAGGTTATGGAATATTATTGCTCTGTAAGAAATGACCAGCAGGAGGAATACAGAGAGGCTTGGAGAGACTTACATCAACTGATGCTGAGTGAAATGAGCAGAACCAGAAGATCACTATACACTTCAACAACAATACTGTATGAGGATGTATTCTGATGGAAGTGGAAATCTTCAACATAAAGAAGATCCAACTCACTTCCAGTTGATCAATGATGGACAGAAATAACTATACCCAGAGAAGGAACACTGGGAAGCGAATGTAAATTGTTAGCACTACTGTCTATCTACCCAGGTTACTTATACCTTCGGAAGCTAATAATTAATGTGCAACAAGAAAAAGGTATTTACACACATATATTGTATCTAGGTTATATTGTAACATATGTAAAATGAATGGGATTACCTGCCATCGGGGGGAGGGAGTGGAGGGAGGGAGGGGATAATTTGGAAAAATGAATAAAAAAAATAATAAAATAAAATAAAAATAAATAAATAAATTTTATATCCACCTAAAACACAACCCAAGCTCTACATACAATGGATATGTAATAAATGACCCTTCAGATAGTAGAAGTGTACAGTTCCAAAGTTGTCACCTAATTCCCACTTTCTAGTATCTTCTTATTTTTCTCCTATTTTTCTTCCTCTGTGTAACCTATAAATTATTCTCCAAATATATAGTATGGTCATTCTTTTTCAAGTAGTCTTCTTCCTCTTCCTCCATTTGTTTTTCCAGAGCTTTCTTCTCCTCTAAATTCCCTTCTTCTTGGGATCATATAATGATTGATTCCTAGATGTTGAAACTATGAACATGAAGTATGAATATGAATGTTAGTGCTCATAGAAACACCATTGTGCCTATATGTGTAGCTACTGTTCCAAGACAAACACTCCATAAGTTGGGATTGCTTCATTTCTTTTTACTCATATCATCAGTGCCCAGCACAATATCTGGCAAACAGTAGGAGTTTAATAAGTTTTGGTCAAAGAGACAGATAAATCAACTATTAAATACTTACTATGTTCCAGGCACTTTACCATTGAATGTATGTTATATTTAATTCCACAAACATATATGAAGCTCCTCTATATGCTATTATGTATATTCATTGCTATTTCAATGGAAATACAGAAACAACAATGAAAAAACATGATTCTTGAGAAATTTTTATATTATTAGGATTAGACAACATGTATATAAGTCAATAATTCAAGGTAATTTGAAGAAGGAAAAAGACTAACAACTGAAAAAAGAGAGGAAGATGCAAAATCAAGGAAGGCTTCAGAGAGAAGGTAACATTGCAAAGAAGTAAAGTTAAGGAGAGAGTACATTCCAGGAATGGGAGATAGTCTTTGCAGATAATAATAATAATAATAATAATAATAATAATAATAATAAATAATAATAACTAACATTTATATAATGTTTACTCTGTGCCTGGTACTGTCTAAGTGTTCTATAATTATTGCCTTATGACCTTCAAAGCAACCTTTTACAGGTGAAGAAACTAAGGCTTGCACAAGATCATACAACTAGAAGGTATCTGAGATGGGATTTGAACTCAGCCTTCATAATTCCAGAGCCACTGTACAATGTCATCAAAATTCTACTATATATAGGGAGGTAGGAAATGGAATAGTAGATACAAATACTTGTAATTCTAATCATACTTTTCTCTAATCAAAAATATTTTTATTGTCTCTTAGACCTGGAGTCAGCAACCCTGAGTTCAAATTGTGTCTCAGATGCTTGCTGGATGACTCTGAGCAAAGTATTTAATTTCTCTGAGATTATACATTAAATAATGAATTTATAAATTCATCTATTAATGAGGAGAATAATAACACCTATTTCAATACTATTTGTGAAGATTCAATGAGATAATGTATGTAAGTCACATTACAAAGCTTATATAAAAGCAAAGTTTTATTAATATAGTGCTAATTGTTAATAATTGATATAATTATTATTTTGTATTATGCTCTACAATTTAATTTCTATCATTATTTATTATTTGTGAAATGCTTTCATGTTACATTGTCTTATCTGATCCTCACAATAAGCCTGTGAGATAGAAAAAGCAAAGTTTATTCATCCTCCTATTTTAAGATAAGATAATTGTTCAGTGAGGTCAACTGACTTACCCAAATGTAGGCAGCAGAGAAAAGACTCAGACATTAGTCTTCTGCCACTTTGTGTGCTCTCCCATTATTCTCTACCTTCCTCTTCTCTGTAGCCCCCTAAATATGCCACTAGCCCATTTCTTACATCAGGTGTTCCCCGTGACACTCCACCTTGTGAATTATTACACATACATTGTGCTTCTATTTGTCTCTTATATAATTAGTGGCTTGTACTACTTTGTTGAGCTTTTACAGTTTCCACATAATTAATATGTAAAATATAATTAAGGTAGTATTCATATGAAAATGCAACCCTTTTTGTCAGACTGAATCATGGTGTTGCCTTGTCAGTGCTAAGATCCCTCACTCAGGACCTTGGCCAGCAGCCAGGCACTATTGGGTATTGAAATTTACCTGGCTTTTTCTTTAGCACCCTGGTACTTTCCATGCCCTTGCCCTTCTCACTACTTCTCTCTCCTACCAAAGACAAAAATTACAGGACTGTTTATTTTTGAAATGATGTCTTTCTCTACATTCATCTATGCCTTTAGAGAATAGAAAACAAATGGAAATGCCTCTTAATTATTTGGATCCCATTTCCTTGTCATCCATGAGGTCAATGTCTTCTGTTAAGATAAAGAAGCCATTCTAGGTGATTCAGTGGATAGAAAGATGGATTTGAACTTAGAAAAACATGAGTTAAAATCCTGCCTTACTGGATTTAGAAAAATTTGGAAAGACTTACATGAACTGATACTAAGTGAAGTAAGTAGAACCAAGAGAACATTGTACACAGCAACAACAAGGTTATGTGATGATCAGTTGGAATGGACCTGGCTCTTTTCAACAATGAGGCAATTCCAATTCAAGGCAATTCCAATAGAGTTGGGATGGAACGTGCCATTCACACTCAGAGAGAGAACTATGGAGAATAAATATGGATCAAAGAAGAGTATTTTCACCTTTGTTGTTGTTATTGTTATTTGCTTTCTTGTTTTTTTTTCCTTTCTCATGTATTTTTCCTTTTTGATCTGATTTTTCTTGCACAACATGAGGAAAATGGAAATATATTTCAAAGAATTGCAGTGTTTAACCTATATCGTGGGGAGGGGTAAGGAGGGAAGAGAGGGAGAAAAAATTGGTACATAAGAATTTGCAAAGGTCAGTGTTGAAAACTAACTTTGCATGTATTTGAAAAAATAAAATTCTATTAAATTTTTTAAAAAATAAATAAATAATAGGGGAAAAAATTTCTTCCTTAGATGCTTAACTATGTGATCCTAAGCAAGTAATTTAATGTCTCTCAAACACTAGCTTTAAAATTGAGAAAATAATAACATCTACTTTCCCAGGGTTGTTAATCACACACACACACACAAACACACAATATAGAACATTCTGAAAACCTTAAAGTTTATATACGTGCTATCTTTTGTTATTTTTATTCATCAGATGAATGAAAAAAACATGTTAAGTGCTAATGTCCCAATTTAATCATTCCATGAGAATTTATCTCTTATGCTCTTAGGATAGAAAGACTAGATAAAACAGCTCTCCCTAAAGAATCTTACATGTGCTTTCAGGAAGAGCACATCAATATAAGTATTGGAGTCCTGCTTTGCTAAGGAAAGGATTTCTCATCTTAAGAAGGAGATCAGTTCTCACAGCCAGAATAGGAGGGGGCAAGGTTAATAAATTTTGTCAGATGGGAATGATAATTAAATAATTAATCAGGATTAAACCTCTCCAACCCTTCTATAATACTTGGCAACTGGTCCTTTAAAAGATACCTGTATAATTATTCAAGACCTGAGTTTTAGCTATTACATTATGTGCTCATTGCTCTGGTAAGTGCATCTTTTACTGTTATTTACATAAGAAGAATAAAATCTATAAGATAGCCTCTACCCTCTCACCTGTTTCTCAGGGCATAGGACAAAGGATACCTACCTAGGCAGGAAGAAGAGACTAGGATCAGAGAGATTAGGTAATAGCATTCATAGAGTGCTGGGTCTGGAATCAAGATAAGTTCAGGGGGGAAAAAAGTTCAGTTCAAACCTAGCCCCAAGTACTGTATTTAACTGATAGCTGTATGATTTGGGGTCAAGTAACTTAACTTCTATCTGCCTCAATTTGAAAATGGGAAAACAATACCTCCAATATTGCTGTAAGAATTAAGTGATATAATGTTTGAAAATTACTTAATAAGTGTTTATTACTTATTTCTGTCATTAATCAATTGATCAAAAAACATTAATTTTATACAATCTATGTACCAAGTACGATGATAGGTATTAGAGATACAAAAACAAAAGTAGAGTTACTGCCCTCTAAGAGCTTATATTACAAAGGGGATGACAACATGTGCATGAGGTGATAAAGAGAAGACCAGCACCTCTGGTGTGAAGGCTTGCTATCAAGGCTTTCTTTTTCAGGGCTGCTCATCCAACTTTGGTGTCTCAGTCACTCAACTTTTACTAGTGACTCCATGAAGACTATAGCATTAATAAGGTCATATCACAGTATAATCGTCTTTTCAGATGGGCTAAATTGGTGAGTTGGGCAGATGTCTACCCCAAGCACATGAAAATGTTTTCTGATGGAAGGGGAGAATGAGAACAATCTGTTCCAATGGTCATGAAAGTGGCTGAAACAGGCTATAAAGCCCTTAGAGCTTGATCGGACATTAAGGACACCAAGGTCATCACTGAATCCCAGGCCATTGCCAATGATCTTCATCTTGTCCTACCACTGGACTTTGATGACTCTGGAGGAAAGAATGAATGACAGCTTTGCACTCATACATACAAGTCTAGACATAATTCAATGAAGTCAATGATTCTCTTTGAAAAGAAGGGCAAATACCATATGTGTGTACATACATAACTTTGGAAGGAAATCATAAGGTAGAAATAGGAAAAGCTATGATCAGCAACTTCATGTAACTGAAGAACCGTCCCACAGAAGAGGTATCAGACTTGTTCTGTTTGCCCCAGGCTAAACATATGCCATTTTGGGCACAGACATGTGTCCAAATTCCATTAAATATGCTAAACTGAAATGAACTCTCTAGATAACTAGGAATAGGTAATGAGTAGTTAAATCCATCCATTCTGAGGAGGAAAAATGTCCCCCAAAACTATTTCCCTTTTATGAAGACTGCCAAAGTAATATGTAAGAAAAAAAAAAGATGTGAGGTCCTAATGCAGTATAAATTTGGCACATTCTCCATATCTTGCCGACATTGAAACTCTCATCTAAGGTAAAGCATGGGGAATAATAGCAGAACTGGACCTGTGACTTTCATTGGTAAAGTGAATTCTAAGAAAGAAAATTCCTTGTATAAAAACAGACCCAGCGCCTGTTCTATAATTTATAACGCCAGACAGTTGCCTTGGGACACTGAGAGAGACTTGTATAGGGTTACATTGATAGTATGAGCCTGAGTCAATACTTGAATCCTGGATTTTTTAACTCTGAGATTAGCTCTCTGTCCTACACTCTCTAGAACAATAATAACCGACCTTTATAAAGGGCTACAAAATGCATGACTATATTGGCTCACTAGGTCCTTATAATAAACATCTCTGAAAGCTAAATAGTATGAGCATTATTATCCCCATTTTTCAGATGGGAGCACTAAGGCTCTGACACAATAAATGACCTGTTCACGGTCCTATACTATGCAAAGGAGCACAGATTTGATTTCCTGAACTGCTATCTGCTTCCCCTGCAAAATCAGAAGGATCTTACTAATCCTCTCTCTGTTACTGTCTCAGTCAGCAGTGAGTGTAGTGGGAATCAGTAGGAGAGGGATCTGTAATTTCAATGCCCCTAAACTAGAAAAATCAACAGCTTCATGAAGGAGTTACTAGGGAAAGAAGGGCCCATAGCATCCACCATATGAGAGAGCTCCATGCCCACATTGGCTCCTGGCAAAGATAGAAAACTTGGAGTGTTTGATACTCATCTTAAGACTTCAATAAAAGTTTTCTCCTGCTGAATACACTGTGGGGACCTTAAATTGGCACCCTGTAGAGTGAGCTATCTGATGCTACAAAGAAAGTATTTCTGGATTTCAAAGTCCCTGCATTATTTAAAATGCAGAAGACAAAAAGTGGGATTAAGAAGATCTGATAGGCTCTCCTAGCTGCAGTATCAATTATACACACTCCAACTCTTAAAACCTTGTTTGTGAGATTAAGAATTTATTATCTGTCTAAAGCACTAATTGCCAGGTTTTTCCCTTTAAGTCTTACAGGTCTCTTTTCAAATTTATTTTCCTTTTTTTTCCCTCTTGGACTGAATATACCTTGCTTTTGAAAGAAAAGCTGCCCCTCCCAGCCTTGGATGCCCAAAGGAAGACAGCTGGAGAGGGCTGCCCCATCTCTAGGCACCAGAGGTGGGGTAGGAAGAAGGCGAAGGGGCTACAGAGAAGAAGATAAAAGCAATAAGAAAAAGGCTTTCAAAGGAAATGTCTTTTTTGATTATCTAAATGCCATTTGTCACTTTGTGGAGAGATGAATGGGAATTGGCAGGTTTTCCTTCTATCTCCCAGGGATGCTTGTCTTCCAGTTTGGCCTGGGAGCCAGATTCACAAAGGAGAACTCCAGTGAGAAGATAAACAAAGTGTAAGGTAGAATCCTCCCCCACTCATTCCCATCAACCATCACCTTCAGGTTTTCAAGAGAAAACACAGCGGTCACCCTTCTGACTGGAGAGATATGCTTTAGACTTGACCTTGAGCAGAGGCTATGAAGCCTGAGGAAATGGGTGGTGGGACAAGAACAGTAAAGGGAAATCACACTTTAAAGTCCAGCTGTCCCTACTTCCCTGACCCACATACACATAGACAAACTCCAAAAAAATCAAACTAGAGGAAATTAGTCTAAATCAAACACTAAGGGTAGCTTTAAAAACAAAAGGAACTCAAAAAAAAAAAAAAAAGTAAAGCTGTGTAAGAGTAATTTAACTATTGTAAGGTAACTAGGCCTTTGTCCCAGGGTGACAACATCCAAGGGGGCACATTTCCTCTTCAGCCATATTCTCATCTCCTGGTGACTACCAATCCTACTCATTGTTTCTCAGTCCTCTACCAGCTGTACCTCTTCCCAAGTCTGCTGAGTTAGTACCAGAGCAGAGAATTAAGACCAATGCGCTTTCTACTACATCATCTATCTCTATACTAGTTGGGCCCTTCTTCACTCTTTTCTATAAATCCTTCCCCTGCTCAGTGGCATCTGTACCCAAAAGGGACAGGTAGAGGGCAGCCAGGTGGATAAAGCATCAGCCCTGAAGTCAGGAGGTCCTGAGTTCAAATTTAGTCTCAGACACTTAACACTTTCTAGCTTGTGACCCTGGGCAAGTCATTTAACCCCAATTACCTCAGCAAAAAAATAAAATAAAATAAAGGATGGATAGAAACACATAAAAAGAGGAAATTTGGGTCCTACTTCTCAGCTCTCCCATTTCACCTTCCTTTGTAGTCCTCCTAAGCTTAACAACTCTAACAGAAAGAGACAGAGAGACAGAGAGAAGAGAAAGAGAGAGAAAGAAGAGAGAGAGAAGAAGAGAGAGAGAAAGAAGAGAAAGAGAGAGAAAGAAGAGAGAGAAGAAGAAGAGAGAGAGAAGAGAGAGAGAAGAAGAAGAGAGAGAAAGAAGAGAAAGAAGAGAAAGAGAGAGAGACAGAAGAAGAGAGAGAGAAGAGAGAGAAAGAGAGAGAGAGAAGAAGAGAGAGAAGAGAGAGAGAGAGAAGGAAAAGGAGGGAAGGAGGGAGAAAGAGACAGACAGAGACAGAGATAGATAGACAGACAGAGAAAGAAAGACCTGGCAGAGGGGAAATCTCACCTCTGACAAGAAAACAAATCAATTAACCTTTAAAAGCCTCAGTCTTCTCATCTGCAAAATGAGGGAGGATGGATAATAGTATCTGCTGCAGGGCTTTTACGAGGCTCAAATAAAATAGATATTGTAAAGTGCATTGCAAACTTACAAGCGTTAAGAAAATGTCAGGTTTTATCTTGCTAGTATTTCCCTCAAAACTACTCAGAAAAAGCTTGCATTCGATTCTGATTCCTGGACTGCCTGAAACTGGGCCATAGCCTCATGTCTACAAGGACTAAGTCCTGGTGCACCAGGTGAGAGGAATTGGAATAAGTGTTTCTGAAGGGTTCCTGAAGGCTGGGTGGGCCCTGGAACATCTATACCTCCCACTAACCCCTTGGCAATATAATGCCATAGAAAGGCAAGAGAGCCAGGCTCTATTTCCAGTGGTCATTCATTCTCTGTGTGATAGGAAAAATCACTTTCCCTTTTTGGTCCTCAGTTTTCTCATTTGTCAAATGGGTATCTTTTGCTACCCTGAGAGAGAGGGAATGAACTTAGTGGACATTTCTTTTTTACATAGACAATGTGGGGATTTGTTTTGCTGGACTATACATGTTTTCAATAGGTTATTGTTGTTGTTTTTCTTGCTTTCTCCCTTTTAAAAGTAGGATTTATTCAGTTGGGGGGAAGGAAATTAGGGGGGGGGAAAGATCTATAACATTTAAAGGAAGAAGAGGACAAGGGGAGGAAAGAATACAGACCTAAAAACAAAATAAAATAGATTTAAAATAAATTAAAAGAAGGATTTAGGCTGGACAGCCTATAAATGGCCAGTCCATTTCTAACATTCTGAGATTCAATGAAATGGAAGCTCTTGAGACACTTACAGAAAGGCCAAGGAAACCCATCTAACCTGACAATAAATGGAGCATCCCAGCTGAACTTGATCAAAGGTTCATTTACCGAAGACCCTTCTCTCTTCCCTCCCCCCCAGCAAGGCAGCTGAGGGAAGGAGCAGGGGCCAGGCCCATTGTTGTGGGAGAAATGAAGGAAGTCTGCACAGAATGAGAGAGTAGAAAAAAAAGAGACCAAATAAAGTCAGTTATATAATATTTTACCAACAGCATGTAGCTGCTTGTTAGCAGAGATCTGCTTTCCAACGGCAAATAATAAAATTATGCTTTTTTGTGCGGGTAATGAAATGCAAATTAAAGCTGGATGCACATTAATGCAAAGAGTTGAATATCCATTTAATCAGATCCTCCCTGCAGGGGCCAATGATAAAAGTGACAGAAGAATCGCATTGCTAATTCTGGGCCTGTCACATCTCATACATACTTACCTTGTAAACCAACCGCTATTGTGGCACCTGCCCGCTGGGCTGGAGGTTTATGATGATTAGAGAGCAGGGAGCTTGGGGAAAACCCTTTTGGAGCTCCAGCTTGGTTGGGGGAGCCAGGAAACCTAGAGAGAGCTGAATTAAGAGAGCACTGCTCCTGCTCTCACCTTTCTCTGGTTCCTGGAAAGGAGTTCTCAAAAGCCATCCCCAGACAACCAGCAGTTGGCCTTCTCTGCTGGGGAAAGCAGGTGTTATGACTGGACCTGATTTTACCAATAAGCTGTGTTAATTAGTTGATTGATTGGGGACAAACATGCGGGTCCTCTCTGTTGCCCCTGAAATCACAAATATGTATTGTGCCCAGCAAGGAGGCACCATGGAAGTTCCAAAAAATGTGAGGTGGGGTGGGGTGGGGTTTAGAAACAGTGTTCAACCTGGGGCCAGAAGAGACATGGGCTCTGATTTTTACTAAGTAAAATGGGAAAATAAGCACTAATTAAACACTTACTGTGTGCCAGGCAATTTGTTAAGTGCTTTACTTTGATTTAATTTGCACAACCACCCTGAGAGATAAGTGCTATTATGATCTCCATTTACAGTGAAGGGAACTGAGGCAAACACAAGTAAAGTAATTTGCCCAGCATCTCACATTAGTAAGAGTCTGAAGTGAAATTTGATGTCAGGTCTTCCTGATTCCGGGCCTCATGCCATACCCATTTCTCTATCTTGCTACAATAGAGATCAAAAAACTTCTATCATATACCAAGGAGATCAAAGGCAGAAAGAAAGGTCTCCTATGTGCCAAAAATATTTGTGGCAACATTTTTTGCCATAGCAAAAATCTGCAAACAAGGTAGATGTCCATGGGCTGAGGAATGCTGGGTAAATGAGGAATTCAGAAAAAAAAAAAAAAAAAACAGGAAATCTTATGTGATCATGATCCTGATGCTAAGTGAATAAAGCAGAACCTAAAGAATGCTACTCGCAATGACTACATTCATGTAAGTTTCTAAAAAAAAAAAAAAAGACCAAAAAGTGGACAAACTCAGATTAATGGCAGCCGCCAATCATAGTCCTCAGCAATGGGTGATTTATCTATAAATCAACCAGCATTTATTAAGCTCCAACCACATATCTGGCACCAAAGATACAAAGACAAAGGCCAATAATCTTTACCAAAAAGAAGAAACAATGTGCTCAAGAAGAGGAAACAATGTGCTCATATATGTCGTTATAGTTGTTCAGTCTGACTCTTTGTGACTCCATCTGGGGTTTTCTTGACAAAGATGCTGGGATGGCTTGCCACTGCCTTCTTCAGCTCATTTTATAGAAGAGGAAACTAAGGAAAACAGGATTTTTCCCATGTCCCACAGCTAGTAGGTCACACAGTCTGAGTCCAGATTTGAACTTAGGAAGATTAGTTTTCCTGACTCCGAGCCCAAAGCTCTACTTATTACATCACATAGCTGTCCATGGTCATATATAGGCAAAGTACGTGCAAAGTAGACAAAAAACAACAGGGGGAAGAGAGAGCAATGGAAGCTGGGGCAGCCAAGAAAACCCTTCCTGCAAAGGACGACTTTGAAGAAAGAAGTTAGGAGTAATAGTTAAGGAATGTTAGATACCCTGTGGAACATGTTCCCTTATAAGATTTGGGGGAAACTGTTTTTCCTTGTTCAAGAATGTTGTTCAAGGAAGGGTTCAATGTGGGAAGTGATAGTGTATCAAAAAAATGACTCATTAAAAAACACAAGGCAGTGATAAGACTTTTTTAAAATACTTGTACTATTTTCTTCAAAAGATTATTGGGAAAAAACTGTTTTATAAGTGCTATAGAAATGTGATTGACTATCCTGATTACCCTTGAAGACATGACAGTCTATCAGGAAGATAAGACACATTTAAAGAGAAGCCAAGATTGTTTCTGGTGAATGAGGAAATATTCTATGTTTTGCATAATATGAGACCTAACCTCTTAAGAGTCAACTGAGGACCCAAGAATGGTCCTTTGTGAAGGATATCATCAACACATTTTCCAGAGTTAGAAACATAATCAATTAGAGGATAACACAGGTTATCCTAAGTAAGTATTAAGTCTGAGAAGTATCTCACAACTTGTCAGTCTGAAGCAGATCAAGGGCTCTAGACAGTGAGGGCCTTCATTCTGAGGAATCCCCCTTACCATGCTCTCTAGGGACCTCTGTTCCCTGAGTGCAAAAATACAGCCCACTGTAAAAGACTGATCTGGGGGTACAAGGCTTCTACACATGAGATCACTAAAGCAGTTGATGGTCAACAAGTAACATGTCAAGAATAGAAGGCAAGATCATAGCTGGCTGAGTTGGTGAGGAAATGCTTCAGAAAAATAGGATTTGACCCAAGTTTTAAAAGACGCATTTGATTTAGATAAGCAAAAGAGAAAAAGAAGTCAATCTAAAGAGTCAATCCAAAAAAAAATCCAAGAAATTATTTAGTATATGTGGGGAATAGAGGAGAAGATGAGTCAGACTAGAGAAGAGGGTTCATAAAGGTAGATTTATAGGATCTTGACTACCAGAATAAAGGTACCTAAGTACCTTATTCTACAGACAATTCTAACTCCTGAAGCCTCCTCAGTGGGGAAATGGAAGCCATCCCCAATAGAGTTTAATAAGGCGAGGTTTGTAATGATAAGAAGAATGATCAAGATGGAAAAGGAAGTATAAATAAAAGGATCAATGGGGAAACTGAGGCAATGTCCTGTCACTGGGAAAAAGAAATTTAAGTTAGCACGGGTAGTATTAGCAATGGATAGATAAGGTGTGGAAAATAGTATTTAAAAAAAAAAAAAGGAAGACCTACTGATTGAGGGAAGAGTCAAAGATTACCCAGAGACTTCCAGTCTGGCTGAATGGGACCATATTATTCACAGAAACTTAGAATACTTGAATTTGGACTTGAATCTGTGGACAGTGGAGAGCCACTGAAGATTTTGAGCTGGAGAATAAAATAAACAGGGTATTATATTCCATTGGATCTTTATAGTATCCAAGAACAAATACAAAATGTTCCATTTGAAATTCAAAGTCATCCATATCTCAGCCCTTTCCATTTTTCTTATACTTTATTCCCCATCACATACTCCTTAAGCCATTGACACTGTCCTCCAAACTATTCCACAAACAAAATACTCCAACTCTCCACTCCAAGCATTTTAACTCCACCTCAAATGCACTCCCATATCTGCTTAAGTGACAAATTTTCCAGCCTTCTTTTAAACTAAACTAAACTAAAATCCCATCTTCTACAGGAAGCCGCCCCCAGTTCTTTTTAATTCCAGTACCTTCTCTCTTTGAATAATTTTCTATTTATTCTGCATATAATTTCTATTTGTTTGTATGTTCTCTCCCCCATTAGACTGCAAGCTCCTCAAGGTAGGGATTGTCATTTGCCTCTTTTTGGATCCCCAGCACTTAGCAAAGTGTCTGGCATATAATAGGAGCTTAATAATTGACTGATTATTGCAATGGGAAACCTAATCTGGCAATAATGTAAAGGATAAATGGGCAGAGAGAAACAGTGGAAGCCAATAAACCCAATTAGGAAATGATTTCAGTAATCCAGGCCAGAACTGGTATTATATCATGTAGTCAATCTTACATTCCCAAGAAAGTACTGGACATCTTTGAAGCCCTTTTTGCCCTTCCCTCTCTTTCCTTTCTCTTGAAGCATTGTAAAGCAGTCAAAAGAGCACTGGATTTAGAGACAAAAGATTTGAATTCAAATTTTATCTCTTTTCTTTTCAACTTATGTGTCTTTAGACAAATAACTTTTATCTTCCTCTGGACATAAGGGAGGATTGGGGGGGGGGAGAAGGGCTTCATAACCAAGCCTCTCTTGAATTTTTAATTTCTTACCTTGCCTTAATTGTTTTTCCTTACTACTTCTGCACCCCTCTTTCCCAGGCAACAACAGGAAGAAAAGGGGGTACATCTAAATTCCTGGCCCTATGCCATAGACAAATCCAATTTTTTTTCCTCCTTACTTGCTTGGGGAAGTTAATATGGAAGGGGTAATAAGGGGCAGGAGCTTTCCTTGATGTAAATCTGTAGATTTTCTATAATGATAACAGTGACAAGGAAGTCCTTAACCCTCCTAATAGTGAAGGAGACTCGGGGTGAAGCTAAAACAGAAATCCTGATGAGAGCTACTCTGTTCTGTTATGTAGCTCTGCATGGTGACAGCTTCGTCTCAACGGATTCTGATCTGACGTGACAGGATCCTTCCAACTGTCTCTCTCCTGTGCCTGCAGATTTACCTATCTCCTGGCATCTGACAAGATGCAAATTTGAGAAGCTGCACTGGAGGGCCTGCCATTAATAACCCCCCAAAGAGAGGCTTTATCCTGTCCAGGCTAGCCCAGCAACTCTTGCGACTGTCCCCTAGGTTTGGAAAAGACTGAACCCACAATAATGAGCAGTCAAGAGTTCTTTGCTAAACCCCTGCTATGTGCCTAATCCAGTGCTAAGTGTTGGAGGGGAAGCAGTTCCCCTTGTCTTTCCCTCCTCCTCCCACAAAGAACATTGGATTTGGAATTGGACCACCAAGATTAATGCACCAGCTCTGCCATTTATTTGCTGAGAAGATTTAAGTAATTCATTTGGCCTTGGTTTTCCCATCTTTAAAATAAGAAAGTTTATCTAGAACAGGAAGTCAGTTTTTTGTGTGTTATTGGACCTCTTTGGCAGTGTCTGATGAAACCTACCTATCCCTTCTCAGAATAATATTTTACTGCATGTAGGACTACAAAGGAAGCCAATCATATTGAAATACAATTATCATTTTTTAAAAGTTCGTGGATCCCAGATAAAGAATTCCTACTCTAAATGATATCTAAAGTCCCTCATAACTTATTCAATAATTTTTGATAGTAGGTCACATTTGTAAAATGCTTTGTGATTTATAAAATATCTTTCTCTTTGTAACTTTGTGAAATGGATAATTCAAATATTAAACCTAGAAAAAGAAGTCTTATCCAAAGTGACTTACCCACAGTCACAGTAGTAAGTGGCAGAGTCGAGATCCAGAAGTTCTGGGCTCAAGTCTAATGCTTTAAAATTTTTTGGTAATTATTTATTCTTAACTTTTTAAGAAAATTTTGAGTTCCAAATTTTCACCAGCTCCCTGGGAAAGCAAGCAGTCAATACCCATTATCTGTGTCATGCAAATAGTTTTCCAAATTTAACTATATTGAAATAAATAAATAGATAGATAAATGAATGAATGAATGAAGTGGAAAATTATACTTCCACTTGCATTCAGAGCTCATCACTTCTATTTTCTGAGGTGGATAACATTTTTTCATCATGACTTCTTTGGAATTGTCTTAGATCATTGTATTGATTAAAGTAGTCAATTCTTTCACAATTCATCATCATTACAATGTTACTATTACTGTGCACAATGATCTTCAGGTTCTGCTCACTTCACTTTCCATCAAATAGATCTTCCCATGATTTTCTGAAATCATCCCCCTCACCATTTCTTATAGCACAACAGTGTTCCAGCACAATCATATACCACATCATGATCTGCCATTTCTCAACTGCTGAGCATCTTCTCAAGAACTGCTATAATTTTTTGTCTATTTAGATTTTTCCCCTTTTTAAAATCTCTTTGGAGTAAAGACCTAATAGTGGTATCCCAGATCCAAAGAGTATGCACAATTCTGTTGCCCTTTGGCACAGTTCCAAATTATTCTCCAGAATGATTGGACCAATTTACAACCCCACTAATAATACATTAGTGTTATTTTCTTACATCCCCTCCAACATTTGTCATTTCTGAGTGTTGTAAGGTAGAAGCTCAGAGTTGTTTTGATTTGCCTTTTTCTAATCGGTGATTTATTTTTTAATTAAAGCTTTTTATTTTCAAAATATGTACATGGATAATTTTCAACATTCCTTTCAACACACCCTTACAAAACCTTGTTTTCTAATTTTTCCCTCCCTTCCCCACCCCCTCCCCTAGATGGCAATTGATCCAATATATATTAAACATGTGTAATTCCTCTATACATATTTCTACAAATATCATGCTGCCCACGAAAAGTCAGATCAAAAAGGGAAAAAAATGAGAAAAAATGCAAACAAACGACAACAAAAAGAATGAAAATTGTATTCCATGGTTCACATTCAGTTCCCATTGTATATGGCTTTCTTCATCAAAGACCATTGGAACTTTTCTTAATCAGCAATTTAAAGCATTTTTTCATATGACGATAGATAGGTTTGAGTTCTTTATCTGAAAACTGCCTGTTCATATCCTTTGACCATTTATTAATTGGGGAATGGCTTCTGGTACTCTTTTTAAAATATGTAAAGAAATAGCAAATAATATAGGATGAAACATAATTGAGCCCTAAATAATAATAGCTAATAACCAGTATTTATATAGCATGTTAAGACTTGTAAAGTAATAGATATAGATACACATACATATAGACATATGTGTATACATACATATATGTGTGTATGTATACATGTATATAAAAATCTCATTTTATCCTCTGAACAATCTTGGAAGTTAGGTGCTACTATAATCCCTATTTTAGATCAAGAGAAACAGAGACTGAGAAAAGTCAAATAATTTCTCCAGAATCACAAAGCCAACAGAATTTGAACTCAGATTTTTTGAATATTAAATTCATCACCCTGTCCATTTCACTATCCAGTACTCCTATGTTCACATTTTAGAGAAAATATTAGCCATCGGAGTTCCATCTGGAGGAGAACAACAGGATCTTAAGACCAAAATCCACCTCCTTGGTCACCACTCTCTGTGATATGCTGTCTCCTTCATGAAAGTGTTAGTTTCTTAAAAACACATACTGTCTTTGCTTTTTGTGTTTGTGTTAATAAATGCTCTTTCATTCCTTCTTTCTCTATAATGATCAGTTGCAGGAACTGAACCTATTTAACCTGAAGAAAAGAAGTCTTAGCAGAGACAGGACATCTGTCTTCACTGTCACATGGAAGAGGAAGCTCTAAAGAAGAAATATTAGATTGGATGTCAGGACAAACTTCTTAACAAAAAGCTGGATAAAAATAGAATGAGCTGCCTGAGGAGGCAAGAAGTGGGTTCTCCCTTACCAGAAGTCTTTAAGCAAAGGCTAGATAATCAGATGACCAATTGCGAGGGAGGTATAGGAGATTCTTGTTCAGGTATTGGTCAGAAGTGATCTTTGAGGTCTCTCCCAACTCTATGGCACAGACTGGAAATCCCATAGATATTTATAGGAGGATGAAGGAAGCGAAGGTCAGTATCCACTAGGGTAATCAAAAGAGGTTCTTTGGAGGAGTGGATTTCCAAGGAAAGGTACGTTGTGGAATCATGGAAAATAATCTCGTTTTTTTCCCCATCATTCTGACTGGTTTTACCAAACTGGAAAAGCTTCAAGAACAAGACCAGGGACAGTACCAAGGTCCTGGTTCAAGGACCAGACAACTGAAATCTTCCAAATCAAATTGGCTACAGAGAAATGAATTGTTCGACCAATCAAAAAGACTGTCTAGAAATAGAAGTGGCTATCAGCATTGGAGGAACACAAACTGTACTTGCAGTTAGGAAGACCTGAGCTGGAATCTTGCCTCAGATGCTTACTTAATATCAACTAGTTCCTCAGTTTTTTTCATCTCTGATCCAGTCTCTTCCAACTCTAAATCTATGATCCAGAAATTCATGGATTCTTGAAGCATTAAAGCATCTGCCCTGCTAGACATACAGCCCGGACTAGGTTTAGGATGGTCTTTGATAAATGAACATGGAACTGGCTTGTCTCTTGAGACCCCAGTCATCCTCTCCACCTGAATCTGTAACAAAGCCGAGTTTGGAGTGGTTTGAATTGCCTTTGTTTGGTGCTGTTTGTTTTGAATGGTGTCATTATTTTATTTTTAAATTACCTATAATGTACCCTTTAAAAATCCCTAATTACAGATAGAATAAATACATAATTGCAGACTTTTTAAAAGCACATATTATTTACTCAATACTCCGTAATTACCATCTTTCCACAAAATGCATTATTTCCTGGATTGTCCATAATAGCTCCTTTGAAACTGGCTGTGGAAGGCCAACCTGTTTATCTGATCTTGGTTCATGGGTCATTGACCCAAAAGCATGTGATAAGTTGTAAGCCACCAAGTCACTGGCTGACAGTTCCTCTCAAATGTTTGCTACTCATAAATTCCTTGGCATTTAATGGGCAAAAAGAAAACTGTTGCTTGAGAGATTTCAGAATCGTAAGAAGGCTTGGTGTTTCAGTTTATTTTCCTGTTTCTCTGCAGATTTTCTTTGCCAATTTGAACATGATGGTGTAAAATATCTGGCATTTTCCTCCCTTTGACAGCATTTCACTTACCTGAAAGCCACAGGGACTTCATCCCTTGACAATTTAATTCAATAAATATTTATCAAAAGTGCCTACTTAGTACAAGGCACTATGCCATTCAATAGGGATATGAAGACAAAAATAAAAAACAAAAAAATGATAATTCCTCAGTTTTGCCTTCATTTCTTTTTTTTGACATGCATATGTCTTTTTTAATATTAAGAATTAAATGGGGGCAGGTAGGTAGTACAGTGGATAGAGCACCAGTCCTGAAGTCAGGAGGACCTGAGTTCAAATTTGGCTTCGGACGCTTAAACACTCCCTTGGCAAATCATTTAACCCCAAATGCCTCAGAAAAAAAAAAATTAAATGGACACAGTATTTTAGGTTGATTACATAGAAAAATAACCATAATACAGAATTTTCATAATTTTCCTCTTTTCTCCCCAATAACGGACCTGGTTATTGATAATACAAGTAACAAAATAAGAATGGTTCTGATAGAAAATTTCCCAATAACCCCAACTCTTCATTTTAGGCCAAGATTTCAATACCCTCCACAAACAAACTTGACTAGTCTGTGCAGCTGGATGTTAACAGTCTTGATTTTAGAGTTTTCCTTGATCCCTGAAAACATTCAATGCAAGGCAGGAATGAACAAGGGGAAGGAAAACATGGGGCACAACTCAATTATGAGCAAGTTGTTGAAAAAATCAATTAATACTTCGCTAAAGATAGGAGGCAACATGATGGGGCTGAGAGCAAATGGGCACCAGAGTCAGGACACCCTGATGGTCATTTGCCTTCCTTTCTTCATACTTTCAGATCATTCAGCTCCATCCATATGAACATACATTATCTTAAGTGATTTCTACACGTAAGACATTAGGTTTTGATCTCTGTGACTTCTCCCCTAAACTTTCTTCACCTCTCAGCATCCCTCCTCATTGTTCATTCATGCTTCCTTCCTGACCAGAATGGAAAGATAATTAAGTCATACAGAGTAGTAGACAAGCCACTGGCCTGTAAGTCTATGTCTTTGCAAGAGCTGTCCCCCAGGCCTGGATTCATTCTCTCCTCACTTCTGACTTTTAGCATTTCTGCTTCTGTTCAAAATCCAGTTAAACACAACCTTTTATAACATGAAAGCTTTCCTGGCTCTCTGAGCTGCTAGATTCCTCCCTACCAAAATTACTTCTACTTTGTTTTTTGTAGCTCTGTAAATGTACTTATTGTTTCTACTTTTAGAATATAAGTTCCTTGAGGACAGAAGCTGTTTTTCTTTTGTCTTGTATATCCAGCACCCAATACAGTACTTGATACTTAGTGGGCTCCTAATAAATGTTTGTCAATTGGTTGGTTGACAATTCTGGCTCTGCCACAGTTCTTTGCATGACGTTTGGACATAAGTCACTTGCCATACTATCTTCTATGGACAAGTTACATCCGAGGATTCAAATTCAATGGAACAATGTAGGAAACATCTAAGTAAATACTGCATCCAGAACACTATTCCGGTCTTGGGAGAAATGAAGAGTGTGGAAGAGATAGAGCCTTCATAGAACCTGTGGTTTGGCAAGGAGATAAGACATAAGGATGAATAACTTTGATTATTGTTCAATTGTCTTTTTCATAACCCCATTTTGGAGTTTTCTTGGCAAAGGCACTGAAATGGTTTTGCCATTTTCTTCTCCAGCTCCATGAGGAAACTGAAGCAAATCCTGAAAGAACTTGCTCAGGATCACACAGCTAGTAAGTTTTGGAGGTTGGATTTGAACTCAGGAAAATGAGTTTCTGCTTCCAGGCCTGAGTATTATCCAGCCAGAGGATACACTGGATAATGGGCTAAACCTAGAGTAAGGAAGATGTCAGGCCTCATGTACAAGCTATGTACTCCTGGGCAAATCACTTAACCATTCTCAACCTGAGTTCTCCTAGCTATAAAATTAGGAAAATAATAGCACCTATCTTTGTAGGGTTATTTGAGGATAGAATGAAGATAATATTTGTAAAAAGTACAAACTTTAGAGTATTATATAAATGCTAGCTAATATTATTACTATTATTATATGAAGACCATTATTGGGTAGGAAAAAAGTGCTCTTTGAAATATAATAGATTTTTCTTGTGCAGCATAATAATTGTGGAAATATGTATAGAAGAATCACACATATTTAACATATATTGGATTACTTGCTGCCTAGAGGAGAGGGTAGGGGAAAGGGAGGGAAAAAATTGGAACACAAGGAAGAGTTTTTAAAGTTTTGTAAGACATTATCTATTCTAATTGTATAATTATGTATACTTATATTGGATTTAACATATATTTCTACCACGGTCAACATACATTGGACTACTTGCCATCTGGGGAGGAGGTGGGGAAGAGGGAAAACTGGAACACAAGGTTTTACAGGGGTCAATGTCAAAGAATTATCCATGGATATGTTTTGAAAACAAAAAGTTTAAAAAAAAAGAAATATAATAGATGAGGTTATTATTCACAGATATGTGGTATCTGCCTTCAAGGAGTAGTTGAAAAAGTTGTTGGACTCCTAGCCCCATTTAGAACTTAACCTTTTTCCAGCCTGTCTCTCCAGATTCTGGTGTTCAGTGAGGACTATTAAAGGACATCTGCCTGGAGCGTGGGTGCTCCTCAGGATGACTGGGAATCAGTCCCTGCTTCTCTATTTCTTCATCTATTAAATGAAGCAGTGGAAATGAATGATCTCTAAGGTTCTTTCCAGTTCTGTCAATAATCTTAACTAGCTATACCCTTATTTTCTCCCCCTCGGGGAAAAAATGATTTCTTCCCTGTCTTTTTTGTGCTTGGTTGAAGCAGTGAGCAATTGTGGGGTGTACCTGGGGCTCCCCAATTGGGGGCATTTAAAAAGTGGTTTCTGGGCATCCCTCAGGAGATGCTGTGGGTTTAACAAAGGCAATGTGTTTTGCAATGACCTTGGCCAACCTTCAGCTTTAATAAGCTGCCGGGACTGAGAGCAGATCACAGCCGCTCCCTCCCTTCCCTGGCAGCTAGGGCTGGTCGGCTGACAGGCAGATGTATGCACCTCTTTGAATTTAGTGATGCTAGAAATGACATCCTAGAAATCGGGGGCCAGATAGCCAAAGATTACCCAGACAATCAGGATATGATAAAGAGGAAAGGGAGCAGGGAAGGAACAGGATGAAAGACAAAGAAGGTCCCTTTTAAAGCATTAAGTCAACAGGCAGAGAAAAGCCTCTGCACAGCCCTCATTCCCACTAGGAAATTCTATTCTTCCTACTTTATAGCCAGATGCCAGATCTATTAGGGACTGCTGATGATGCTCACGTGGGCAAAGGAAGAGACCAGAGACCTAGCAGGATGAGGAGATTGCAGACAGAAAGGACCTTAGATTTGAAGCTAGAAGAAACATTACAAGTGAACAAATCCACTTTACAGATAAGACCAGAGACACTCAGCATATATCCAAGGTTACATAAGAAGGAAACAAATAAAGCTGGGATTTGAACCCCTATCTTTTCTCCTGAAGCAGCTTTCCTTCCACTACACTTTAGTACCTCTAGAGAAGCTTTATCACAAATGAAATCTGTTGGTCCAGAGCCAGCCTCAGGATAAATCTAACCGGTGATGGGTCTGCCAACTTACTCAGAGCAAGAGACCAGAAAGAAAGAAGGTCAGCTCTCAGGAGGCCCTGAGATTCCCAAGGATACAGCTTGGCATTTGTATGGAGTTTTTTTAAAAGCAAATCATGCCATATAAGCTGCTACGTATAACTCCTCTGTTAGAGATTTTCATTACCTAGAGGATCCTTTTGATAGCAGGAACAGTAGGTTTACTTCATTCTTTCTTGGTTTATTAAGAGACAGAGACCAAGAAACAAAATCAAAGATAGAGACAGACACAAAAGAGACAGAGACATAGAGATAGACACAGAGAAAGAGAGAAGAGACAGAGAGAGGCAGAGACAGAGAAAGACAAAGAGAGAGAGAGAGAGAGAGAGAGAGAGAGAGAGAGAGAGAGAGAGAGAGAGAGAGAGAGAGAGAAACAGAGACAGAGAAAGAGAGGGAGGGGGAGAGAGGGAGAAGGAGGGATGAAGAGAGAGGGGGGAGAGGGAGAGCAAGAGGGAAAAGGAGAGGGAAAGGGAGAAGACATTTAGTACAAATTACCTTAGCACTGAAGGTCCTTTTTTTCATGTAAATTATGAAATGGAAAGCAACTGCCAGATCGTGGCCTTTTGCTTCAAGGTGAGAAAAACTTTTGGAAACTGATTAGCCAAGCCAGGTGTCATAGCTGTCATCCCCATCTCTCATGTTTATCTTTGGGCCTTTTTCACTGTTCTCAAAGGAGAAACTTAAGTCCTGATTAAATGTAAAGAGCATACAAGTGAGGGATTGAGATCAGGGGGAAAGAAAAGGTCAAAAGATCTAAGCACTTGCCCTAGCTCTAACTAACCAGCTCTAACTGGACAAATAATTTCCCTTCTCTGGTCTGTTTCCTCTTTTGTCAGATGAGAAGGGTTGGACTTGATCACTGCACTGAGAACTCAAGTGAATCTTAGAAATCAACTCTTCCAACCTTCTTACTTTAAAGTAAGTAACTTGAGACACTAAATAATTTGCCCAAAATGGTCATGGCAGTGGAGTCAAAATTTGAGGTTGATCTGACACCTAGTCCAGCATGAGGCCCTTCCTAAAGTTTGTGATTCTGTGAAATAATAGTTTTGCCAGAGTTCTCTCTAGGAATTCTGGGAACATAGACAAGAGGAGAGGAGGGAGCAAAACTGCAGGAATCACTTTATCCATTTAGAGAGTCCCCAGGAGGAAGGGAAGGAGAGGTGGCAAATGATGGTATAACAGTAGGACAAGAGAGAAGCACAACCTCATGGAAGAAGGCAGACCCTCATAGGACCCTAGTGTTCACCCCTTGAATGTTGGTATCTTGGATTAAAATTGGATTAAAATCTTAGGAACCCCTCCTTGGTTATAGCTCTGATGGTTGCCCCTTGGTTCCAAGTTCTTATTTTTATTTTGTTCATGTAATCACAATCAAGTTTCCCATGCTTTGAACCCTCCTAGTAGTGATATAAATATGGATCTTAACCTTCCTCAGATTCAATTTTTCGTTTGTTAAATGGGGCCATTGATTCCTCCTCTGGACTATTTGACAGTACATTCAGTGGGAGAGATTCTCCTGCCTCTTTCTGAGCAGAATGAGAGCCAGGTTTTAAGGTGGGATAACCCTAGCCAGGGACTGGATCTTCTGACACAAGTCCAATGTCTTTGCTCCTACTCCATACAGTCACTAAGTGACTAAGGTATCAATTACATGTTGGATCCTTTCCTGGAAGCAGGTGTTGATTTAATAAAGAGAAAGAATCAATAGAAAGCAGTGAAAGTCAGATGAGAGTGTTGAAAGAGGGGAAGAGCCATGGAAGGGGAAGCAAAAAGACAGAAGACAGGTTCCAAGAATTAAACAAAAAAAAATTGGCCAAAGTGAAGCTGGGAAGTCCATTAGAATAATCTCCTAGAATCTTGAAGACAGGAACAATCCCTCCAAATTCTAAAAAGGATCATAAATTCACACAATATTAGAACTGGGAAGGACTTCTGAGATCCTCCAAATCAGAGTTTCTAATGTATTATGTGTCCTAGATCCCTGGGACAGCCTATTGAAGCTTATGAACTCTTTCTCAGAATAATTTTCTTAAAAATTAAAGGAAATGTTCGGTTATAGGTTCTGATCGAAATTCTCAGACCTCTTTTAAGGATCCACGGAATCCAGGTTAAAAACTCTGCTCTAATGCAACTTCATCATCTCACAGAAAAGGAAACTAAGGCCATAAAAGTTCAAATGGCTGACCCAAAGGGGCAAAGATCTTTAATAGGTTAGTTGATAAAGACCACTGGTATGTTTTCAATGTCAAGAAAAAATAAGAATAGTCCCCAGAACAATCAGCACATTCCCCTAAATTATGGGAGAACTTGAACATGGCTTGCTCCACATGGGAAGATATATCTTGTGGTTTGCACTGTTGGAATAAACATTATAGAATTCTAAATCTGGGATCATAGAGATCTTAGGCCCATGGAGGTTAACTAATTTGCCCAAAGCCACATAGGTAAGTATGAGAAGCAGGATTTGAATCCAGCACCTTTGACAGCCAATGCTCTCATCTTTGTCCCATCTCCTCCTTGATAACATTACATATGCATCTGAATTACAGAAGGTAGTCTTAACCCATAGCCTGTGAATTTGATTTTTTTAAATATTTTATTTGGTTCCTTTTATAATTCTGTGTATTTTGTTTTATTCGTTTTAAAATGTTATCCTAAGGAGGAATCCATAGGCTTCATCAGACATTTACCAAAGGGCTCCATGATTTAAAAAAAAAAAAAAAAGATTGTAAAATCTTTATGTTAGAGGAAGGAATCCTGGCTTTGAATCTCACCTTAGCCATGTTACAGCTGTGTCTGGGCAGATTGCTTCTCTTTTTCAACCTTAATTTCCTCATTTGGAAAATGGTGACAATGATGCTTGTGACCATCTCCCTCCCAGAGTTCTTTGCACTCTTGTGACCATCTCTCTCCCAGGGTTCTTTTGCAGTTGACCACTCTCCAGTGTTATTGAAGTAGGAGTCCATATAACTGCCATTGCCTGCCTGCAGCCCAATGGTCCCTCATCTCTAGCTCTCTCTGGGCAGCCCACTTGAGCAGGCAGAGAGAGCCTTGACCAGGCAATTAAGAGGCCAGTAGCCAAGGCTGCCCTATCCTGTTCTGGGCTGCAGCCCCAGCATTCCAGAGCTGCCTGTCCCTGACAGAAGCATTGGCCAGGACAAGTTTGGAGCTCCCATTTGCAGCCCCTCACCCTCCTGTGATAGCCCCTCACTTCCCTGACTGCTTAACATGCATGTTGGAGCCTCCAACACAGAGCCCCATAGATTCGTCTTTGTCTTGGGTGGATAATTATTAGCTGTCTCGGTGGGTGAATGCAGGCAGAAACAAAGGCAGTCAGGTTGTAAAACCTTTTATCTCTATCAGGGCATATTATTTGATAAGGTGCTAAGCTAATAGTAACGTATGTCAGATTGTGTTTAGACAGATCACTGTGCTGGGAATTGGAGGTTATATTTGTCTGTGGAAAGTAGCACCTGAAAGACTAAAGAGAAATTCATACTAATATTCTGAGCCCTAAATGTACTGCAGACCTTGCAGCCCTGAATGATTATTTCTTACAAATTACTAGGGCTTGGATCATGCACCCAGCCTGGTCCTTAAGCCCCAATAGTCTGAAAAGAAAACCAGACTCTCATGGAAGAAGGCAAAATGAAAGGCGGGGGGAGGTCATTCTTCTTAGACCCATGTCCACCTCTACTCTTTGTCTTTGGCTGTTTCCCCCCAACTGGAAAACTCTCCATTCAAATCCTGTCATGGTTTCCCCTTATTCCATGAAATCTTTTCAGTCACAAACTGAGCTGGAAGAAATCTCAGAGATCATGCTAGTCTAACCTGTACCCAAAGAGGAATTCTCTTTATGATGTTATTGGATGACCTCCAGGAACAATGGTTCTTACTAAAAAACTAAGGCAGCACACTTTGCTTTTTGTACCAACTAAATTATTAAGAATTTTTTCTTTATATCAAACCAGAAATCTGGCTCTTCAGTTTCTATCAATAAAATCAAGTAAGCAACTCTAATGCATCTACATGGAAAGATATTTAAATACATGAAGATGATATCATGTCTGCCTCTAAGATCTTTCATCTGTAGGCTGTGTCCTCAATTTCTTTAGCTAGTTCCAATCTGGAATGTTCTCAATTTTGTTTTGTTTGTTTGAGCTTGGATCACCTTTTTATTCCCTAGAATGTAGTAGGACTTCTCAATCTGCAAAGAAGCTTTGAGAGTCTCCATTTCTAACTTGGGTTGGTTCAACTGTCTTTAAATAGCCTGGTGCTCAGTCCCCACTCTCCTCCCTTTCTAGGGACTTACCATATTGATACTAGACTTAACATGGACACCCAATCAACACTAGCTTGATTAAAATCCAAAATGATAGAGCTTAAGTACATCCATCAGCCTCCCTAGTAGCAGGGATAATAAACATGCACTTAACATCATGTCTAAGCTCCATTTTTTTTTCACTATCCTGGTCATTTACCTCTAATTTTCCAAAATTAGATTTTAAATGGTGTTTAAAATTAGATCCAAAACTTGCCCAAGACTTAATGAAGGCAGAAAACAGTCAAACTTTCCACTCTCTTTATTTAAGATGCCATTATTCTTTTCATGAAGCCTAAAATCAGAAGAGCTTTCTAGGTTCCCAGGTCACACCACTGGTTCATATAGAGACAGAGGTCCACTATAACCCCCAGAGCTTTTCCACATGAATTACTATTTAATCCAGCTCTCCACCTAAACTGTAATTGAACAGCTAGTTTTTTAACCCATGGGTAAGAGTTGCATTTATTTTAATTCTGTTTCATCCCCTTAGATTCCAGCCTGCTAAAATCTCTTAGGAGCCTGACTCTATTTTCTAAGATATTAGCTATCTCCCAAGCTTTTTGTCATACTTGAAAATTTGATAGAGCACTTTCATTTCTACTTTCAATAGAAGCCTTAGTAAAATTATTGAACACCACAAGACAAAAAGCATATTTCTAGAGTGTTCCATTTACAGTGGCGTCAAACCCAAGAAGGACTAGATACCTGCCTGTGTACATTATTTCATTGTTACATTGCATTTTTTTTTACTTTATTAAACATTTCCCAATTACATGTTCATCTAGTTCAGGGAATTTTGTGGCCCCTCAGTTTGACATTTCTGTTCTACTAGACATCTCCTCCAAATGGACCTTTGATCTATTAATCACTATTTTTAGTCCATTTAGTTAAGTTACAAATCCACTTAGTTGTACTGTCATCTGGACCAAATATTTCTTATGTTATCCATGAGGCTATGTATGATAAGAAAATTCATTAGGTGCCATGCTAAAAGAGAAGTATTCTGGGGGAAATGTAATTAGAGTTAATGTGCCACAAAAAAATTTTTAGTGAAAACATGATTACTACACTACTTTCTAAATATTCAGAGATCATCCCTTTAGTAGTAAATTGAAATTTTTTCCCAAGACTGTATCTTCTCCTCTTCTAACACTCCAAGAATCTAACACCGTGTTGGACTTGGTCAGCACTTAGAAAATGCTAAATTGAAAATACCTGCAAAGCATCTAATGCCCCAGAAATCACACCTCCTAGAGTCAAATTATAGCATGGTCAGTGTTCTCTCTGAACTAGTTGGGCAAATGAACATTTTATGACATCAATGACCCTGGAACTTGGGAGCTGTTGTTGCTCTTGATACTTAGAGATCTCTTTGCTGTTATAAGGCCTAAGAACCATGTCTTCTGGGGGTTTAAGTATAGGAAGGAAGGAAGGAAGGAAGGAAGGAAGGAAGGAAGGAAGGAAGGAAGGAAGGAAGGAAGGAAGGAAGGAAGGAAGGAAGGAAGGAAGGAAGGAAGGAAGGAAGGAAGGAAGGAAGGAAGGAAGGAAGGAAAGAAAGGAGGGGAGGGAGGGGGAGGGATGGAGGGAGGGAAGAAGGAAGGAAGGAAGGGAGGGAAGAAGGAAGGAAGGAAGGAAAGAAGGAAGGAAGGAAGGAAAGAAGGAAGGAAGGAAGGAAGGAAGGAAGGAAGGAAGGAAGGAAGAAAGGAAGGAAGGAAGGAAGGGAAAAAAAGGGAGGGAGGGAGGGAAGGAAAAAAAAGGGAGGGAGGGAAGGAGGGAGGGAAGGAGGAAAAAGGAAGAGTTGTGTTGCTCAACTGACATATTCAATTGGTTCCCCAGGGGGGCACCTCTACCCACAGAGGCAATTGTTTGTCCTTCATCCTCAAAGAGGAAAATGACATCAGGAAGGTAATACCATAACATGCAAGTAAATTAGACTTAAGTTACAAGTCTCACTTTCTCTCCAGAACTTTCTGGGTCCAGTGGCCAGATTTAGATCAGATTGACTGGAGATGGCCCTCCTTGGCCAATGTATAATGACTTTTAATAAATGCTTTTCTTCTTAAACTACCCACAAAAGTTTAGCTGATAATGAACATTCAATAAATGCTTGTTAACTGATCAATTGATGCTTATTGAAATGAATTGAATTGTTTGAAAAAGAATTGTCTGACTTCTATGCTTAAAGAAATTATAGTCTATTGTGAAAGACAAAACCAACACCAATGAAACAACTACAAAGAACATATAACAAATGGAATGTATTTCAGTGCTAAAGTATGTGACTTATTGAGTCATGTACATGACCCTATTTTGAGTTTTCTTGGCAAAGATACTGAAATAGTTTTTTTTTCCTTTTCCAGCTCATTTTAGAGATGAGAAACTTGAGGCAATAGAGTTAAATGACTTGCTCAGGGTCACACAGCTTGTAATTGTCTGAGGTTGGATTTGAATTCATGAAGTTAAGTCTTTCTGGTCCTGAGCCCAATACTCTAAGCACTATACCACCTAACTAATCTAAACTATGTGGTCCAGACATAAGTATTGAAGGAGTATAAAGTCCTAAAATGTCAATAAGTAGGGGGACATACTCATGGGTATGTTGGAGCCTGCTCAATACTGACTCAGGAGAACTGATTGTAAAATTTTCCATATGAGCATTTATACCTTGGAAATTGCCAAACGATACAAATCAGGACTTGGCATATTTTTGTTCTTGTTGATTGCCTGATGGAATATTGTAAATTCAGGGAAGAGAACTTTATTTGGCTGAATCAGCTCAAAGAGTCTTCAAGTTCTATCCTTATTGAACTCCCCTGCTTGGGCAAGTCAATCTCCTTTTGTTAAGTGTAAAATGACCTATAAATATCTCATTTTGTTCCTAAATTAAACATGAAGACTGATCTGAGTCAAACCTAGCCCAAAATACGAAGACATAAATATCAGAGGTAAGGATAGTGCAGTAGGTAGAGCACTAATCTTGGAGTCAGAAAAATTTGAGATCAAATGTAGCCCCAGACGCGTACTATCTGTGTGACTCTGGGCAAGTCACTTAAATCTGGTTGCCACTAAAAATCAATATCAGAGATAGGACCTGAACCCCAGAGTGAATCCTCTTTCTACCACCACACTCCTTCCTTTTAAGAGTTTATGATCCTTAGATCTGTATCTCCAGATCCATCCTCCCTTTTCAGCTCTAGTCAGTGATTACCAACTATCTATTGTAAAATTCCACATGGCTTTTCTGCTGTCACCTAAAACTCACATATAAACAACCTGAATAAATGCACAGAGACAGGAATAAAAATTATGTGCTAGGGAGACATTGATCAGACTTGCTTGACTAAAATGGGAGATTTGGACGAAGAGTAGTGAGAGATAAGGTTGGAGTAGCAGTGTGGAATCATATCATGGTGGGGAGTGTTAAAGCCAGCCAGGGAAATTTCAGCTTAATACAGCTGGCATCAGGGATTCAGACAGGACAAGGGGATGTATGCAGAATGAATTGGTTAGTCAAGAAATCCAGCTCAAAACCTTTTGAAGTAACCCAGAGGGGCTAATTCAGTTCTGAACCATGGGAGTGGAATTAGAAAGAAAGGGAGGAATGCTAGAAACATTAGGAGATGATTTAGCAAGTGAGTGTCCATGAGGGATGGATGAGAGGGAAAAGTCAGAGCAAGGAGAAAAGTATACTTGCTAGAATAATATGAAAAGAAAAACCAGAGGTCTCAGGATTGAACCTTGAGAAGTGCATAGATTTGGTGAACATGAAAATTACCAACAAACATTTATAAAGCATCAAATATGTTCCAGGCACACTGCTGAGGTCTGGAAAAAGAAAGAAAAAGGAAAAACAATCCCTGTTCTTGAGGACTCTAAATGGGGAGACAACAAATACAAATTTTATACAAAAAAAAACCAGAAGCTAATCAAAAAAGGGAAAGTTAGTGGAGCGAGAAAAGGGCACCTGGAAAAAAAATTATATTTGAGTTGAGTCTTAAAGGAAGCTAGGGATTTTACAAATTAATGTTTTGTTCATTGACAGAGCTAGAGAAAGTCACTTAGAAGGAGAGGTCAGAGAGTTATAAGGAAAACCAGAAGAGTATAGAGTCAGGAAAGGAAAGAGATGAGAGTCAAATCAAGATTACCAGTAAAGTCAATATTCAGAAGCCAAGGAATATAAAGACTGAAAAAAATGATATTGAACTTATCTCTTAAAAGACAACAGTCCTTCAAGAAGATGGTTTCAGTTGACTTGAGAAGATTTGAGTTCAGTTGAGAGGAGAGGACAGATTTTACACATAGATTGCAGATTTCTTTTTTGGGATAATGTGTGTTTTTAATTCACAAATTAAACACATAACATATGCAGAGTACTGTTTGCATAAAACAAGGTTCTTATGGAGAATACAATCTGGAGGGGGGGGATGTGGGGGCGGGTAAGATACAAACAGAAATAATAATAATATAATATAGTTTAATAAATGCAGTAAAGTGAGAAACAAGATAAATGTTAAGTGAGGGGAGAAAGCCATTTTCAAAGTGGAGCAGGAAGGCTTCATCAAGAAGGCAGCAAGGAAAATTTGCATGAACTGATACAAAAGTAGGGAACAGAACCAAGAGAATAACTAAAAATTTGATGTTCTTTCCATTACATAGACAACATCCACCTTCTCTATCGCTTTTCCATATCTTTTCTAATGCCTTCTTCAATCAATGGAATGGAATCCCTTGATCTCTTCAAGCCTCCTCTTAAATAACTTTCTTTAATACTCCCTGCTTCCCTGACCCTGTCCCACCAAATTTTATTTTATTTCAAACTAGAATTTGCTTTTCTGTGAATATGTTGTGAAGCCTCACCTCCAATAGAATCTAAATTACCTGAGGGCAGAAATTGCATCTCTCTCTTGTAAATATATCTCCAGATATAGCACAATGACAGAAGTATAATAAATGATTAATAAATGCTTATTGACTGATTATCATGTGAGGCTCATGATATTTTTAACATTAAAAAGAGATTCTCTTATTTTTGTATGTTAGAAACCATTGATCTCAAAATAAAATTTAAAAAAAATAGCACTGAACTAAAAGCTCAGGGAACTGGGGTCCCAGTTCTACCACCAACTACTAGTAACTCCTAAAGCAAATAAGTCATTGGAGTACATGGAGTCTCAGTTGCCAATCTGAAAAAAAATGAGGATAATATTCCCTTCTCTGTCTGTCTTCACCAGATGAAATAAGGTATTGTGTGAATCTTAAATAATAATGACCCCCTTACCATTGTGGAGTACTTTATTGTTTATGAACACACGCAGGCAGTCACAGTCTCTGAAACATTGAGGAATGATGACCTTGTCATTATAACCCTGCTCCTTCATATCATAAACCCCCGATCTTATTCAGAAAATGCTGGCAGAGTTTCCAAGCCAGGCTGCAGGTCTTGAATGGATAGGCACTTGTGGGATTCAAAAAAGACACAGGAGAGCAGACCTCACAGAGAAATTGTCTGTCCACAGAGCGGGACTGTGCATGTCAGATTTTCCACTCTGTTTCCCTGAAATTTGTTTTGCACATCTCACTGCTAAATATAGCTCAGTGGATGCCTGAAAAAGAATCAGGGGCCATCAGAAAGCAGATCTCTTTGGTGGTTTGAGGTTGGTTTTTGCCCAGTCTCATTGCCTTTTACCTGCAACAGCCTCCCTAATGGAAGGTGAAATCTTGACCCAAGTACTAGGGCTTCTCCAGATTCTCTGGTCCCTTCTGATGCTCTTATTTCTAATCCTCTTGAGTTTGAGCAAGCTGAGGTTACTTTTTATTTGTCCCTGAGGGCCCCCAGAGAGATAAATCATGGAAATGGAAAGGGTTGCAAGAACTCCTAATTCCATAGAATGAATGCTAGGTTCAAATTCAGTAGAACTGAACCCAACTCAAATGTCTGTTTCTTGTACCACCTGTGACCTTAAACAGATAATTTTTCCTTTGGGTCTTAGTTTTCTCATTTGTAAAATGGGGGACGTGGACCAAATGACCACAAAAACCTTTCTGGATCTAAATATATGATTCTCATTCATAATTTTTCGGTATATGTTGAATTCAAATGTGAAGTCCTTGAAGGAATGTCTGGACTTTCTATCTGTACCTCCAAAGCTTAGCATAATAAGTGGTTTAATGATGTTTTTCTATTCCTCTTCATGTCTCCTGCCTTGATCATATTTTCCAAAGTCAATTTGAGTTACTAAAAAAATCAGAGAATCATAATTTTAGAATTGAAAGAGACTTTTAGAATACACCCAGTCCAAACTCTTCATTTTACAGCTAAATAGAAAATAATTGCATTGAAATAATTGAATAAATTTTCTATTGAAATTTTTTTAGAAAAAAAAATTTGCAGAAAATAATACTCACAGAACAAGTGATCACACAATCAGTAAATGTCAAAGATAAAATTGAGATTTAATGAACTTAAGTGATCTGCCCAAGACCACGTTTATCTGAGATCTTCCTACCTTCTAGGTACTCACTAACCCCTGTGACCTGGTAATTGTGTTATCTTTTGTTGTTAAAGAAATACAAAATGAGTATTAAGTAAGTACTATAAAAAGGCAAGCAGTGAGGAAAGAAACAAATGCTGGTTAAGCATCTACTATTTTACAAGCACTTAGCTTCTTCATCTGTAAAATCACCTGGAGGTATATGAATATTATGGAATATTATTGTTCTGTAAGAAATGACCAGCAGGATGAGATTTCAGAGGAGTTCAGAAACTCCTGGAGAGACTTACATGAACTGATGCTGAGTGAAATGAGCAGGACCAGGAGATCATTGTATACTTCAACAACAATATTATATGATGATCAATTCTTATGGATGTGGCCATTTTCAAAAATGAGATGAACCAAATCAGTTCCAATTGATCAGTGATGAACAGAACCAGTGATCAGAGATAGCTTTATGAAGGAGAAAAAGGCTTGAGATAAGTTGTAAAAACAGGTAGAACTCAGATATGTGCAGAGGCATAGGGAGTTTGAGTGCAAAGGGAAGGGGGGCTGGAGATAAATGATGAGGTCAAAGATAGGAAAATGATGACTCTGAAGGGAGAAATAAAATTCCCCAAATGATAAATGGTCAAAGGATATGAGTAGGTAATTTTCAGATGATCAAATTAAAGCCATCTATAATCATATGAAAAAATGCTCTAAATCACTACTAATTAGAGAAATGCAAAGTAAAACAACTCTGAAGTACCACCTCACACCACTCAAATTGTCTAAGATGACAAGAAAAGATAATGATAAATGTTGGAGGGGAATGTGGGAAAAATGGGACACCAATGCATTGCTGGTGAAGAGCAATATGTGGCAAGACATAGTCAAGATGACTGACCAACAGAGAGAAAGCACCAGGATTAAGACAAGTTAAGAAAAGCTTCCTGTATATTGTTATTCTATAAGAAATGATCAGCAGGATGATTTCTGAAAGGCCTGGAGAGACTTTAACATGCATTGATGCTGAGTGAAGTAAGTAGAACTAAAAGAACATTGTACACAGCAACAAGATTATGCGACAATCAATTCTGATGGACTTGGCTTTTTTCATGAATGAAGTGATTCAGCCTAATTCTAATAGATTTGTGATGGAGAAAGCCATCTGTACCCAGAAAGAGGTCTATGAGAATGTGCATCACAATGTAGTATTTTCACCTTTTTTATTGTTGTTTGCTTGCTTTTTGTTTTCTTTCTCATTTTTGCTTTCCTTTTGGAACTGATTTTTCTTGTGCAGCATGATAATTGTGGAAATATGTATAGAAGAATTGCACATGTTCATTTTTGTATTGCTTGTGTCTAGGAGACAGGGTAAGGGAAAGGGAGGGAATACAGAAAGGTTTAGCAAGGGTGAATGCTGAAAACTATCTTTGCACGCATTTTGAAAATAAAAAGCTATTATTTTAAAAAGGAGTTCCTGTAAACCAAAGTTTCTTAAACTATCAGTTGTATCACATATGAAGTTTCATAACTAAATATAAAAATTCTGAATTTATTATTTATTATCAGTAAATGTTTGATTTACGTACCTATTTTATATACTTAGGGTCAAGTAAAAATTTCTTGGACAAAAAGGGGCTGTGAGTGGGAAAAGTTTAAGACTGCTGTAAATGTTAGAATTTTAGTTGGGACTTATAGAAAGCCAGGGAGGTCAAAAATCAGAGCAGAATCTGGGGGAGAATGTTCCAGGCATGGCACATAGTTGGAAAAAAGTGCCCTTAGTTCTTCCTATAATCTAGCTTAGGTTTTGAGGTAACTCAAAGAAGAATAATGTGGAGTTGTTTTCAGGCCAAATTTGACCACATCTTCTCTCAGGTCCATTCACCTATTCAGAGACCACTTTACCTGAATCTTTCTTCTAACCTGGACTTTTGGATACTGGGATGATAGAAACAGAAAAAGAGAGAAGTTTTAAGAAGGTAAGTCACCTATTAATACATTACTGGTGGAATTATGATCTGACCCAGAGCAATATGGAACTATGCCCAAAGGGATATGAAACTGTGCATATCCTTTGATCCAGCAAGGTCTGTATCTTCAAAAGATCATAAAAAAGGAAAAGGACCCACTTACAGAAAAATGTTTGTAACAGTTCTTTTTGTAGTGGCAAAGAATTGGAAATTGAGTGGATGCCTATCAGTTGGGAAATGGATGAATAAGCTATGATATATGGATTTTATGGAATATTATTATTCTGTAAGAAATGACCAACAGCATGATTTCAGAAAGGATTGGAGAGACTTACATCAACTGATGCAAAGTGAGCCTTATACACAACTACAACAAGATTATGCAATGATCAATTCTGATGGATGTGGCTCTTTTCAACATTGAGGTGATTCGGGCCAGTCCCAATGGCCTTGTAATGGAGAGAACCATCTGCACCCAGAAAGAGAACTGTCGGCACTGAATGTGCATCATAAAATAGTATTTTCACTTTTTTGTTGTTGTTTCCTTGCATTTTGTTTGCTTTCTCTTTTTTTTCCTTTTTGATTTGATTTTTTTTTTGTGCAGCATGATAACTGTGAAAATATGTATGGAAGAATTACACATGTTTAACATATATTAGATTGTTTGCCATCTAGGGGAGCAGTGGGGAGAAAGTGAAGGAGAAAAAAAATGGAACACAAACAAGGGTTTGCATGGGTGAATGTTGAAAACTATCTATGCGTATATTTTAAAAATAAAAAGGTTTTTAAAAAAAAAGGGGGGGGAATTCATCACAAGGAGGTGTCCCAAAAGAATGTGCAGCCCCGTAAAGAGAAGAAAGGACAATGAAAACTCTTAGCTAACGTCATCATAATGGGGAGGCTGTGGTTCAACTCAAGCCACTAAGCTCTGCTGCCTGCTGGTTTACATGACTTCTATGATAAAACCCAGAAAAAATATTCAAATTCCTCCTAAAGTCATTATCATTAACCAACCCATTATTATTAGTGTAATATACCATTCTTCCACAAGCTGATTATAGGACCCTTTGCCTCCTTGAACCTTTGTTTCCTCATCTGTAAATTGGGGGCATTGAGCTAGCTCATTTTTAATTCATGTCTAAAATGATCCAATTTTTTTTTCTCTAGTGGCTATTTAAGTCTCTGTCTCTTTGGAGAGACAATACTGAAAAGATGGATAAACCATCCTGTTCTCTGTGGTGCATCTTTGCCAGGAGACAGCAAGACATTACAGAAAATGTAGATACTTTGGAGCCTCCAAGAAGACTCTGACCCAGAGGTCCCCTTCTGTTCAAAGATTTGAGTTCAAAAGTAGCCTCAGAGGGAAAGAGACCCACATATGCAAAACTGTTTGTGGCAGCCCTTTTTGCAGTGGCAAGAAACTGGAGACTGAGTGGATGCTCACTCATCAATTGGATCAGTTGGAGAATGGCTGAATAAATTGTGGTATATGAATGTTATGGAATATTATTGTTCTGTAAGAAATAACCAACAGGATGATTTCAGAGAGGCCTGGAGAGACTCACATGAACTGTTGCTGAGTGAAATGAGAAGAACCAGGAAATCATTATACACAGCAACAACAAGATTATACGATGATCAACTCTGATGGACGTAGCTCTCTTCAACAATAAGATGATCCAAACCAGCTCCAATGATCTTGTGATGAAGAGAGCCATCTGCATCCAGAGAGAGGACCTTGGAAACTGAGTGTGGTTCACATTTTCACTTTTTCCATTGTTGTTTGCTTGCATTTTATTCTGCTGCTTTTTTACTGGTTTGATTTGATTTTTCTGGTGCACAATAATAATTGTATAAATATGTATGGCATATATTGGATTTAACATATATTTCTACCATGTTTAACATATATTGGACTACTTGCCATCTAGGGGAGAGCATGGGGGAAAGGAGGGGAAATTGGAATACAAGGTTTTGCTAGGGCTAATGTTGCAGAATTATCCATGCACGTGTTTTGAAAAATAAAAAGCCTTAATAAAAAAAAAAAAAAAAAAAAAAAAAAAGTAGCCTCAGATACTTACTATGTGGTCCTGGGCAAGTCATTTAATCTGTTTCCCACAGGGTTGTTAGGAGGATCAAATGATGCAATATTGGAGGGGGGTTCGGTATTTAGTCCTGGGCTTGTCACACATATTAAGGCTTCTTCCCTTTCCTTCTGCTCTTGTAAGGCTGATGCTAGCCAGCAATACTCAGCACCACCCAGACTCTGCACCTCCTTCTACTCCTCCCTGCTCATCCGCTTTCTCGGGGAAGTTGTGTGATTGACAGCCCACGGGAAGCTCTAATTGCAGATGCAACCGGGCTAAGGAGGCAGAAGGGACTTTTTCCTCCCTGAGATTTTCAGCCCTCCCTGATTCAGGACCCTGGAAAACCCAGCAGAGATGAACAAAGCCCCAGCGGCATTTAGCCAGGTAATAATGCTGGGTAGAGGCCAGGTTGGATCCTCTACATTACACACACACACACACACACACACACACACACACACACACACACACATACAAGCACACACGTTCACAGGTTAACATGCTAACAGCCACTCAGAACAACCCTATTCTCAGGTGCAAATTTGTATCAATACATGATTGTACATGCTTGCAGAACATAGATACAATGAAACTTGTTTAATGGTGACAGAATAAAGAGTAAGAAAAAATCATGGGTCAGTACAGGTATACGTACCGTGTGTGAGTGTGTGTGAGTGTGTGTGTGTGTGTTACACACACATAATTAAGTTCCATTAACAAAAGGTGCTAAACACCGCCACCTGCTGACCATTGTTCATTATTGTTACTCCCAGGGAAGTAGTCTGCTGCTCTTGCCAACTTAGAAGAAAAAAAAAATGACACAAAGAAAACAATGCGTCCAAATGAAAGGAAAATAGAGGGTGGGAAGCAGGTGTGGAGAAAGGAAGCAGAACACGAGAGGCAATGAAATGGAAGGCAGGAGGCAGAAAGAGCAAGAACGGGATCAAGAGGCGGACGTCCCCGGTTAAGACAATGACAATGAGATCGGGGAGAAAAGAGAAGCAGAAAGAGGGAAGTTTGAAGTCCAGCGGTGCCCCCAGCTCTGTCTAGAATTAGGCTCCCCTGTGTGTTGGAAATTCTGGGACTCCCTTTGCTGAGTTAGCTTAACTGGGTATCAGTTTCTTCATCTGTCAAATAGGAATAGCAAGAGAAGTTGTTCACAATGCTCTGACAGGAGAAAGCCCACACGCTCCTACCAAGAAATGATAATAAGAATTTTTCCATCCGGGGCAAAAACATTCGGGATAATAAAGGGAGCACAAAGGACGGGAAATGGGAGAGTGGAAATCTATGCAGAGGAAATTCTGATTTAAGATGCAGGTATGCTGAGGACTGATAGGTCTCATCCCTATTCCGGCTCTGCTACAGATGCTAAATCCTTCTTTCTCATTCTCTGCTGGGTCCCATCCTCCTCTTCCCAAAAGATTTGGGGACATAGTCAGCAGAAGACTTTTTTGCAAGACAATTGGAATTAAGTGATTTACCCAATGTCATACAGTTAATAAGTGTTAAATGTCCAAGGCCTCCTGGATACTCTTAGACATCCTCCAAGACATTGAAATTTAAAACATATGTATGGCCTTCTCTGGAACTGTGGGTAAAGTAGTACACAGTCAGATCGTCCCACTCTGTTATGGGCCAGAACTCTGAAACAAGGATTCTTACAAGATGCTAAGTCAGTGGAACTGATAAGACAATGGTTATCTAATTTAGCATGATGATTGATAGTTCTCTAGTTCAGTACATGTACTTAGTACTTAACATAGTTCTATAAGATTCACACCTATGATGAGAGAGTATATAAGCTAGGACAAACTCAGAGAGATTCAGAGCCAGAGAAGACAAGCAGACAGAAGCCTGGATAATGGCGCATAAGCCCTTGGACCCACATTCATCCCATCTCACACCACCTTGGTGGCAGGCTCTCCTCCTTAGTTTCTCCACTGAAACCAAGATTCCGGAAGGCCTCTAAGAAAACTAGCCGAAGCCCCAGGAAAGGAGACAAGACTTTGAAAGAGATAATAAAGGATTTGGACTTTATTTATTGACCCCTGGATGTTCTTGTGGTGATTACTGAACTAAAACAAAGGCTGCTCCCAAGACCTCCCAGAGATCCCCAAGAAAACCAAATCAAAAGAATATTACACCATTCAGATAAGGGCTAAAGTAGAGAGGAACAAATTCAGGAGCCAGGAAACAAGTGGAGCAAGAAAAAAAAAGGAGACTAGTCTGCTCCCTCATCCCAGATCTGGAACAATGTAAGGTCATCTGATGAGTTCCCTGCAGTAAATTCAATACTCTGAAGCCCAGGGGAGAACCAGTGGTTTCTGGAAACTAAAGCGCAAAGGAAACATTGATACTTCTACATGCATTGCCTTCTTTTGACACAATAGAAAGGCCAGTAGAATTGGAATTAAAAGACCTGCATTTGAATCTTACCTTTGATACTTAATGTATGTGATGTACCACATCACTTTATCTCTCTCCAACTCAGTTTTCTCATCTGTAGAATGAGGGAGTTGTCCTAGAAGGTAAGTTTAGATAAGGTTACTCTTGAATATCCCCACAGAATATATGAAGAAAGTCTATATTCTTTTATAGTAAAATCCTTTTTTAATTGTATTGTGTGTTTTTTGAGGGCAGGACTTATCTTATTTTTGGCTTCAAGTTCCTAGTATCAAGTATATAGTATATATACCAAAAATACTTAATAAATGTATGTTCATTGACTGATCTTGTGTTGTTGGAATACACAGGAGCCACCTGAGAGTGGCTGCTGGAGATCCAAACCAGAATGGATCTCCTCTTGTGAGAGGATGATACAAGGAGACTGAGAGGCAGTTGCTGTTCTCTGATATCTCTGACTGAGAGGCCATTGCATTGTCTGACTTCTCTCCTCCTCTCTCTTCCTCCAATTTATCTCATTCCCAGTCAGCAAAGGCTGCCCTGCAACTCTTTCAGATGTTATGATCTACAGCTATGGAGGCTCTCGGAGAACTGACCTGTCCCTTAATATTGTGCTTTGTTTCATTGTTCTTGGGTCACTTCACCAGCCCTAGTTTTCCTCATTTCTAAATGAAGGCACTGAATTAAATGTCTTCTGAGTTTGCTTCCAGTTTTAGGCAGATAACCCTATGATTCATTGGTCTATATACCTGGAGAATGATTAGCCTCTGAGGCTCTGCACCATAGTCACAGACACCCCCATTCTCTTGATAGTAAGCACTTCCAATTGCAGGCACAGTGCCCATACTGGAGGAAACCAGTAACTTCTCTGGACCACACCTAATAAATTCACTTGCAATTAAATTAGGCAGCAGATAAAGTCAGGATTGCTTACAAGCTCATTGGGAACCGGCCTATAAGATTTATCTCCCTCCTAATCTTCCCTGTTACTATTGAGGGCACCATCTTCCCAATCACCCAGTCTCATAACCACCCTCAACTCCACCCTTTTCACCTGTGGCTTTAGAACCCAGATTTCTCTTTTTTTATAAGACAGAACCTCTTTATGGGATAACCTAAAGTTAGAGGAAAGTTCCAACTGGAAATCAACTTTTCTCCTGGTCCTGTTCAGTTTAATCCTAATCTAGTCCAGTTTAGTTACCAAAGAAAATCTGTTTCCTTTTGGTTCCATAGAAGGCCATCTCCCCAGTTGTTATGCTTTCCCTCTCCCTTCTCCTTCAAATTCCCCTGTAATTACTCTGAATTTGTTTTTTCTAAGTGTATATGTGTAAATATTATTTCCTTACCCCATTCCTGTGCCACCAGTACAAAATAAGCTTCTTGAAAGCAGGCACTATTTCATATCTGTCTTTGTATCTTCAAACCCTAGCAGAATGCTGGACATATAACAAATACTATTAATGTTGGCTGAAATTATTTAAATCAAATTTAATCGAACCAAAGCACAACATGAAAATGGGCTTGAAACTTCCACACTCTTCAATGTTTTCTCAAAATATCTTCACAAGTTTTGAACTATTTTCAAATCTATCTTTCTAAAACACACATCTGATCATGTCCCTCCCCTGATCAAAAATTTTCAGTGACTTCTTCTTTGCCTCTAGGATAAAATCAAATGTTTCTATTCAATATAGGAAGTCCTTCTCAGTTCAGCTCCAGGCATCTTTCCATGTTGATTTCACATTGTTCCCCTCTAACCATTCCACTTTCTAGCTAAAATGGCCCATTTGTTCTTGCTCTTATGGGACATTGCATTCTCTGTCTCCACTATGGGCAATCTATGCTCCCCAGAACCAAGATTCATTTTTTTTCTCATTACTTTTGCCAAAGCCCAGAGCAGTTAAGCAATTTCCCTACAATCCCACAGATATCAAGCAGCAGAGCTGGGATTTGAATCCAGATCTTTTGATCCCACTGTACCATACTGATTGAATTCCTGATAAATCATCATCATCATTTTACCTGCCATAGAGAGGGATTCCCCAGAGATTCCATTTTATGAGAAAAAGGTGACTGGACAGAGAGCAATGAGTTTTGAGTCCCTCTTAGAAATCAGTCAATCACACTGCTGGGCACCCCCAAATAGGAAAGAACTTTGAGTTTCAGCCCCCCACCCCAGATACATGGGATGCAGCACAGCAGCTGTTTAAGGAACAAATAGGCGAGCAGGGAAATTTACAGTCAGATAATTGGCAGCTCTGGTGCACAGTCAAACACGGTAAATTAAGTGTTTTCCCGTAAATCAAGTTTATGATTTGCACTGGAGATGTAATTGTTAAAACTGTTCATTTTCCCTGCAAATAGCAGTTGAAAGAAACCAATTTAGCAGTGACAGATTGGTTTTGATTCTAAATGTAGTGCTAAAACGGTTAATTTTAATACCATCCATTGGACAGGAGTCTGCTACTTGATACCATAGTCAGCTATTCAAAAAGAGCACATTGGGCCACCGATGCTCTGACTGAAAATTAATAACAATTCATCACCCACTTCCCCAATAAAACTGTGGATATTGAATGCCACCATATTTGGAAATGCAAATTCTAACTGAGACATGAGGTAATGATCTTCTAAGGACAAACCATCATCTCAGAGAGGCAACATGGTACAGTGGAAGGAGTCCTAGCTCTGGTGCCAATGGAACTGAGTTTGGATTCTGGCTCTGATACTTCTGCCTTCATGGCCTTGGCTTACTTTGCAAGCCTTTGTACAACACTTTAAACTTTGCTAAATGATTAAATGCTATCTCATTAACCTTTATGGATCACAGTTTTCTCATATTTTACATGAGAGGTTTGTATGACAAAGTTGCTGAGGTTTTTTTCAAGTTTATGATCTATGGTCTGGAAACTGGGATGGAAGTAAATGGTGCAAAATTTAGGAATTCTCCAGTGGGAAGGACCTGAAAGGTCTTCAAGTTAGAGGAGTCGAACTCCCAGCTTGCCCTCTGACAAAACTTACAAAGCAAACCATATTAATATGTAACTGGAAAATTATTAACAAAATAAATTTTTAAATGTAACATTTTAGTGAGGGAGAGCTTGTTCACTCTCTTGTGAAGCAAAACATTTCATTGCTTGGAAATTGTTCCTTGAACTGAGTCTCATAGGATATTCCTTCTAATCAGAGGTTCTAGTTCTTGGCCCCAAAGCAGAATGGAACAAATATTCTTCACCTTCCTCCTCCTTCTCCTCCTCCTCTTCCTCCTCTTTCTCCTCTTCTTTTCCTTCTCCTCCTTCTCCTTCTCCTTCTCCTTCTCCTTCTCCTTCTTCTTCCAGAAGTCAGCTCTTCCAGTGCTTGAAGACAGCTTTCAAATTTCTCCTGAATCTTCTCTCCTCCAAATTAAATATTTCTTGCTCCTTCAACCAAGTAATTTCTACATCCTGGTCACCTTCCTCTACATGTACTCCAATTTATAAATATTCTTACTAAAATGTGATTCTCAGATAGTGATCTGGTTGGTATAGAATACAATGGGATAATCATCTCTGTCTAGGTTAATGAATAAAATGCTGGATCGCTCTTACTGTTAATGCCTATCTATGCGATTATCACTGGTTTATTCAATATGTATCTTCTTTGTATAAAATTGTTTGCTATTGTCTTCCTCATTATATTGTAAGCCCCTTGAAGATAGAAACCGTTTTTTTCCCTGTCTTTTGTATCCTTGACACTGAGTAGAATATTTGGTACATAATGGGTGCTTAATAAATGCTTACTGACTTTACTTCAATTTGGAATCTGAGAGACTCACTTCAAATCCTGCCCCTGACACTTAATAGCCATGTAGCTATGATCAGGTCACTTAAGCTCTCTGACACTCAGTTTCCTCATCTGTAAAGTGGGACTGAGATTGGTTTATACTGTTCATGGTCCTTTTCAGCTCTAAACTTGTGAAACTCTGAAATGGAATCATCATTAACCTTTTTTTTGTTTTCTAATCCTGGGACCCTACCTGTGTCTCCAATCTGTCCTTGATGAAGCATCCCATCAAGCAGAAGCACTCATCTCAACTGAGACCCGCAAATTAGGACAGACACTTGAGCCATTTTTAATTCAATCACTTTAAATGATGTTTCAAAAAAATCTTCATTTTCTTAGCCAATACTTGAAAGAATGGGATGGCTCAACCCTGAGAAAGTGTTTTTAGAACCTATTATAAGTGAAAGTGTAAATCACATTTATGACTTGCACTATAAGGAAAATGTAGGTATTAAAATTGTTCCTTTTAAATGACAAACAACAGCTGCAGTGGTCCAATAGAATGACAGCAAAGATTGCTTTCATACATACACATCCCCCCCCAAAAAAAAACCCTCAGGAACTCAGGAAATTCAGTAAGTAGTGAGTTTTACTGTAGTCTTTATGATGATATCAGATCCCTGGAGGTTGAGGGTGGGAGGCAAAAAAGCAAAAGAAATGAGAACCTAGAACATTTAAGCCATGTTTGTTTAAGATGATCAGAGTTCTAAGATGTCAATTTTTTCATTCATAAAAGTCTTGACTGAGAGCTGATATTAACAGTGACTGTTTGAGGATAGAAACAATCACTTGTGGGAAAACAATCTCATTTCATCTCCAAATTTTGAGTGCACAGAGAGGCCCCGATTTTACTGGGCATATCACAATTGTTATAGTTTTTATTCTGAGAGGAAAGTAATGGGAACAATAGTTAATCATCCATTCGTAATCTCTTAAACATTATTTTTAAGCTGATAGTCGCAAAACAAAAAATGCAATCTTTCTAGCATCTTAACACAATTACTGCTTCTTTCTCCCAGTTTCCGCACCAAAGGCAAATGAGGATGGCTTTTGTGGGGGAGTTTATCTTGAGTATTTTCAAAGGCCCTGATTTTTACATTATTTCTCCTCTCTTCCCCCCAAATCCAGTAGCACTCAGCTTTTCCCATGCAAGGAAGCAAGATTCACCAGAAGGAATTAAATGGATGAACCTCTTTAGTCCTACCCATCCCAAATAGTTTGGGGATCTAATTTCTCAGATAACATCAACAAGTGACATTAATAGAGCCTTTTAAGGTTTACAAGGCAATTTATATATATTAGCTCTTTTAATTTTCACAATAATACTGGGATATTTGAAAGCGTTATCATCCTCATTTCATAGATGAGGAAACTGAGGCAGGCCAGGATTATGTAGCTAACAAACATTTGAGGTCAGATTTGAATTTCTGTCTTCTTAACTCCAAGTCCAGCTCTCTATCCACTATACCACCTCTCTGTGGATATATTGCCTTAATGCACTATAATACATTATGCTCTATTTCTCCAATGTGCATATTTTTTAGCAACTCCAATGTATATGACCTGGAATGGGGATAAGTACTACATAGAAAAGACTACATATAGTCTTTACTTTCCAAATATTCCTAGTCGAATAGACTGGGAAACTTTTATACAAGTAAGGAGATTAACAAGAAAGTCCTTGATCATTTTTTGCTGAATTCCCCAAATCAACTTGACAAGATTATATAGGTTATGAGCCTTTTTTAGAAGGCATCTGAAGAGAATCTGCTTAGGATGGTGAGCCCATGTTCCTTCTTAGCTGGGATTCAGAACAGACTGAGGCACTTATCTCTACATACTCTAAAAATTGAACTGATCCTGCAGCTCACTCTTTTATGCTCTCTTGGACTTTGAGAAGATAGAATAGATATGCATCTACTAACCTTTATGTCATAGCTACCCATCTCTGAGTTGTGAGCAACTTGCAGAAGTAGAAGTCAGAATCAGACATTAGATGTGCTTGCAGGTGGATTGAGAAGGTATTTCACAAACAATGATAATATATTTTAATTTCTCCATGGAGAAGAATGGGGCTTTTGAATTCTTTGCAAGATGTTCCTGGTATCAAGATTCCTGAACAGAAGCAAGAGCTTTGACAGCTGCCTCATGGGAAACCCCAACTTTGAGAGTTCAGGGATTGGACCTTCTAAAGAAAGAAAAAGGTTTCCTAATGGAATATGCTCTTTGGAGAAAAGTCTAATGGTTCTTGTAGAGAGTCCTACTTAAAAGAACAAAGCCAAAAGGTTATTCAGAAAATATTGAAAGTATGATAAGGAGATTCCTTGCTTGGCAGTCTCCAAAGTATATTTATACAAGTAGTGTGAAAAATTGTTGGGGAGATTGAGCAATACTGTTTCAGAGAGAAGTTCTCAGAATGTTCAAGAGTTGTCCTGATAGGGACTTCAAGTTCAATTCTATTCCAAGGGTAGCTGATGATGCATTTTAACATTCTTTGGATTCTTGCTATCTATTCATGGCATAAATAGCAAATGCTCTTGTTCTAGACAGAAATTATGAGGATCTTCCCCTTCTTGAAAAATTCTTTGTGAAGGCAAACTAAGGCTATCTCTTTCCTCAGTTCTTACCTAGCCTTTAGTCATTGAATGGGTATTGTCACAGACATGCTGAGACAGGTAAAATCTTGGCTTAAAAAAGCCAAGGTCTCCAACTGCATCTGGAGCTATCACCGCTCATCCTGACCCATGCCTTGCCCCTGAAATCCAATGACTTTGAGGGAAAAAATGGGATGATGACTTTTCACAGATCTGTCTCACTTAAAATCCAAATAACTTACAAGGCCTGATGTCATCACTCCTCTTCAAGAACAAATAATGAACAGTATCTTTCAATGGACTTGAGTCCTTCTGACTTTTTTTGGTGGTGGAAGGGGAGATCTAATAAAGCTTTCCTTAACCCTATTTTCATTTGCTAACTTGAGTACTTATATAGAAGTTGATGACTCCATTACCCTTGTCATTCTAGCTACATACCTTATACCTGCAGTCAGACAACTCTGATGCTTCTTAGACCTATATTGACTGTTGACTGTCCATTAAGTTCCCTCTAAATAAACAGCTACACTTATTTGATGGTATTCTGAGAACCATATCTATAACCTATTTCCAGATGAAGGTTAGAGATGGAAAGGAAGTAAGAAACCATCTAGCCCAATCTTATTGATAGATGGGGAGATTATGGCCCAGAGATGTGATAAGATTTTCCTTGGGATTTTTCAAGTCTCTCAATAGCAGCTATCCTCAACTTTGTTCTATTTCCTAGCCCACAACTAACTTCAAACGCCGTCCTTATGAAAGAAGGTCCAACTGGAAATGAGTTTTGGAAGAAAGTCTGGTTTGAGTAAGCAAGAAGGAGGAAACAGACATTTGAGGTAAGGGAAAGACACAAAAGTGGTACTTTGTAGCCTTTCCTTAGGATACAGTGGGTATGCCAATATGACCAGAGGAAGAAAAGAAAGATGGAAAAGGAGGAAATGTTAATTAAGCACCTACTATATGCCAGACATTATAATAAGTGTTTCATGAATATTAACTCATTTCATTTTCATAATCATAAGAGGAGGTATCCCCATTTTACAATTGAAGAGGCTGAGATGGAAAGAGGTTAAGTGATCTACCCAGAATTTTATAGCCTTTAAGTATCTGAGGCCAGATTTGAACTCAGTTTTCCCTGATTCCAAGCCCATCACTGTGTCCACTATGCTACCTAGTTGCCTGCTCTGAAAGGTTCTATGTGAACCTTTTTAACAAGTAGCTCTCCCCATGTGAGGAAAGATAGAAGAAATCACACCAGCTATTCAACCCAGCTCACCCCTCAGTCCCTGCCTTCATCCTAATCTATATATACCCAGGTATCCTTAGACTATCCAAAGGCAAAGGTTTCCATGTAAAGCATGGGCAAAGCCAAGCTGGGGTAGCAAGTCTACAAAGCCCTTTACTTCACTCTTCTCAGTACTTGATCCTCTCCTTAGAATAAAAAACTAAACTTCCCATTTCGAAAGCTATAAAGTGTTAGTTGCAAAAAAAAAAAAAAAAAAAAATGTAAAGCCACCAGAGAACTATTCGTATTCAGGAACTTTTTTCCCTTTAAAAGAGTTTAAGAGAGTGGAGGGGTCAGAGAGATTTTCCCTTCCCTGCTGAGACATTTCTGTGAAGCCTCTTAGCTCAGTGGGGCAGTTGCCGGCTTTTGATGGGTGTGCAGACAAGACCAGAAATCAAAGAAGAAGAGAAACTATCAACCCACTGAATCCAAGCTATCTAAAGACAAGGAGCAAGTGAGTTGGTTAAATCTGGGTCCCTGGAGCCACTGGAGGTCCTCTGGTTGAGTCAGAGACTCAAATCCTCAAATGTTTCTGTGATCTTAAGGAAGGTCCTTCTGATGGTGCAGGTCACAACCCATCTGTTCCTTCCTATACTGTGCAGAACTTTCTCATGCTCTTCCATAAGGTCATCACAAGAGGTATAATCAACTTGCTAGACGCCTCCCTCAATTTTTCTGGATATTGTGAAAATACTAGTGAATCATTCTAACTGCCATCCCTTCCCCTCCACTTGCCCAGACCATTTTTTTCTTCCTGTGACAGAATTCCCTGATTAATACCTTTATTTCTCAGAGTTCCTTATGTTTTGCAGCCTACTTATACCAGTTGGGTACCTACCATGGTCTTCTCCATAATATTCATTTTTAATTACACTTGCATTCCATAGTTCACTTTCATAGAATAACATTGGTAACACTGGTTGCTGTTTAAAAAGATAGGCCTTTATTTTCTTGAAAGGTGTGGAATCATTAAATGAACTTTGCAATTTACTGATAACAACCCAGACCAAGTCATTCTTATTCAACTCTGGGCCTAAATCCTTGTCCATCTTTCCTGTCTATCCCAGAAGTGCAAGCTCCTGGAGGGCAGAACCTGTCTTTTTCTTTCTTTTCATATCCCCAGCATTTAACACAGTGCTCAACGTGCAGTAGGTGCTTAATAAATATTTATTGATTAATGGCAAACTATAGACGGTCCATCCAGATGCATTTGTGTTCCAAGCAATGGATATTCTTCATTTAATTGTTCTTTCCTGGGGGAATTTCTGGACAAACTTTTTTGAGTGATTAAAAGTACAGGGTCTGATCTTGCTCAACAAAAATTTTATCATGATTCTGCTTTTATCACATACTTACTATATAAAAAAAAAACCTTGCTCTAGATATGTTGAAATGAGATTGGGGGACAGGAAGATTGTGGAGGGAGATACAAAGAAATATGACACATGGGCCCTACCTTCAAAAGTCAATAATCTGGTTGGTGACCATGTTGTTGCTGTTCTTGTTTATTATTGTTGCTGTTGTTGTTGTTCAGTCAGATTCCACTCTTCATAATGCCATTTAGAGTTCACTTGGCAAAGATACTGAAGTGGTTTTCCATTTCTTTCTCCAGCTCATTTTACAGATGAGGAAAACAGGATTAAGTGACTTGCCAAGGGTCACACAGGTAATAGCTGTCTGAAATTATGTTTGAACTCACAAAAATGTCTTCATGGCTTCAAGCCCAGCATTCTAGGCCAGCACTGACCCGAGGCACATACACATATAAATAAGGCAGACCCTTAATCTTGATGTTAGAGAAATATCAAGTAGGATGAGGGTGCAAAGGAAGGAAAGCTTCATAAAGATAATCTTTCAAGTCACATATTGAAAGATATGAATGTCAATGATAGTGTCCTATCCTAGGTCCCATCCTCCTTTTTTCTCAGGATAAAGAGCATTTTTAAGCACTTATTACATTTCAGGTACTATGTCACTGAAAATGATAAATATAAGTAAGCAAGGCAGTTCCTTCCTTCATTTTAATGTGAGAAAATAACATATAATGGTAGTAGGAAAGGATGCAAGGGAGATACATATATCTAGGAAGTGAAGTAGAAGCCAAAGTCTAGGCTACAAAGGGCAAAAACCTATTTATCAGAGCGTAGAGACCCAAGCAAGGGAAGAGTACACAGTTCTGTTAGGAAAAAGATGAGTATGATGGTCCATATCCATAGTATGGAGACAATTTTCAGTATCTCTCCTTTTGGTATAACCCATTGAAATGGCCTAACTTCTTCTATCTCCCCCATGTAACCTTCTTTGATCACTCTAGCTCACAATGACATAGTGATCTTGATGTCATTTTGATTCTCTTTGAGTATAAAAGCTAATAACCAACCACTGTATGATTCTCACCATAGATTGTCTCATATTGCTAGAGATTTGTTCCTGTTAGACATTTTTATTTCTCCCAAATTAACCATAGCTCCTTGGAGGTATGCTTCTTTCTATTCCAAAAATGAGGGGATGGTCTAGCTGACTTCTATGCCTTTTCCAACTCTAAATCTATAATTCTATGGCCTGTCACCACATTTAGCACAGCCACCTTGCTCATAGTAGCATATGATGTAGGTATATACAAGTATGCATATATGTATGTATATATACACACATATGCATATGCACATATACATACTCATATATATGTATATAATTAACATATATTTGTTAACTCATTGGTAGATATGGAATATCTTATTCAATTCTGATTAAGAAATGAATTCTCTTAATCAACAACCATTCATTAAGTACATACTACATGCCGGACACTATGCTGAGCTCTAGGGATTGTACTGTCAAAAATGTTATAATTATAAAATTAATTTAAAAATTTTTAAAAAGAAGCTGACAATCTAATGGGAGAGACAGCACACAAACAAAAATATACAAAGCAAGATGTCTGCAAAAATAAGTAGGAAATAATTCACTGATCTTTCAGTCTTCCTAGTGCCCAGAAGCCAAGAACAGCCAGTTTGAAGTCTTACTCCTTCAATTATGGAAAGGAAGCTTTTTGGAGATTTCACTCAATCATAAAATCTCAAAGTTGGATGGGATTTGAGTGACTATGAAGCCCAAATTTAACCACCAAAAAACATTCCCCTCCACCACATGCTCAATAAGGAGTCCTCTGGCCTTTGCTTGAAAATCTCAAATAAAGGGAAATTCAGAACCTCTTGATGCAGCCTGTCTCTCTTTTGGATGATTCTAGTGGACAAGAAGTTTCTTCCGATATCAAGATATCAGAAGAAATATCAAGCCTCAATTCTTCCCTTTGCACCTGCCCCTCATTTCTTACTTCTGCCCTTTGAAGACAAGAAAAAAGTGTCATCATTCTTCCACATAATGACCCTTCAAACACTTGATGACAGCTACCATGTTCATCCTGTCTTCTCTTCTCCAATCTAAATAACCCTAGTTATTTTGACCAATCCCCCAAAGGTATGAATTCAAGGGTGGAATTCCAACAAGAAGTCTAAGGAAAGTTTCTCTGAGGAAGTCAGGGTCTGTGGATGTGGAACATTAGATAGAAGGCAGATTTTTTCCTGCTAATGTTTCCTGCTCTTCCTCTTTTTCTCCTTTTAACTTTTTAAACATGTTTTGTTTTTACATTACAAGGATGAAATGTCATATGAGAGAAACAGAAAGGTCGTCAATGTTGACGAATCATAGATTGGAGGGGAATAAAGTAGTAAAAGGCTAGAAAGGTGAGAAGGCCCAGTTTATCAACAGAAATGGCCTTTAGAGTAAATATATCTCTCTGTTTGTATACATATTTATTTCTCTTTCATTCTATCTTGGAAAGAAAAATGCAAAATGAGCCAGCCTGAGTGATCACCCAGGGGATTATATTTGTCAAGTGAAACAGACAGCAGAAAGGGAAAGCAGAAGAAACAGTCAAAATATTAAGCCCCTTGAATATAAACAAAAGGTGCTGTTGCTCAAACAAAGTTTGCCATTTCCTATCTCCCACTCTGCTACCCCTAATAAGTCTTGCCACCAAAAGAAGAGAGGATACCTTACTGAATTATTGTATCTGACTGCTCTAGGGAGAATTGCAGGCACAGAAAATGAGGCTCTCATAATTAGATAACAAGTCTTTTATCAAAGGTAAAGAAAGATGAGTGGGCCTCCTTTCTTCTCATAATGTTGGAAATGATGTGCTTGTGAAAGAGAATTCAGTCCTGTATAGCCAGAAAATCAGAATTTTCTCCGATTTCCTGGGTGGGAGCTCAGAGTTGAGAGAAGGAAAAAGTTATTCAAAGTATACCCAAAAAGATCATAAAATAGTCTCTGATATAAGAGTTATGCTATATATGTTGTCAGTCAATTAGATGGCACAATGGTTAGAGCACCAGACCTGGAGTGAGGAATATTCATCTTCATGAGTTCATATCCAGCCTCAGATACTTCCTAGCTGGTGACTTACTAGCTGGACAGGTCACTTAATCCTGTTTGCCTCACTTCCTTATCTGCAAAATAAGCTGGAGAAGAAGATGACAAACCATTGTCTTTGCCAAAAGGGGTCACGAAGCCCTCCTGAAGAATCTGAAATGACTGAACAACAACAAATACATACTGTAAGGTATGTATATGTAAGTCTGTCAATATTAAATTATAATGAATGTAGCATGTTACAGTTTACAAAAGACTTCCATGTTAACACACTTGATCATTTTACATATTTGTGAAGTGGCTACTACATATATTATTAAAAGATGGGGACAGCCCAATGGCAGCCCAGTTCTCAGAACATGGATAGGGTTCTCTGCCTTCTGCCAATCCACATGGGGTATTTCATGAGCCTTCTTCTAGAACTGTATGATGTATTTTCTGTATACAAATATTTTCTATATATTTTCTGTTTCCTATCTATCTACTTCATAAAGAGGCAAAGTCTTTTAATTGGTCACTGATCTGGAAGGGAGAATTTATATGGAAGGCTTCAACAGGAGAACTCAACCTTTCTTTCTCCTCGTAATGATAGAAGCAAAACCTCCTAAAAGCCTCCAGGGGAAGAGCCCTTGTTCATGCTCTGAAAACTTTAAACCCCATTGGTCAGTTCACTACCCCATTAATTATTATTTGATAGGAATTCATTCAAATATTTCTTAATTCAAATTATCCATCACTACCCAGGAGCCGGGTATTTTCACCTTGAGAAAAGATACGGTATAATGGAAAGAGAGTGGGCCTTGGATTCAAAAGGGATCGTTACATGATCATAGGAAAGTTGTTTAACCTCTACTAGGTAAGTCTCTAATACTATAAATGACCTAAAAAAGGTCAATGTGTGAAAAAAGAGGAGCTTCTTTACCATAGTTCCCTTTTTGTTCAGTCACTATCTAACTCTGCATGACCCCAATTGGAGTTTTCTTGGCAGAAATACTGGAGTGGTTTACCATTTTCTTCTCCAGCTCATTTTATAGATGAGGAGACTGAGGCAAACAGGATTAAGTGATATACCCAGTGTGACACAACTAGTAAGTGTCTGAGGCTAGACTCAGGTCTTCCTTACTCCAGGCCTGGCACTCTATCCACATTGCCCATAGCTTCCTATATCTATGAATTATGAAATCATAATAATAGAGATAAACATAGATATATGTACTTATACATCAAAAATATTATAGCAAATATAGTTCTGTAAAATTTATTTGCATGTGGAAACAGATTCAGAGAGATTTCCTATTGCTGTACAACTAAAGATATGCTAGATTTTGAACTATGTGTCTCCAGATACCAAATCTAGCATACTTTCTACTATACCACACTCAAGACAAAACAAAGAAAAACAAAAACAAAAACAAAACAAAACTGACCCCTCATCAGGACTAAGTAATTTAACTCAACTAATACTAATTGAACACCTACTATATGTCCACCCCTAAATTCAGCACATTATGTGGTGAATGATTAAAAACAAAAATGGACAACTGAGAAAGGTCTCCTAGAGAATTCTCCCAGCTTTCTCAACCTTGGAGGGAGTTTTTACAATTAAAATGAACTGAATTTCCAGGGTGTCTTTATATCTAAGACCTTTTGGAGCAGCCACTTTAGTGCCTATGAGAAATGACCTCATTCACCTTTGGGTTTAGGGGGTATTGGTGATCCTGGTGTCCAGCCAGATCCTCCCCTGCTCGGAGCTCTGTTTAAGCACAGGGTCAAATGTGGAGATGAAAATCCCTGCTGCTCACCAGTCCCTCATCTGCCTATTAAGAGAAGACCTGGAGCTTTATGACTGTGAGGTTTATGCCAGCCAGCCAGCGTTAATTTAATTTATTAAGGGGAGCAGTGAGTGATGTGATGGAAGTAATAGATAGGCATACTAGACTGACAATGCCCCTCTCGGCTTGTTAGAGGCAGACCTATTTCAGAGAGCTTTTCTGTACTGGAAACCAGGCTTCCCCCAGTGGGATCACTTAGGATTAGGATGTATTTGCATTTCTTATCTTCCTCATGATCAAAAACTTGGGCTTACCTCTCCCATGGTCCGGTGGAGCCCCCTCCAGGGCATTTTCTGCCACACCCCTATACCTGTCTTCTTCCTTTTACCTTTGGTTTTCCAGTGGTATCTTGTGGCAATTATGTGAAAGACACCCCCCCCCCCATTGTGACAAAGATTCCCAACTCACTACCAGAGAGGCAAGTAGTAGAGCCACCTTGGACAGCACCCTGTGCACTCTAGACACTAAACAAATAGTTAGCCAAAAAAATGATTGACCAGGCCCCAGAGGACCAAGATTTTGGTCCTAGTTCTACTGTTGAACTCATCGCCTAACCTGGGCAAGTTATGACCTTTCTGAACATACTTTCCCCATCTGTGAAGTAGCATTAAGGCAGGTAGGAAAACACCTATGGAAGATAAGCATACAAAGGCATACCGATGCCTTCAGGTGTGAGTGCATAGCTGTGCCTACATGAACATGTTCTAAAATGCAACAATACTCTTTAGCTTTCCCTAGTATAGCATTATTTCTGGTGAGAAATGTAGAGAGATACCTGTCCTACAACTTACAGAGTTACCAGGAACACCGAGAAGTTGTGACCTGCAGAATTATGGTCTGTATGGATCAGAGGCAAAGTTTGAATCCAGGTCTTCTTAAGTCATAGGATCATACAGCCAAGGTTGGAAATCATCAAATCCATCCTCTTCATGTTACAGATAAGGAGAGTAAGACATAGAGAAGTCCATTGACTTGCCCAGGATCATATCGCAATTCAATTCAATAAACGTCCATTGTGTACATACTATGTGTGAAACACTGTGCTACTGTCTCAGGTGGAATTTGAACTCATCTTCCTAACTCTAGCTCTAATGCTCTATCAACTTCTCTGGGGTACTTCTCTTTATCAATAAATCAATCAACAAAATTTATTAAGTACCTACTTTATGCAATTTTCTTCCAGCTATCATATAAGTTCTCATGTGAGTTCTCTGTGAAACATCTGAATTTGTTTGTATATGTATTCCCAGCACTTTATACAGTAACTTTATACGCAGTTAAGTGCTTGGTAACTGACTAGTGTGTACTATATGTCAGTCTCTGTGCTAGCTACCACACATACAAAAACAAAAGAAAAACAGTACTTGTCCTAGGAAAGCTTATATTCTATGCACTATTACATGCACATAAACAGATATACACAAAACAGAAAGGAATGGCACTAACAACTGGGGCAACTAAGAAAAGTCCCATGAATCTAGAATGTGGCATTTGAGTTGTCTTGAAAAAGTCAAGAGGCAAAGAAGGAGAATATTCTAGACATGGAGAACAGCTAGTATAAAGGCACAGAGATGGAAAATGGATTGTTATATATAAGAGAGAGCAAGGCCAGTTGGGCTGAATCATAGGGTATGATTTAAAGAATCATCAGTGCTCAAAAATCCCTATTAGCCAACCAAGTCAACAACAAAGCTCCTTTGATAGGAACTAGTCAATACCCAAAGAAGAAAATGCAGTCCCATGTAGGTGAAAGAACACTGGGTTTCAAATTCAGAGAAACTTTATTTCTAATTTTTAACCACCAAAATTAATAGCTGTGTGACCCTATGCATGTCACTTAAACTTTCTGTACCTAAGTTTCTTTATCTATGGGGAAAGAGAGAAAATAATCCCTGTAATACCTTATCTCAACAGGTTGTCATGGATAGAAAGAACTAATGTCTGTAAAGTTCTGTATAAACTTTAAAGTGCTATATAAAAGTCAGCTGTTAGTATTAAACTGCCCTAGGGAGCTTATAATCTAATTAGAGAGATAAGATTCACTGGCATGAAACCATTAGAAAAAAGTTAAATGCTACACTGGGTGGTAGTGACCATAGTCACTGTAAGGAGTTTGTACCAGTTTGAAAAGGCTTTATGGAGAAAAAAAAGATGCCAAGGGTGACTGCAAAAAATTAACCCTTCTTCTGCTGTCAAAATATATCTACTCAGTGCAAACCATCAAGAAAAGAAATGAGGAAACACCCCAATGATCAAACACATCTTAAAACTTTCCTTGAGGTTTTGGCCTCAGGCAATAAGGATTAATAGAGAAGAAATCAAAGCAGCAATTCTAACCATAATTTCTCTTAAAAAAAAAAAAAAAGGAAATGTATTCATAGTCCCATTAATCCAAAATGCATTAATAAGTTACTTTTCCAGAGGCAGAAACTGTTTCAGTTTTGTCTTTATATCTCCAGAGGCTAACACAGTGTCTGACACATGGTAAGTACTTAACAAATGCTTGTTGATTGATTGATTGATTGATTGATTAAATGTATTTATTTGTGGCCCTCCTACAGTATGTAAGTGACTTGTATGGGACTGCAGGGGACACTGAAAAGACAATCCCTGCCCTCTAGTATCTCACACTCTATTAAAGCATATGAGACAAATACACAAATTGTGATAAAGCAAAAGGAACCACAAGAAAAATACAAAATATTATAAAATTTAGAAGAGGGAAATAATATATCTAATTCAGAGGAAATCAGATAAATCTTCCTGGAGGAATTGGAATTTAGCCTAAATCCATTGAGAACAAGACTTCCTGGGAAACACATACACCATATACATCCCTGATAGTTGACAGAAGTCAAGAGGACAAGAGTCCATCAGGGAAAACAGGAGGGGCAAAATGCCCACCTTTACTTTTCAGTGGCTACAAGCTTCAAAGAGCCTTCCACTCCCTCATGTACTATACCATAACCTCAACCAGAATGGAACTAGTCTGAGCAGGATATACCAATCCTGAAGGTAGCTCTAGGCTGGCTTTAAATAGACATTGAAACTGGGCAGAGTCCTGGGCACTCAATTCTAGGTCATAGCCCCAGTGGAGGCTCTTTACTCCACATCTATTGATACCAGTTGAACAGTTCTAATCATTCAGAAATTCTTATCTCAAGATGAAGTTTACTTCCCTCTAACTTACATTCATTGACCTTATTTCATTCTTTGGGATGTAGGAGAATAACCCTTTTTCATACAATAATCCCTCAAGTATTTGATGAAAGCTGAATTTTCTCTTCTCACAGGTAAATAACCCAATGAATCTGTATAGAGAATCATTTCATGACCCTCAAGATCATGATCGTGAAGGATGCACTCCAACTTATCAATATCCTTTATAGGAAGGGCAGTAATCAGAAGTACAGCCTCTCCAAGAAGGGAGTGGCAGTCCCACCATGCACTGTCTATCCTGGTCAGAAGACAAGCTGGAAAGTGTGCACATTCTACTAATACCATCTGAAATAATATTAGCTTTGAAGTCTATGATATTAAATTTGATTGGGAGTAGTGTCAACAGGTAATCACAACTTCATGAAATGTACATGAAAAACTAGGTTTGATACAAGTGGAATGAATGTGTATGAGAGTTGACAATGCATAAGAAAACATTTATAATAATAAAACAAAAAGAGAAGGGGGTACCAGGAATTGCTATGTAAAGGGGTATGGCATGGGAGGGAAAAGGTGCACTAAAAATGGGAAAAGGACAAAACCCAAAAAAAGAAGGAGCAAGGTAATGACAAAAGTTTCATTTTTATCCCTTGGGAATCACAAGACTATGAAGATAGGATGGGCTGCTTATCTATGAGGGTCCCAGCTACATAAGCAATTTTTCAGCCTACTGCAGACTGTCTTGCACCTGCTTCAACTCCCAAGGACATACAGAAAGTACAACATGAAAAGCTTTAGTCCTTGACACTTTCAGGACCTCTTACATGCTCTGGGCCCACTGTTCCTGGAAAATATGGCAACTCAAAAAGACAAGTTCATGGGATCCCCCTTAACAATAACCAAGATTGGCAAAGGGACTTTAGGTGGAAAAAACTCTACAGTTAAAGTAGAGAGTAGGGAAAATATGTGATATAGCATAGGGAACAAGTAGGAAGAAAGTGAGCAATATGGTTTAGAAGGAATGTATGGTCCCCGTAGGAAAGTTATGGGAGTTCTGTGAAAAACCTTGATTCAAGACTGCAGAATTAATAAAACAAAAATGAGCCTCAAAATTTTAAGCAGAGAAGAAAGATAAAAACTAGGAAGATTCATCTAGCAAGACTGGAAAAGGGGGAGCTTGGAAGTAAGGAGATCATAAAAAAGAAGCTATTTAAACTAAAGTCTTCATGGAGGAAGAAAAGATACCAAAGGTGACTGCAAAATTAACACTTCTTCTGCTGTCAAGATATATCTACTCAGTGCAAACCATCAAGAAAAGAAATGGGAAAACATCCCAATGATCAACCATATTTTAAAATTTTCCTTACAAAGTAGAGGTGACATAGACTTTCTACAGAATAGTAACTAGGGCAGGATTACTAGGGATTTTGCCTCAGAATACCCATACAGGGGAAGGAGAGTACACTTCCCTCTGGAGGCAATTCATTAATTTTTCTTACCCAGATAGGTATTTAGGTAGTACAGTGGATTGAACACAGAACTCCGGATCAGGAAGCTGTTACTTTACTAGTTACATAATTTTGCCTCAGTTTCCTCATTTTAAATGGAAATAATAATAGCATCTATCTTATAGAATTGCTGTGAGGATCAAATGAGTTAGTAATTAAAAAGCACTTTTCCAATTTTAAAGTACTATATAAACATTAGCTGTGATGATGATGATGATGATGATGATGATGATGATGATGATGATGATGATGGCACAATTGCACCCACTCCTTCACTCAGACATGGGTCGCCATTCCTAGGATCCCATTATCATTGACCCCATTTCCTAAGATCTACCATTTTCTATACATTTCTATTCTGTTAATCAACCACTTCCTTTACCCCCTCTTCCTCTTACCATCTTGGAAGTCAGGGAAAAACCACAGCATGCAACAGGAGAATGGGTCAGACATTCTTGAGGAAGTGGGGGAGTATATCAATTCCTCTTCCAATGTAACCTGGATGTCTAAGGTCTTTGCCCTACTAGGTTCCTGCATCTTAAAGTCAGCTAACCCCACTGATCAACCGATTTTTTTTCTCAAATATCAGGATGCCTGTTTATGACTCTAGACTATGGCAATGGCACAAGGAATAAAAATAAGGAGAAATCTCAAAGTTTGTCTATGGGATTTGGTAATTATTTGAATTTAGATGGAAAAGGAGAAGTTACAGAGGAGCCCAATGGATACAGGCTAGTTAGCCTGGGCCAGATCCCTTTTCCAAAGGCAAGAGGGGGAACATGTAAACAGAAACAGCTAGAATATTAGATGCATGTATGAGAGCTTGACATCAAAAGAATTCTTCCAACCCCTGTGTAGACAGTCATTTCAATTATTCATGATTGATGCATATAGTAAAGCCCCATGGAACTCAACCAATTCCCATCACAAGAGTGGAGAGAAGCAAAAGTCACACATTCTTGTATCATTTTTTGTTAGCGAGTTTTCACTGTTTATAACCCCTGTAGTTATGCTACAGATGGGCATGGCTGAGTTAATGTTCCTTGGGGGATCTACACTGGCCCTAATTCATTAATGATGGCTCCAAAGTTGTAACCCTGAGTGGCTGGAGAAGTGGTGGCACAACTAACAAAAATAAGGAACAGAGAAATAACTGTCTTGGAGAACACGTTCATAAGGTCGTGGAATCTTTGATTTGGAAGGGAACTGATGCAAGAAACTCTTTTATGATATTTCCAAAAAAGATGATTAGGTTGATTTTTTTCAAGATAGTCTTGTACAATCAATAATTAGTGAATAATGTAAAACCATACTATATTAGTATTTCGGGACTGTATACTAATAATCATCAGAGCCATTATGGACTGATGAAAATATCTCTTCTTCTTAAGGACCTTTAAGGAAGGAGACTCTTTTCACACACTTTAAGCTGTTATTGTGCCAAAAGAAGAGTGAGCCTCCAAGTTCTTCCTTATGCTCACTCTTGGACCTTCCTGTTATAACCCCAGTTTATCTCCAACCCCACTGATGGCAGAGAAAGAAAATAGTCAGTTACAATTTACTCACTTTTGAATACATAAAGTCAATAGAAATGATTGAATCCAAGCCCCTGGAATTTTGTGGCTGCCAAAGAAAGAGCTAGGAAGAGAGAGGTAAAAAAGGAGAAAAAAAGAAAAAAGATTGAAAATAGAAGTGGCTTAGAAAAATGGCATGGAGGACAGAGAAAAGGGAAAATTGGAGGCCACATGAATTAGAGGTAGTTCTGGTTTTGCCACTTACCACTTGATAACTTGGATGTGGTTAATAATAAGACTAAAGATCAAATGAGATACTGGATGTGAAAACATTTTGTCACTATAAAGAAAGATATAAATAAAGGAGATTATTTATAGATTTTAACTTCCTTGAAGGTAGGTACCATATCTTTCACCCTTATATCCGTTATAATCAGTCATTTTTGTATAGTGGGCAATTAATATCTGTTGATATTAATTAAATTAAATGATGACAGGGACAAGGTGACTCAATTCTCTCTTGAGTTTCTCCCTGGTGCTTCTTTTAACACTTCCTAGATTCAAGGCCAGTTGTCACATTGTCCCTCAATCACTTTGCTTCCATATTAATCATTATATTGGCTTAGGTTTCTCAGGGAGATAGAATATGTAGTGGAAAGAGCCCAGATTTGCTATATCCTAGCTGTGTGATCTTCACTTCTCTGGGCATTGGGAGTAGGTGATTCTATGAGTCTACTTCTAGTCAGTTCCTGTAGGGACAAACCCTATACACAATCTTAGCTCAGTCCAGGAACTCCTTCCCTACTGAGGTGTCAGCATGAGCCTGGGGGGAGCTGAATAGATTTCCAGAGGCTCAGGAAAATGGAGTTTCTTAATAGCATCTCAACAGCCACCTTCCTTGTCCCTTTGTCAAGAATATCTTTCAGCTATTTCCTCTTCTGGCCTCCCCTTCCCAGCCACTCCTCTCCCACAGAGAGCCGCTAAATGCTAATGTAAAGATCACATTAACAGCTTGAATTCCTGAGTAGACTGGCCAGGGATTGATAGTTAAACCCCTAATAGATGTCTTTTAATGATGAGGAGACCTGGATGTCATTTCTATCCATTTGTCATTAAAGATTATTCCGATCTGGAGCTTTTATTCTTGCAAATAAATTGTAGAACAAAAATGTTTTAATAATAATTTAATTTTTTACAGCAAGCCGTACTTTTGAAATGGAGAACATTTTATTTTAGGATCAAATAAGCTTATAAAAAATAAAGGAGGGGTTTGCTTTTCTTACTTTCTTTTTTAAAATAGGGGCTGGACACCGCGCTGCTCTTGATAAGACAAGGAGAGAAAAATACCCCTTGGCATCCTTAACATTCTGACCCCACATTCTTAGCAGTACACTTCAGATTACTGATAAGAGCAGCTATTAGAAAAGGAAATCTTTAGGGGCTAGAAGATGGAAAATCTCTTCTCTCCTGTCTCCCGGCACACAAATATGCACAATTCACAAACACACTCACACACACACACACACACACACACAATTTTAATTCTAGAAACAGACTGAGAGACAAAGGGTATGTTCTTTCCTAAAAAAAAAAAAAAAAAAAAAATGTCCCTTTTCAGCATACAAGAGTGAACCAGAAAGAGCCTAGGGAACAGTTCTTTCCCTTTTTCATTGTCCTCAGTTCTAAAGTGTGTCCAAGACCAGTCCATAACTTCTTTAAGGAATAGAAATAACAAGCAGTTACCCAGGATGCAAAGATTGAAACATAGAGTTAAGCATTTCATTAGGCCAAACTCTAGAACAATCAATTTCTGGAAAACTTGGCCATAAAAATTTCAGTCAGTCACATGACAAATGTATAATCCACCCCTACTATCTGTTCCACATCTTTGGAGAAGATAGAGGAAATGATCTTTATCCTTAGGGAGCTCTATCTCCAGGGTATATGCAGGTGTTTACTATGCTGAGTAGTGCTGCCATATTGTGCAACTCACTTCCAGGCTTCTTAGAGATGAAATCCAAAGAAAATTTCCTCTAAGAAAGGCTCTCTCGCTCCCATGTATTGTGGGATCATTAAATTCCTGTCCTGACACACCCCTTTACAATGACAACACATGAAAATAATGAAACCTTTCCTATGCTATCACTAGCTCCTTCCAGAGCAATGATAATGATAACTCACATTTTACATTAAAGTTTACCAAGTGCTTGTCCCTCCACAAATCTGTGAAGCAGACTATGCAAATATTTTTCTACATTTTTGCTCACCATACACATGAAAAATTGAAGCTCAGAAAACCCTAGATGGTCTTAGCAAAATTTTTTGATTTATATAGGAAAGAACCATTTCAAAAATATTTCCTGAATATTGGCAAGCATGTGAAAGCTTTACAGATATATTTCACCCTCACATATTTCTATTACTTGGGACAAGGGAGGCGGTGGGTAGAGGGGTGTCTGGAGAAGAATGAGAAAATCCCTCAAAGGTTTTTGCCTTTGTGTTTGCTTGAAACCTGGTAAATCTCTCTTAAATTATAGGGCAACATGGGGGTGATTATATAAACAAGTGTGTGTAAAAATCCTACGGGGAAATTTAAGCAATGTAAAAATGAAACATATCAATAAAAATGTTTAGGTTGTGTTTTGTTTTGGTTTTTTTTTAAGTGACATGTGAGCTTAACTTAGAGTGAGGGCTGTATGGGAATGCCTCCCCAGGTGTTTATATGAGAATGACCCCTGGGAAGTCAGGGAGTGGGTGATGGAACAGAAGAGGAACAGAGCAAAGCTCAATTTGGCAGAACCATGGACAGTGGGAAGGGGAGTAATGTATGATGAGGCAAGGTCTTATGTCAAGGCTTGAAGAGAAAGAAGGGAGGGAGAAAGTCAATTAGTTGAATGTTGGATGTCACATTTTAGGAAGAACATTAACCCATGGAATAAACCCAGAGCAGAGCAATCAATAGGGTGATGGAATTCAAAAACCATATCATATGGAAAATCAATGGATGAAGTAGGAAAAAAGAAGGCTTAATGAAGGCATGATGGTCATCTTCAAGTATTCAAAAAGTTGTCACAAGGTAGAGAGGGAATCAACCTCTGGCATTTAGGTGGTACACTGGGTAAGAACAGCAAACTGGGAATCAATAAGACCTGAGTTCACAACTTAACCTCAGAGAAATTTGTGACCCTCGACAAATAACTTAGCCTCTCAGTATCCACAGGCAACTTTCTAAGACTATAAGATATGGACAGTCACCAATCTACACCAGTTGAAAAGCTTTCTAAAACAGAAATTCTCAACAGTGAAATCACAGGTAAAAACCATAAGAATGTACTTCTGCATTAGACTTGCCCAACAAAGGAACATGTTATCATAAAAGCAGGATTTTTTTAACCTTTTTGTATTCCTGGATCCCTTTGACAAACTGGGGAAATCTATTAATTCCTCAGAATAATATTTAAGTGTCCAAAATAAAATACATAGGGTTAAAAAGAAAATCAATTAGATTTAAATACATTTATCAAAATCTTTTTAAATAAGTTCACAAAACCCAAATTAAGAATCTCCATCACTCAATGTGTTCAAAAAGAGACTGGATAGTGTTCTGCTGAAGATGCTACAGAGGGATGCTTAGGGCTTATCCCTAAGGTCATTGGCGTCTCCAAAAATCTATGATTCTATGATCTTTCAGTGACTCTCCAGAAGGCAAAATTGGACTAATGGAAACAGAGAAAGGTATGCTGGTGTGGTCATTTCTCAGTGCAACACTGCTCCAACTTGTACTCACTCCTGTGATTTGTGGTCCCCATAGGGCAGTTACTATCTCAGGCTATAATGTAGCCCACCAGGTAGTTACTTTTATCATTGGAGCTCCTGAGTTGCAAGTATGGTATTTCCCACTAACAATCAACCAGTAGACTCAGTTAGCTTTTACCAAAAGCATTTGTACAAATGACATAGCAAAAACAGTAGTTAATAAAACATTCCCCATTTCCCAATATATATAATGTACATATGTGTGTATAAATACTCAGCATTCATGGGAAGAATGAGATCAAATTTAAATTACAACGATAGTGAGATGTACTTATAGGATTTGTGTGTGTGGCAACAAGTAACTCATACCTCCTGGTACCAGAAGTCCTTCCTTGAATCCAGAGATGGCACTTCTTTCTACCACTAAAGGTGATGTTCTCCAAAGCCTTCTTCCTCAGGTGACTGCTTTCTAAAACTAAGAAAAGTATTTGACCAAGCTGGCCTGAATTAAATTTCACTTTTAGAGAAAAAGTAAAAGGTTACATAAACCCAGAGACCGTAAGTGATACTCCAGCTGCAGGTAGGGGAGGGGAAGGAAGTAAATTGTGTCCATTACAATCAGAATTCTGACTATATTCTCAATGGAAAATATTAGCATGGGAATGATCTGAGAAATCTAGGAAATGTAGAGAGAGGATTTGAGGATTGTCAAGAGAAGTGAATGGTGAACATGAGTTTTAAATCTTATAAGTCTCCATGTCCAATCAGTATTCTTTCAGCTTGATTATATGTCACCTTGAGCAAAATATTAGCTTCTTTTTGACCTCAGTTTCTTGTTCTGTCAAACGAGGGACTTCAATCATACAGTCTCTAAGGTTTCTTATCATTCTAATGCTCCATAAATTCCCTGATTTTGGGGTGCTGTTTCTCATAACTTACCTATCTAGTTATCCCCAAATATTCCTGTTTTGTTCAACCAGCCCAGTCCCCTCTCCGTTGTTAGGCTGAAATAGAAAGATTAGGTTAATGATAGGGGGTGGAGGGAGGAGAGGAGGAGAATCAGCTTTGTCGGCAAATTGTCTCAGATATTTATTTTGAACATTAAAATGAATCATTCAAACTAAAGAGCTCTGTACTAGGGAGGCCCATTAAAATGCATGCATTATGTATCACTCCCTGCTTCCCCTACCAGTATTATCAGCCTAAAAAGCAAACATGGTTTTTAAAGCCACTTCTTCACTGTATCCCCTGACAGCTGATTAATAGCCACAGTTGCAGGATCTGAGAGTTTAGTAACCCAAGCTAGAAAATTCAATCTTATTCTAATATAGCAGGCCTAAAATATAAGGGAAGAAAAGAAAAAAAAAAAAAAAACAACCCTGCAAAATAGTCATAAAGCCTTCCAGGAACCCTCCTTAACATCTTAACCATGTGTTTTGAGATTCCTAAGTGGCCCTCATCCCCTTTCCCTCATTAGTCTCCTCCACCTTTTGGGAGGAAACATTGCAGGTCCATCTCTCTTGGATCTTTGTATGCTAGAAAGAGGGTTTGATCTAGCCAGAATAGATTCTGTGGTTCTTTGTGGTCCATTCTTAATCTATCTCAAAACATTTAATAAATCTAGACAAAGGTACTATGCCAAACCCTAAGGATATATATATATATATATATATATATATATATATATATATATATATATATATATATATATATATATATATATATATATATGTGTGTGTGTGTGTGTGTGTATGTGTGTGTGTGTGTATGTGTGTGTGTGTATGTATGTATGTATGTATCTTTAAAATCCATTGTTCAAAACTTCCTAAAGCTTACAATTTAATACAGGAGACTTGATATATTCATATAGCATAAAGGCAAATAACGGTAAAGGAAAGATCCAAAATAGAAAATGTTCCTTTTAATCAATCTCTAGGATTATTGTGTTGTTTTGTGGGATTTTTTTTTGGGGGGGGGTATCATCATATAAGTACAGTCTAGTGTCTAGAGTTAACACTGTTGTTTCAACTGGAATTGAAATCAGGAAGATTTGAGTTCAAAGCCTGCCTCAGATATTTACTAGCTGTGTGACCCTGAGCAATTCACTCAAACAACTTCACAACTTATCACTGGTAATGATTATCAGAGCTCTCTGACTCTAAGTAAGTTGAATCACTTCTTTAGTTTTCCCCTTTGTAAAATAGGAGGAATAATAGTTCCTACCTCCCAAGGCTGAGCATCAAGTGACTCCTCAAGTGTTTTGCAAACTTTAAAACACTCTATAAATATTAACTTATATAAATTGTCTTATATAATTTTATATAATTATATAACAAATTATAGGGTGTTATGTAATTATTTTCATATATAATTTATATTCATTTTATATATTTATCATAAAATATACATATAGCATAATATGTTACATGTATATATAATTATATATTTATGAATACTGATATAATGATATATTATGTTGCATATCATATATGTCAATGATTATAAATACTATACATCACAATATTTGTCATATATTATGATTATAATTCTGTCATTATATATCGGATATATAATAATGATATATGATGTATATTATATGGTACTTGTCATATAATTATATATTATAAGGTATATAATTATGTAATACATTATAAAATGATAATATTTATATAAATTATTATTACCTAGAACACTGCCTGACAATAATAGATACTCAAATAATTGCTTGTTAAATTTAAAATGAAATCTTCTTATAAGAAAATTTGAGGAGGGAGAGAATATCCTGTGCCAAGGGATAGCTTTCCAACCTATTCTCATTGCTTTCCTTCAGAGCATCCCTTTCCCATTTCAGTCTACTGCACTCCTCAGTGTCTCCCCTTCCCCTAGACATGCACATGCATGTGTGCCCATGAACACACACACATCTATCACCATCACCATCATCATCATCCTGGGCTTGTTGCTCATGCTACACTTGTCCCCCCTCCTAGAATTTCCTCCCCTCCTCTGTGATAATCCAAATCCTGCCAAGCTTCCAGAGCCCAGTCCAGACTGTCCCTTCTCTGTGACGTCTTTTCCACCCATGCAACCAGCAGTTTGCCCCCAGACTCCAGCTGCACTGAAATAAAAGCCTCATGCAATTCAGCAGCTGAATTTTCCTCTAATTATTGGATGTGGGTTAAGTATGTCTCCTTAGCTAGGCTATAAGCTTTTAAGGGAAAAAACAACTTTTTTCCCTACTTCCATATACTTTCCACCCATCAAAGTCCTAGCACATGGGCTACTGGGGTGTTTTTTTTAATAATGGTCACATGATAAGAAATCCATATGTGTGAAGGACACCTGAATTGAATTCTAAAAATTAATTATATTTGCTTCCAATTACATTTATTACTTGCTCACTCCTACTAACATGACACCTGGTGGCAGTCAGTTACACAATAATCATGTCAGGTAAGTGAGGAAGCCCCACTGGTTCACTGGCTCATGTGTGCTAGTTAATTGGGTAACAAAATTTTTTGACTAAAAGATCAACAATAAATTATCATGCGTAACTCACTTTATTTAATTTCTGCGTACCTGAAAAGTTTTAGATTCTTATTTTGTAAATCCAATCCGATTTCTTCTCATGAGAGAGAGAGAGAGACAGACAGACAGACAGAGACAGACAGACAGACAGAGAGACAGCGACAGAGAGAGACAGAGAGAGAGAGAGAGAGAGAGAGAGAGAGAAAGAGAGAGAGAGAGAGAGAGAAAGAGAGAGAGAGAGAAAGAGAGAGAGAGAGAGAGAGAGAGAGAGAGAAAGAGAGAGAGAGAGAGAGAGAGAGAGAGAGAGAGAGAGAGAGAGAGAGAGAGAGAGAAGGAAGGAGGGAGTGAGGGATAAGAAATAAACAATTTATTTATTGTTTACATGTGACAGGCATTCTGTTAAATGTTAAGACTACAAATAAAGGCAAGTTAGTCTCTGACCCCAAGGCTCTTACTTTCTATTAGAGGGAAGGCAGCATATAAAAGAGATCTGGAAAGGGAATGGTGGTGAGATTCTGGCTAAGGATACTCAGGAAGTGCTATGGAGGCCAGAAACTGAGTGCAATATGGCCAGAGCAAGCCTATCGAGGAAGAGGTTCCAAGAGAAGAGTCCAATTTCCCTATGTTGACAGAGTGGAGGTGATGGCCCTAGTAGAAACAGCATGAAAGGAGAGTTCTGGGAGAGAGAAGTTGTTGAAGCTAGCAGGCCTTTGAAATGATCTTACTCCTAATACTAAAGCTTAACATGTCTTTGAAGCTCTTCCCTGCCAGGTTGTTTACAGAACTTTAAATCATAATGGCCTCTCCTATGTTAAAGCATTAATTAAAGGAACCTTATGGTGAATCCTCCTAGAAAATGAAGAATTCCTTTGTAACATTAACAGTTGCTCTTGTTGGATCTGATTTTTGTAAATTCATCCCACCTGTATTTCCTTATAAAACTGTACAAGCGCTGACTTCTGCTGTCTTTGATATTTATTTATACCATAAGAACTGACATTTACATAGCTCTTTAAGGTTCCCAAAGCACTTCATACATATACTTTATTATTGATCCCCATAGCTACCCAGTCATATTATTAGATCCTTTTTAGCAAGGAAGGAACAGAAGCTTGGAGGACTGGAATGGCTGACATTATGGTCTAGTAAGTATCAGAGGGAGGACTCAAAAGCCTGGAGTGCCCTCTATAAATGCCCTTCATCAGTGTCATACCTTAATCTCCCATTGGTTTCCTGATCTATAAAATAAAGGGGTCAGACTAGGTGGTCTTTCAGGTTCTATCCAGCCCCAGGATTCTTTGTTCCTAGTACTTATAATAACAGGTCATGATGACAATGAGTCAAATTTAGGTGTACTATGGATAGCCTGCTTATACCCTATACCCCACCATTCCATAATGCCCCAACACCTAGGATTTCAATGAACCTCCCACTTATCAAAAGCCTCCATTCTCTGAACATTCTACTATACTTCTGCTAAACTCAAGTTCATATAAAATAGAGGTGTGATGGTAAATATTTAACAATCAGGATTGTGAAGAATGAACATATATATATATATATATGCACACACATATATATACACACATACAGCAAGAAAGAGAGACTTTAAAGTTTATTCTAGATTATTAACATTTCCTTATGTCTATACAATTAACAAAACAATCATTCAATTCCCAATATTTCTCCCTATCAAGTACAAAAAAAAGTTAAAGTGGTAACACCTGTCCAAGTATCTCTAATACAAATTTTAAAAGTCCTCAGATACAGGGTCCAACTTTTAGTATTTCACAGACCATTCTTTATTGTCATCTCCATCTGTGTGTTTTGATAACTGAACTACGGTCCCTGGACTGGAAGGAAAAGAAATATCTGACTTTTCCAGAGGCAGAGCAAGGTTTTCCCTTCACTGTGGACACATACAAATCAGTTCATAGAATTGTAGCTCCCAAGTTAGAAAGGACTTTTCATACTGTCTTGTCTAACCCCCTCATTTTACAGATCAGAAAAAAAAAAAAGAGATACAGAGAGAATAAGGTAATAAACATCAGAGATGGAATTTTAACCAGTGGATAGAGTCCCAGGTCTGGAATCAGGAGGACTCATACTTGTGAGTTCAAATCTGTCCTCAGATATGAGTTGCTTAGCCCTAGATAAGTCACTTAAGCCTAGGTTTTCTCATCTGTAAAATGATTTGGAGAAGGAAATGTTAAATCACTCCAGTATCATTGCCACAAGGTCACAAAGCTTCATTTACAACTGAAATGACTCAACAACAATAACAATAAATGGAAAGATCTGCTTCTGATCACAATATATCCCCAAACCCTAATGGGAACAGAATGAAAATTCCCATTCAATCCATTTATTAAAAACATGTGCATGGCACTTTGTCAGATATTAGAGCTAAGTCCAAAAACCAAACAAATAGTCTCTGCCCTCAAAGAGCTTGGGTATTATGTTGTAAAGGAAGTCTAGATTGGATGATCTTTCAACTTGGTGATTAAAGGAAGTCTAGATTGGATGATCTTTCAACTTGGTGATTTAATGATTGCACAGATATACTTCTTAAAATGCTTGCAAATCCATTGTCTGATTTTTTAAAAGTAATTTAAGGTCCCAAGGCTGGGATAACTAGAACCTGCACTTCCTGACTTCCTCCAGTACCTCCTGTTCTCCCTCTTGATCCCCTCCTTTTCTATGATTCTTTTAAATGCTCCCTTTACACGATCTGGCTCTGTGGGGAAGGGCTGTGTATCTCTAGCTGACCTTCAGCTTTTTCAATCTCACCTCCCCTCTCCTTTTTTCTCAAGAGATGTTCCCTTCTGCTTTCCTGCCAACCCCCAAAGCACTAGGGATCTGTCTCATCGGCTCTCCAAAATAGCTTCTGCGTATCTCTTCACCTCATCAACTCTTCATTACTTCTCAAATCTCATTGGGAAAACACTGCTTTTTGTCCCCTGACTAAAGCTCTGACTTTGCTTCCTCTGTGATTATTTAGTTCGGTAACTGTGAGTCACTGAGAGCAGCCATCTATGCCAGAGCATTATCAAGGAACGGGTTATTTCACTGCCCAGACTCTTATCAGGGACTGGTCCTTCCAGGATGCCCTCTGTGACAAGAAAACCAATTGCCTGCCTTTAAAAACTGCTTTTATCCACTCCCTCAAGTTGTTGTACCTAATAGTCATCTCCTAGTCCATTTGTTGGTATTCTGGGGATTCCTCTGCAAGTCCTGCTGACCATGAGGGTCCTAAGGTATATGGAAAGAGGTGAGATTGTTGCATATGAGATTAATTAAGTGAGATTGAAAATTGGACAGGCCATCCCCTGCAGCTCCCACCAGAGAGAATGCTAGTAGGCAGAAAGCAATATGGGGACATGATGAATACAAAACAATTAACATAGCATTCAAGACCCACAACACCCATAACTTGGCTTCCAATTTATCCTTCCATCCTTTTCTCTCACTTTCTCCCTGCTGGGACTCTGTGCCAGCTAGATGGCCCATGAACACTTCCATGCTCTTTCCAATTCCCTGCCTTGATTTTGTGGAAAATTTGCCAGGTTTTGGGCTCCCAGTTTTTGTGACCTCTACCTATGACTACCTATGTAATCCTGAGCAAAATACTTAAACTAATTCCCTCCACTATAAAAATGAGATTGGATTAGATGACTTTCCCTTCCGCTCTAAACTAGAATTCTCACACTTAATTCTATTCCCTTTTTCTTCCTATTAAATTCTACTCATCCTTCTGGGTCTACTTTCTAGACAGTTTTCTCACTTGTTGGATGAGCATAAGTAACTCATCCTTGATTACACAGCCACTAAATGAAATAGCCAGGATTCAAACTCAGGCTTTATTTTAGGGCACTGTTGTTTTCATTTATGCTCTATTGCCTTTTGTATCTGGTAGGGCAGAAAGAATATTTGATTTGTAGTGCAAAAAAGTGTTGATATCACGTCTGTTATTTACTAGTTGTATGACCTCAAGAAATTTACGGAGTCTCAATTTTTCATCTGTAAAATGAGAAGGTTGACATCTATGACACCTAAGTTCTTTCTTCCACTAATTCCTGTGATTCTGGGATATCTTGTAAGCTTGAATTGTTTTGTCCTTTGTGCTTGTAACCCTAGCAACTAACAGTGTGCCTGGTACATAGGGGCTTAAGAAATACTTGTTGACTAGTTCACTGATATCAACAGGCTTAAGTCCTTTCCCTAAAGTGCTTACAGCTTAAACGAGAATGTCTCTCACACATCTTTGCCCTTTTCGTGGCACCTAGCACAGTGCTGAGAACCTGGCTGATTGGTTAATCCCCTAATATTTATTGAAAACTAATTGTTGATTTAAAAGCTAAACCCAACACTGTAAACCTGCTTCAGCTGCCCTCATGGATGTTAGAATAAATTGTTTTTATCCATCCTGTCCACCAGGAGAAGTAAACGCTCCCCTTACTTGCTGATGAGTTTGAGACCCCCTCAATTACTCTCAACCTGGTTTAATCCATCTGTTGAAACAGTTTATTGGGCTGTGTATGCTACAGCATCTTGGAGCCACAGGTGAGAGGTGATCAAGTGGACACCAAAGATAGAAAGCATCCCTGAAAAGGGTTCAACGGCTCTCACACACTAGAGGAAGTAGTCTTCCCTGAACACACCTTATATCCCATGTCTTTTGATTCAAAATGTCTAAGTCCCCGACCATCCTCACTCACTGAGAAACTATGGAGACTAAACCCATCAGCATTTTTTATGAGAATTACATAATTCAAACATTTTATTGACATAATTTTATTCTTTTCACAGAAAATCAACAAAAAGCTATTGACTATTGGATAATGCTAGTTAATGAGCCTTGGGGTCTTGGCTTTACCATTGACTACCTGTATGACCTTTAGTAAGTTAATTTGCCACTGGAGACCATAGTTTTCTGGAACATCTATCAAACACTGTATCTGGATTAGCCATTCTCTAAACTCCTTTCTCGCTCTAGAGTTTGGTATATTTAGAGCTACTCAATAAGCACCTTAAATTTTGATAAATTTAAAATTTGGTAAATTTGGTGATACCAACATGCTAAAAATAGCTTCACTAGGTTAGTCATTTCCTGTGTACCAACTGATCTCCATTATTGATTTGCTCATGCAACTTTTTTCTATTAGATAAGGTGTAGGTTGAACTTTTATCTTTGCACAGTTCAAATTCCAAATTATCTACAAAGAATTAAATAGCATATATTGCTCCTTTGGGGAACCCATGAGAACAAGTATAATTCACCTACATAGCCAGGGAATCAGGAGACAGAGATATAACCAAAGATGTTCAGTAAGGGTAATCTACTTTTATTTGGAAGTTTACAACTATCACTAGAGGTGTGACAAAAGTAATCAAAAATAGGTCCATAAAAATAGTCAGATAAATAAAATAATTTGGGAAATTTTAGCAATCAAAATAAAATTTACATTTCTTTGGGCAGAAAATTCCCAGGTAAGGGTATGATATCCTATGAAGAAAGGAAGGAAGGATATCCTATGAAGAAAGAAAGGGAAGGGAAAGGGAAGGGAAAAGGAAAGGAAAGGGAAGGGAAAGGGAAGGGAAGGGAAAGGGAAGGGGAAGGGAAGGGAAAGGGAAGGGAAAGGATGGAGGGAAACAAAAAATAAAAGGTCATTGATACATTTTTAAATGCTTGGAAGAGAATAGTAGAATAGCCAGAAGGAGACAGGCAAGCAAGATAATTTTAAAAGTTACAAGTTGAATTTGTTCTATGTCTGGAGGGAAAAGCAAGCTATATATGGTGGGGATTCACTATTCCATACAAAGTCCTCTTTTTCTGTTCCTCTTTGTATAAGAAAATGTTCCTTTTGTTTATTGTTTGTTGGGTTCAGAATTTTTCAGAGCATATTTGCCTAGAGTCTTGCAAATCTAATCAAGAAGTCTTTAACTGAAAATGGAGGAGGATAGTGAAAAACTGCCCACATATATCTATGATGCCAGAGACCATAGAAAGTAGCAGACACAGCATTACTGAATAGGAAGAACAACAGTAGGAAAATGACCAATAGCACAATGCCACAGAAAATAATAACCAAGAGAAGAGCTAACAATAAAAGTCATGACTCTCAATGACTCCCAATATACAAAGGCAGACAGAACTAGAAATCTGTTTAAAAATAGTAATAATAGTCCAACATTAGAGGTATAATATTTTACATTGGATTTCACATTTTAACTCATATGGACTAAATTCAAGCTTTGGGATTTGTTTTTTAAAATAATCTTTTGGGCTCAGACTCCACCTAGATTCAACTATGGAGACATCAGAAATTTTTCTCACATTTCTCTAAGAGGAATGATTAGTGCTTTCCTGTTATTGCTCCTCCTACATGAAATGAGACTTAGAAAATATTAAAAATGATAATAATAATAAAGATGAAAATATGGAATAGTATCCCATATTGGAGAAATGAACTATTTAATTAATCATACTGTATGTAAAACTGACAAAGGTCACCTGCAGCACCCCCCAATAGAAATGCATTAAAATTTAAATATACTCAATTATTAGGTACTCTCCCAAAAAACACTATGTGGCTCTGCACAAACAAGTACCATCAGATTCTGTGAGTAGCATTCTTCCCCATCATCCTTGTTGGTCTGGTCACTGACTAAATCACACAGTCACTTATGCAATGACCCATCAATAATAATTCTTTAACGTAGAGTCCTCATCCTCACTGTGAAAACAAAGTGTCTTTGGTTTAACATATACCCGATGCCCTTATATCCCTCTTAGCTATTCCTCAAGATCATGGTGCTTTTAAATCAGTCACTAAATATATTAAGTTTCTTTTATGTCGGGGCAGCTAGGTGGCACAGTGGATAGAGCACCAGCCTTGAATTCAGGAGGACCTGAGTTCAAATCTGCTCTCAGACACTTAACACTTCCTAGCTGTGTGACCCTGGGCAAGTCATTTAACCCCAGCCTCAGGGGGGAAAAAAGTTTCTTTTATGTCCCATGCAAGGAAAGAGTTATCATCCACTCAAAAACCCATCATTACTCAAAACTGATCATTATGAACCTCCTTTTACAGTGAAATTTACCAGATCAAACTAGAAGATGCATAATTTCAAAGGGAAAAAAAAGTTTAAAATAAGAAATTAAGTCAAATAACATTATCAATATCTACAAGTAAATGGCTATCTCTTATTCTTCCAAAGGAGCTTGGAAGTCAGCTTTCTACTCAATTCCCACTACCTCCACTTCCAACTAACAGAAAATTTTTATAGTTTTTACAAGAGAAGTGGGACAAGAGTCTGAGTCTAAGCTATGATGCCTAAAGTTGGCCCAAAAGGATAGGGAGTATTCCCCTCATAATCAGTTCAAGTATGCTTCACTTAAGAATCCAGGACTGATTTCTGGATCTCTCTGTACTATTTTTAAATGTCCTCTATTTAATTATTTGTAAACATGTTGCATTCCTCTAATCTAGTAGAGTCTAAGATCTTTTAGGGTAGAGATAGGAAATATGTATTCTGAGCACTTTAATTCATTACTTGGCTTACAGTAGATACCTATATAATGTTTCTTAATTGATTGATGGATTGATGATCCATCACTATTATCAGGATCCAGAGAGAATGCTGGCATATGGGAATATCATGTCATCTCCTCACACACTGTCTCTTACTCTGTTCGGCCATCACTTTCTTTTCCACTACTGAAAATGAAATTCTATTCTGTTTTCCAGTCACACCGTTTCACCTTTCCAGAAATTTTCCTAGCCTCCTATTAAATTCCCCAAACTGTAAGTCATGTAGGTTCACACAGACTTCAGAGATGTAGTCTTGATGCTTTTCTGTCCCCCACTATACAATAGCCACCAAAAAGACTTTTTTAGGTATATTGGAGACAAAAGGAAAATCAATCCGTCTGCTCTGGGGGGTCCAAAAATGATGATAACAAGTGACAAAGGGAAAGCAACTTTTTCTCTCTTTGGTTTCTTATTTCTTTCGCAAGAAAAATAATCTTAGGACTGGGAAGGAGAGAAAAAAAGTAGTTGACACGGAGTTGAAACCTACTGAGATATTGTTATTGCTTAATAAATACCTATTGATTGATCACATCTAAGTGAAGAGATGGTAAGAGAACAAACACCTCACTGCCTTCACTGAGGCAGGTCATTAGGTCTGGATGAACCATTTGATAATAAGAGCTAACTTTTACATAGTACTTTAAAGCTGGCAAAGTGCTTTACCTGTTGTATCTTATTTGATCCTCACAACAAGTCTATGAGCTAAATACTCTATAATTATCCCCATTTTACAGATAAGGAAAGTGAGATTTAGAGAGATCAAACTACTTGTTTAAAATCATAGTCTGTTAAGAGTCTAAGGAAGGATTTGAACTGATGTTTTCCTGACTCTAGGGCTTACATTCTTAACAACTTGCACCATGTAGCTGCCTTTCTATCTCGGAGTAATGAAAGAATTGACCAATAAGATTCATGATCTCTGAAAGATCAGTACGAATAAGGTGAGGAGAAATGTTACAGGCCTGAAAAAAAGAAAAATTAAATCCCCAAAAGAACATTAAGTCCTCAAACTGCCTCTAAGCTTGACTTGGATTACTTACAAAATTCCTGAACTTATTATCAAATGATTTTTGAGTATTTAGAAAAGGAATCAGTTTCATGTACAGCATGATAATTATGGAAATATATATAGAAGAATTGCACATGTTTAACATATATTGGATTACTTGCCATCTAGAGGAGAGAGGAGAGAGAAGGAAGGAAGAAATAAATTGAAACACAAGGTTTTGCAAGGGTGAATGTTGAAAATTGTCTATGAATATGTTTTGAAAACAAAAAGGTTTTAAAAAGAAAAAAAGAAATAAAAAGCAATAAGTAAGAATATATTTTAAAAAAAAAAGGAAAAAGGAAATGGAATTACTTATCACTAAATGTCAAGATGGAACAATGACTCTAATGTTAGCTCTGTATCCAACCCACCAAGAGCTGTCTTTTATCATATCATATTGTGAATAACATATAGGTGAGGTTTGTACCCCCTCCCTCTATTGAAATTGTAGGTCAAATTACAGAAGGCAATTAAGAGATGGTGGTTGAATTAATGAACCAATTAAGTAATATTAAAGGGTACAGTCATCCAAGGACATATCCTCCAAGATTATCACCTCCCAGTTCTTCCCCCAGTGTCTAGGCTGAGACCTCAGAGGGCATCTGATAGCCCCTGACATGAAGAATCACAGGATCATAGAATTTAGAGTTAAAAGGATCCTTAGAATTTGTCTATAATCAACCCATATGTGTGTTTTTCCCAAGTGAGAATGAAAACTCCTATCAGCAAGGATTGTCTTACTTTTTAATTTGAATTAAAGGCTGAGTATGATGCTTGACACATAGAAGTGCTATCCTGGGACACTGAGTCCAAGGCTGGTTCATTGTATGTTTTCCTGTTTTATTTTCTAAAATTCACCATTTACCTTGATATCTTAGTGATCTACATTTTCCAAGACAGAAAGACTAGGTTTTTTGTCTCTTCTTAATCAGTGATTTTTTTTCATTCAGGTGAGGAAACTGAGGCCCAGAAAGGAAAAATCACTAATCCAAATAATAAATATTAGAGTTTGTATATGTTCATATTTTCTTACAAAATCTTGAAAAAAGGTGAGGATAGGGGTAGCTAAGTGGCGCAGCAGAAAGAACACCAGCCCTGAAGTCAGAATAATCTGAGTTCAAATATGATCTCAGCTGTGTGATTCTGGGCAAATCACTTAATCCCAATTGCCTCAGCAAAAAAAAAAAAAAAAAAAAAAGTGATAATAGAGTTAAATAAAGTACAATGAAATTAATAATTATGTCTAATATAAAATATGTCATTAATAATTATAATTATTTATAAATATATACTACTGAAAAATACCAAAAATGTAAACCAAAATATAATTTTGGCTTTTTCCTCTGATTCTTTTTCACCACATCTTCCCTAAAATAAAAGTAGCAACTTTGGGCAGTGGAGAATATACATAAGGTGGGTAGGATTCCTTTGGATGACATTTTGTAATTACTGTGTGGGAAGCTGTCTGGGGTGGTACACATGTATCCATCCATCCTCCCTTGTGATCATAGATAAATAGCACCCATTTCTGTTTCAAAGTCTCTATCCAAGCTATTAATGGTTCTTTGTCAAGTTCAGATAGTATCCCTCACCCCCCACCCACCCACCCATGACACAGATCATCTATCATGACCATATATATCTTCCTCAAATTTAATACTGACTACAAAATGGACTCAGGGACCTTCCACAGGAGCCCATTTCATATTTTATCTTCTAAAAGTTACAGTTTTTCTCAATGTCTCATCAATGTACATTTCCCCACATGGAAAGACCAGGCTCTTCTCCTTTCCTTTTACCTCCTCTACCCAGCCAAGCATAACAATGAAGACCTGCCACATTCAAAGCAATTCATCTCAGTTCACCTATTTAATAAGCACTTGCCAGGTGCCCAAATCTTTTAACAGCACTATGGAAAGTATATAAAAAGCATAATCCATTGTCAGTCACCCCAAGGAACTTAGAATCTAGTTGGAAAAGATGAAACAAATCCTTAGTTTCTCTGTTGGTTGTTTTACCACTGTTTCATATTCAACCAATCAATAAATATTTATTAATCATTTAAGGAATATAATATAGGAATTATTATCACTTTTTTAAAGAAGAGGAAACTGAGGAAGATTCAATAGCTTGCCCATAGTCATAGTTGGCAAGTAGGTGAGCTGAAATTCAAACTCAGAGCTTTTGACTCCAGAGCTCTGATTTGTCTCCCACTTTTTTCCAAATAATTCAAAATAAATGATGTTAAATACCAATCCAATCAATTACATTGGCTTTGCAACTATTTATATTTAAATAAGTTAATTTGGACACAAAATGTCATAGTTTTTCAGTCAGTCCCTTTGAATTTCCAGGAGCCTTTTTTGTTTGGTCATTTGTACTGATTTTCCCTCTTAAATGGCTGTGATGGTTGTAGTTGGTATGTACTCTGTTGTTCTTGATCTGCTTTTTCTAAATTGCATTATTTAATAATGGGAATTGATTCTGCAAATAAGTAAGGAAACATCAGAAAACACTCAGTTGAACTTGATGAATTGTAGTCACCTGACCCCAGTGAACCCTATCCTTGGATCCTGAAAGAATTGTTGAGCTACTAGCAAAGGTATTTGAAAGACAGAGAAAAATTGGAAATCTACCACAACATTGAAGAAGGGAAATTTTTTCTTTTCCTGATGATTCTACTTTTGAATTTCTGGCTTTGCTAGTATCACACTACTGCAATATTATTCTGAAAGCTCCCTCAGTGCCTGGTGCCTTCTCAAGCTGAAACATTTATAACTTTGGATCACATTTTTTAATTATTCTATGGAAAGCTGTCTAAGATAGTGCATGTGTATGTATCCATCCTCCTTTGTGATCATAGATAAATACCAACTTCTGTTCCAAAGTCTCCAACTAATGCTTCCTTGTTGAATTCACACAGTATACCCCATACCCTTCCCCCCATCTATCTATCCATGACACTGGTATCATGACCATCCATGTCTTCCGCATCTCAACACAAATCCATCAGCTTTTTCATGTAAGAACATCCCTCTGCACTTCTTTTCCCATCGATGAGTTTCTTCTGGAGCTCTATTTTGGGAAGGAACCAAGACTAGGGGAAATTTCATCCCCTTTTTGGTTTGCTTATGACTTTCCAGATATTGCCATCATGACATATCATACTTTCTTGTGGAAAATATGAAAAGAAATTGATTTTTTTAGATAGCTCCATCAGAATTGGTTGAATAAAGAGCCTCAAAGAGTTGTTGTTAATGGATCAATGTATGACATACAATGAAGACTCTAGTAGAGGGACCAAAGTACTTGTGCTTGGCTTTGTAGTACTGGATTTTTTTGCCAATGAGTTGAATAAAGGTAGGCTTAAATGGAAAGCTCATCAAATTTGCCAGGGGCACAAGGCTAGAAGGAATGGTTAACACAGTGGATAATGGGGTCAAGGTAAAAAAGATCTTGATAGACTGGAACATGGGATGAATTTAATAAGATAAAAATCATCATTGATAATTGTAAAGTTACATTACATATGTACCAAAATGCATTTAATAATTTCCCTATTGTTTGATATTCAAGTTGTTTCAATTTTTCCCCAATTACAATTAGTGCCAATATAAAAATCTTTGAACAGATAGTTGGCTGTTCTCTTAATGTTTGATAAACTTCCAAGATATATTCCCAACATTGGAGTTCTTGAATCAAAGGACATGATTGTTTTCTAAGATTTCTAAGCCAAAATGCTTTCCAAAAAAAAAAAAAGATTCTATTAATTTTTAATCCTGCCAACAATAAATGAGTGTACCTATTTTGTCCACAACCCAATCAAATTATTTTCATTATTTTTTGCAAATTTAATGGAAGTGAGTTGGTATCTCAGAGTTATTTTAATTTCTTTTCATTTAGTATGAACTTCTTTCATTTTTACTTTACTTTACTAACCATTTATGTTTTATCCTTTGTAACCTAACTGTAAATCTTCCTTGACCATTTATCAAATGGGAGTTGCTTTATAAAATGTTTAATAGTTCCTCATGTGTTTTAAATGTGTTTTTAGCCTTTTTTTAAAAAGATTTTAAATTCTCCATAAAATTTCTACATTTTACATAAATTTTAAACTAATTTGTTATTTTTTTATTTTACAGATTGTTTTGTTTTAATATAATCAAATACAACTATCCTGCCCCTAATAATTCTTTCTATAATCACATTTACCTCCCTCTCAAAATCAAAATAATTCCAAATTTTATTCAATTTTCTTAGCTTTAAAGGGATTTTTTAAAAATATTTAACTCATATTGCTGACCAATTTTCTGAAGTGTGTTTATTAAATAATAAATCTTTTCCCTGATTTTTTTTATTCACTATAATGTTTTTAAATCACTTTTTGGATCTATTTGTTTAGATGTCTGTTATCCCTTATCTATTCTTCAAATTATCTTATACCTTTCTTATGCCTTACTCTGAAATCCAGTGACACTGGCTCCTTGCTGCTCTTTGAACATGAACATCCATTTCTGGAAATTTACTACTCTCTTTCTCTTCATCTCTGCCTTCTAAAGAATCTAGTAGGAGGGTCTTAACCAAAATACAGCAGTGATGGCTTCAGAATCCAGTGGATCAGCAGACTAACTGTGAGACCTCTAGTGCAACTGCAGAAGGCAAAAATAGTGAGCCTCTCAACCCCATCATAACAATCTGGGCTTAGTTACACCCACCCAGCAAGGAAGGAAGCCAGCAGCACCAAACCCAGGGCAGCATAAAATCTCTGTCCACCCTATAGAGGAAGCTTGGGACAATCTTCTCTTGCCTTAAGAACAGGCTTCAACCTTTAAAAAAATGAGCAAAAAAAACAAATACATCTCTAACCATAGATAGCTATTATGGAGACAGGGAAGAAAATACTTCAATCCTAAGGACATCAAAAGCAAAACACTTCCAGATGAAGCCTCAAAAGGAGGTAAAAAAGTTAAGTGAAGAAAATAATTCACTAAAAATTAGAATTGCACAAATGGAACTAATAACTCAATGAGACATTAAGAATCAGTGAAACAAAACAAAAGAAGAAGAAGAAGGAGAAGAAGAAGAAGAAGAAGAAGAAGAAGAAGAAGAAGAAGAAGAAGAAGAAGAAGAAGAAGAAGAAGAAGAAGAAGAAGAAGAAGAAGGAGGAGGAGGAGGAGGAGGAGGAGGAGGAGGAGGAGGAGGAGGAGGAGGAGGAGGAGGAGGAGGAGAAAGAAGAAGAAGAAGAAGAAGAAGAAGAAGAAGAAGAAGAAGAAGAAGAAGAAGAAGAAGAAGAAGAAGAAGAAGAAGAAGAAGAAGAAGAAGAAGAAGAAGAAGAAGAAGAAGAAGAAGAAGAAGAAGAAGAAGAAGAAGAAGAAGAAGAAGAAGAAGAAGAAGAAGAAGAAGAAGAAGAAGAAGAAGAAGAAGAAGAAGTAAAATACCTCATTGGAAAAACAACTGGTCTGGAAAATAGATCCAGGAGAGATAATCTAAGAATTATTGGACTACCTGAAAAAAAATGGAAAAAAAAGAGCTTAGACCACATCTTTCAAGAAATCGTCAAAGACTGAAGTCTGGAGGACCTGAGTTCAAATCTGACCTCAGAAACTTAGTACTTCCTAGGTGTGTAACTCTGAGCAAATTACTTGACCCCAATTGTGAAAGAAAGAAAAAAAGAAAAGAAAAGAAAAGAAAAGAAGAAAAGAAAAGAAAAGAAAAGAAAAGAAAAGAAAAGAAAAGAAAAGAAAAGAAAAGAAAAGAAAAGAAAAGAAAAAGAAGGAAAAGAAAAGAAAAGAAAAAGAAGGAAAAGAAAAGAAAAGAAAAAAGGAAGGAAAAGAAAAGAAAAGAAAAAGGAAGGAAAAGAAAAAAGGAAGGAAGAAAGGAAGGAAGGAAGGAAGGAAGGAAGGAAGGAAGGAAGGAAGGAAGGAAGGAAGGAAGGAAGGAAGGAAGGAAGGAAGGAAGGAAGGAAGGAAGGAGGGAAGAAAATCATCAAAGGAAACTACTCTATGTCCTAGATGTCCTAGAATCAGAGGGTAAGCTAGCCATCGAAAGAATCCACCAATAACCTCCTGAAAGAGACCTTAAAATGAAAACACCAAAAATATTGCAGCTAAATTCCAGAATTATCAGATCAAAGTCATTGCTTGTTGTCTCCCCAATTAGACTTGTAAACTCCTTGATAGTAGGAGTTGTCTTTTGTCCTTCTTTATATCCCCAACCTTTGGCAGCATGCCTGGCACATAAAAGATATTTAATAAATGCTTATTGTCTCTGTTGTTCCATAAATCTATTTCCCTATATTTTGACTAATAATATAGAGTTTAGTAATGTGTTTTAAAATCTGAGAGTAAAAATTTATCTTCAATTATTTTTCATTAAGCGATGTCACTTCACAAAGAAGTACAGATGGAAACCAGTCATAATATACTTGACTATTCATTTTGCCATATAAATTTGATTACAATCTTTTTCTATGAAATGAAACTCCATGGAATTTTATTTGGTGTTGCAGTATTAAATATATAAATTTATTGGGGAGTATTGTCATTTTTACTACATTGATCCAATCAATCCATGAACTTTGAATGTTCTTCCAGTTATTTATGTACCCTTTTATTTTACTCATTATAGTTTTATAGTTGTATTTACAAAGATCATATGTATTTCTAGATAGTTTAATACCCAAATAATTGGTAGTTTTGTTGTTATTGTATGTGTTGTTAATGTAATGCTCCTTTACTATATACTATGCTGTCTCCTCAATGGAAAAGTCCAGGTACTAAGTTTAATATCTAAACTCTTATCCAGCCATGCTCCTTTGATTTTGTGCTTGTGCAATTCACATTAAAGGGACTTAAGATTTTAGAGATCTTCAAATTAATTATGAATTGACACTATAAAATGATATGTGTTGTTTTAAAAAAATGGAAACCTCAGGATTCATTAGTGGAAGCATGGTGCCCAGAATAAGAGAGATACTAGTCCACCTATGCTGCCAAACTACATCAGGAATATTTATTGAGTTCTGGGCACCATATTTTAGGAAGGACATTGACAAAGCAGAGAATATCAAGAGGAAATATGACTAGAAAGGGTAGAAAACTAGAGGCCATGTTATATAAGGATCTTTGGAAGGAACTTAGAATCTTTAAGCACAAAAAGAAAAGATTTAGTAAAGACATATAACTTCTTTAATTGTTTGGAGAGCTCTCACTCAGTTGCTAAGTTTGTTTCATTTGGCTTCAGAGGTCAGAGATTCCAATTCTCAGGTTCTGATAGGACTCCCTAAATTGTGGTCTCTGCAGCAGAGAACTTAGGTTCAAGCTTTTGGAGAGAATACCTTAAAACTGTGGGCAACAGAGTATAAGTCTAAGCTATTGCATTTAAATGGGATGTTAAAGTGATAAATCCTAACTCAAGTGGATCTTAAGTTTTCCATTTGCAATGACAACATTAAATTTGACTGGGAAATGCTTTTCCAACTCCTTCTTCCAAATATTAAAGAAGCAATTGACCCATCAGATACGATATTTACTTTTGAATGAAGATTGGGAAGGAGTCCCTAATAACATAAAAACCTCTAGAGGGTGATCATAGATATATAGATAGAAGGGACCTTATTGACTATAGAGTCCAGCTCCCTCACAGGTGAGGTGACTGAAGCTGAAAGATCTCTTGGTCACTTTCAAGGTCACAGTGATCTTTCTAAAATAAGGTAGGGAAGAAGGAAGATCAAGATCATAAAGTAAACTGCCTGCAGCATTAATTGTAATTGAAAAAAGCTAGAAGCAATTTAAGTGACCAATAGTAGACCCTACTGAGTTAGAAGGGAGCTCATAGGTTATAGAACTCAACAGGATCTTAGAACTCATTTAATCCAACTCTCTTATAGATAAGAAAACTGAAACTCAGAGGAGGAAGTGATTTATCCAGTGTTATAAAGGTAAATGGCAGCACTATAATTTGAACTTAGATTCTGCAATTATTTCCATTGCATCCAGAGAATATTTCAGAAAGACCCTATATGAAACTTATGCCTGAGTTCACTGAGTTAACGACAAATTGAGCATAGAAGCCATCTCCTGACTCTCAGCCAATGAATTTTCAAAGCCATGTACTAATTTTTCATGATACCTATAAAACTTCCTGTGCTCTAAAGAAGAAGCCCTGAACCCAAAATCTGGGAAATCTAGATTCAAGCTCCAGTTCTGCCATGAATCACATGATTTTATACAAACCATCCACTTTTCTGAGAGTTAGCTTGTTCATCTGAAAAATGGGCTGGTTGATCTCTAAGACCTCTTTCAGCTCTGCAATTTTATAATTCTATGGCACTCAGTCTGGAAGCTAAGAAACCAGACTTTCTATTCCTAAGGGATATCATTAACTTGGAAAACTTGCTAGAGAAATTCTTCCTATAGCCTATGGTCCATCAGTCTCAGCCCCCAGAGAATGTGTCCCTGGAAGAAATACCAAAGGGTGTCAATTTTTTTAAGTTCTCAGGACCCCAAGGAAAAATTGCAAAATTTTCTAAAGTTTGAAATGCCTTCACCCAAATAACCTCTCCCAAATCACTAGAGAAATTATGTGAATAATTATATCAAGAAAACAAGAGCACTAAAAAGTCGTAGAACTTTGTGTCTAATTCCAGGTATTTCAATAATAACAATGAATGATATATGACAAAATACCCATATCAGCTCCTTTTGAGGAAACAAAACACTGGGAACAAAGTGTTGTATCCACCCTTTGGTAAATTGTAATATAGAACTGTAATAGAATATTATCGTGTCATAAAAAAAGGATGAGTGAAAAATTCAGAAAAATATGGGAAGATCTGTAGAAAATGATAGAGTAGAGAAGGCAGCACCAGGAGAACAACATTATATATACATACATGCATGTGTATATGTGCATATATGTGTGTGTGTGTGTGTGTGTATACAATAACTACAGTAAGGCAAAAAAACAATACCAAAAGATTGCCAAACTCAGATTAGTTGAAGTGATTCATCTTAAGTCTGGAGAAGAAAGGATGAAAACCATATGCATCTTCTCAATAGATAGGTTGAGTGGACTTGAAGTACAGAGTGTCACATATGTTCTCTGACAGAGTTTCTCTGTGGGGTGAGCTTTACTCACCTATTTTTCTTTCTCTTAAGGGAGAATTCAATATACCTATACTATAAAAAACAAAAGTCATTCATAAAATGGATTTTTAAAAATAATAATAAATTGTACCAGTTCTGAAATCAAGAGGGCTGAGTTCAAATCTAGTCTCAGACACTTAACACTTCCTAGTTGTTTGACTCTGGGCAAGTCACTTAACCCCAATTGCCTCAGCAAAAATAATAATAAATCTATATGTGACATTAGGCAACTTAGATGGTATAATGGATAGTGTGCAGGGCCTGCACAAATCCAGCCTCAGACACTTATTAGCTGTGTGACCCTAGGCAAGTCACTTTACCCAGTTTGTCTCAGTTCTCTCATCTGTAAAATGAGCTAAAGAAGGAAATGGCAAACTAATCCATTATCTTTGCCAAGAAAACCCCAAATAGTGTCACAGAGAGTCAGACATAAGTGAAAAGACTAAGCAATGAGCACATTAAGCCAGTCATTGGGCCTCGGTTTATTCTTCTACAAAAAGGGAATGTCTCTGCTTGCCTCAGAGGGCTGTTATGAGAATCAAATTAGATAATGTAGGTAATGTGCTATAAAACCAATAAAGCATTACATATATATGGGATATTGTTTTTGTAATTATTAGGTGACCTATTAAACATAGAAAGTGCTCTTCAAATGTGAAGGATTCACATATCGATACTCACCTAGTTCAAATACCTGATTATTCTCTAGAAGGCCTGTTAGCTAATAAAACAGTTCCCTCTTATTTAGAAACTAACATTTCAGGGAAAGAAATTTAGTGGTCAGGCTTAAATGAAGGATAGTTTGGTGGCTTTCTTTTTGATATTTTATTAATAAGAATAATGTTATGCATGTATATATGTACATATAGAGTATTTCTCAAATACTTTGCTCACAGTACAATAGAATTATCATGAAGATTTAAGGTAATCAATAAGTTAGTCAACAACCATTTAACCATTTTACATGTCAAACACTGTGCTAAGGTCAGGCAATAGAAAGAAAGGCAAAAACAAAAACAGCCATTGTCCCAGACTTCAAGAAACTCACCTTCTAATGGGACAGACAACATGAGAACCATGCATATAATTTTTATACAGCATAAGTAGAAGGCAACCTCAGTGGAAGAATGAGGGAGGCAGGAAAGAAACCAGAAAAGATCTATAAAAGATTAGATTTGTTCTTGAACCTTGAAAGAGGCTGGGGTAAAGTAGAACAATATTCCAGGCATAGAAGAATAGCCAATGAAAAAGAAAAGTAGGAAAATGGAGTGTCAAGTTCTGGGAATAACAAGGAGGACCAGGGCCTTGCATAACTGAATGTTTAAGGTGGCAACCTAAGTAGAAGACTTGGCAGGGGAGTCCTATGGGCTGCCTCTCTCTAGAAAGGCAGATATTTTTATGATGTTTTTGTGACTTTATGGTATAGACCACAGTGATCCTATTTAGAGTTTTCTTAGAAAAGATAATGGATTAGTTTGACATTTCCTCCTCCAGATCATTTTACAGATAAGGAAACTGAGGCAAGCAGGGTAAAGTGACCTACCTAGGGTTACGCAGCTAGTAAGTGTATGAGGCTGGATTTGTGCAGGCCCTGCACATTATCTATTGTGCCAACTAAGTTGCTTAATGTCACATATGGATTTATCATTATTCTTTTAAAAAATTCATTTTATGAACGACTTTTGTTTTATGATTTGGCCCATTGAAGTCTTCAGGGGCTAGGGGCTTTTTAAAATTATCACCACATTATATTATTTTTTTAATTATTATTATGAGTGTTGAGTAATTAAAATTTATAATAAATGCAATTATTTACAAATTATCTCTTATCTGTAATAGTCTAATCTCCAAAATTTCATGAATGAAGCCTACAGTAAACTCATCCACTGCAACCTATCCTCTGAGAATGTGTTATTGAACGTGATAAGCAAAAGGAAGTAATCAACTTCTAGTTCTCCTATATATATCCTAATAATTGTGCTTTTTCCCTTAGGCAACATGGTAGAAAGCTGATTTTGGAGTAAATTAAAAGACCTGTGTTCAGGATCTGCCTTGGCACAATTAATGGTGAACCTGGGAGAATTATCTACTTCTTAGTCAATCCTCCAGCACTATAAATTGAAAAATGACAGCATTGGTGGAGATATCTGTTTGGAATGAAATTTCAACTCCAGACCAAAACAAAAATAAAACCTAAATTATAAGGCTGGGGGCATTGTGTTTTGGACTTCATTTTATAAATGAGGGACTGAGGCTCAAACAGTGATTTACCCAACTTTTCAGAATTAGCAAATTTGACATTCCTAAAGCTCTGACTTTAAATCTAGGGTTCTCTCCACTGTTGTATTGTCTTAAATGAAGGCATTGATGGGCAAGGCATGGATCCAGCCATCTTTTACAAAAATTGTCATGATTGTTTCTTTAAAATCCTCTTTCATTATACAGCAGTGTGATACCCACAGAGAGATAATTCTCCAAAGCATAATCATATCTCAGAGCTAGAAGACACGTTAAAACTCATCTAGCCCAATGTCCTCATTTTACTCATAAGGAAGAGGCAACATCCCCAGCTAGAACATAGCAAAGCCAGGACCAGATCCACCAATTCCCAAGTCAGTTCTCTTCCCACTATACCATACTGCTGCTCAGTTCCAATCTGATATCTTGTAGTGTTTTTGTTGCTTGATTATTTCCATTTGAAATTTTCTTGGCAGAGATGCTGAAACAGTTTGCCATTTTCTTCTACAGCTTATTTTACAGATGAGGAAACTGAGGCAAACAGAATAGTAAGTATCTAAGGCCAGATTTGAATTTAGAAAGATGAGTCTTCCATACTCCATTTGGGCACTGTGTCACTTAGCTGGCCTTCCGCTAAACATCTCATTTTATCTTTACAGCAAGGATGCTGCATCTCAGGTGAATGCCTTTACTCCATGGGGTACACCTGTAAAATGGGGTCTTCCCAACAAAACTAGAACTTAGCTGGGAATCAGATACTGGCTATTTCCCTTGTGCCGTGCTCCTTCCCTAGACACAAGGACCTTGGCTGCTTGCCTTTCCTGAGGTGGGGAGATGGGAACCGTAAACATGATGGAGAAAAGCATCTTCAGTTCTGGAGGCATCTCGTTCAAGCTGACATGGCAACTACACTGACAGCCTCCGATTTGCCAAAGGGGCTAGTTTCCAGCTCAGCCTCTTAAAATGTCTCTTCCTCAGAATTCCATCCACCTGGGTGGGGCCAGACTATTTAGATAGATCAAAGAGTCTCCCTCCTTCTTTCATCCTGCCAACAGTGATCTGAAAGTAGTATAATAAAAAAGAAGGCTTCCTCTGACAAGCTTTAGTGAACAGCCAATTCTCTGACATTTCTCAAGACTTCAATTGGCTCCAGTCAATTCTATTGTGGAAGTGAACACAGCTATATAATAATAATATCTTGTTTCTATGGTGCCTTTATGGTAGAGTTTTTTTTTTTCAAAGTGCTTAAACATGCATTATTTCACTGAACTTCCCAAGAACCCTGAGACAGAAGCAGGGTGGATATTATTATCCCTGTTATACAAATGAGGAAGCTGTGGTCCAGAGAGGTTAATGACTTACCTACTGTAGCACAGTAAGTTAGCACAGTAGCACTGAGTCTCTGTCTTAGAAAGGTACTGAGAGATCATCTCATCTAACCTCCCACCCATTTGAGGACTTCCATCTAGATAGCAAAGCGTCTTAATCGGATCCAGAGCTTGGATGGGGGAAAAATACATCCTTACTTGTACTAACCTTTGGTTTCCTTTGTCATCTTGTGTGTTTTATTGTATGCACATAAAAGCATTCTACTGACTTTATCAGCCTGCCAAAGGGGGTCTATGACTAAAAAAAAAAAAACTTATGGACCCCTACTCTACACAGTAAACCTGCCAGAGAGAGATGCTTTAAAAATTACAACCTATGTAAATCCATTTCTCTACTTTTTATGCTATTGATTATCAGATAATCAGACACTTTTGCTCCATGTCGTCCTTCAAGTTCTACTAAACATAAGTTGGGCCAGGCCTAAGAAGTTGTGAAGTGAGCAGCTAGATAGTGCAGTGGATAGAGCACTGGACCTGAGGTCAGGAAGAATTGAATTCAAATTTATCCTCAGGCAGTTATTACCTGTTTCAACCTGTGTAAGAAACTTAATTTCTGTCTGTCTCAGTTTCCTCCGCTGTAAAATGCAGATGATAATTTTAACACCTAACTCCAAGGTATGAGGATCAAATGAGAGTGTTTGTAAAGAACTTAGCACAGTGCCATTCACAGAGTAGGTGCTTTATAAATGTTAGTTCCCTTCCCTCTTCCCCCCCCCCCTTCCCTTTCCTCTATAGCCCAGCTTCTTGAACTGAGGGTCATGACCTCATATGAAGTCTCATAACTGAATGTGGGAAGTCACCAAATTATGATTTATTATCAGTAAATATTTGATTTATATGCCTATTTTATATACCTATATATCCATGGTCATGAAAAAAATTTTCTCTGGAAAAAAGGAGTTGTGAGTTGAAAAAGTTTAAGAAACCCTACTCTATAGGGTATAATTTGTAAGCTAGAACCAAAAGCAAGATTTTTGTTAGCCTTTGGAAATTGAATATGGAGAATGGACTAAATGGTGGTGTACTAGGATAAAATCCTGGACCAGGAGTTAGCAAGGTCCGAGTTTAAATCCAGTCTCAGATATTTACTATGTATCTGACCTCTCTCAGATTCATTTTATTCATCTATAAAATGAGGATAATAATAGCACTTATCTCCCAACTTTCCCAAGAACATAAATAATGAAAGGTATCCTCCTGGACCACTACACAGGAGAAAAGGAAGACTGGTCAATAGCAACTTCCACAAATTCCCAGAGAAACTGGAAATTGGTCAGATCAAAAGCAAACCCTCTATACTAAGTTTTTTGATTATTGCCATCTAGCCATTTTCAAGTAAAAGGTCTGGCTCTAGCAGTGGGCTATGATTGATCCATCACCAACTCAGCAGCAGGTAGATTTTTCTTCTTATTAATCATTCAATAAATAATTATTAAGTGTCTACTGTGTGTAGAGCACTGAACTAGGAACTAGGAGCAATCAGCAGCAGGTAAATTTCTTTGACCTGCTTTAAATGCAATAGAATTGCAGAGAAGGAAGATCAATGAGCTGTGGACAAATCAAGGCTAGCTTAGACAGCACAGATAATAGGTAAATAATACAAAACCCCTGCCCTCTGGGAATTTATTACCTTTTATTGGAATTCCAGTCCAGTCAACAAATAAATAAAATCTACCATACACATACCTAGCTAAGTGCCACATGTGGATGCAACAAGAACAGATGATATAATCCCTACTCTCACAGAGCTTACATTTTATTATGGGAGATTTTATATACATATATACAGAAAAGTATAATACAAGGTAGAGAGTGATTGGGGGAATAGAAAAGCTACAAAGGGGTCATGGAAAATCTAAATGGAAAGACATCCATTTTAGCTTGGTACTAAGGGAAGATGACACCTGAACTGAACCTCAAAAGATTCTGAAAAGTAGAAACAGCAAAATGATGCAATGGACACAGACCTGAGATCAAATCCAGCCTTATATTTATTAGTTGTATGACCTTGGACAAACCACCTAATCTCTACCTATGTTTCCACACCTGAAAAATAGGAATAATAATAATCCCTATCTCCCAGGGGTTTTGCAAAGATAAAATCATAGAATATTTTGGAAACCTTATGGTGCTATATAAATGCTCCTACTACTACTATTATTATTTTTAGAGATAAGAAAGGTATATATTCTAGGGCTAGTACAAATGAAAAGAGTTGCAAAATGTCTTGTTGAGTTTAGGGAATAATCAGTAGCTCCGTTTAGCTGAAATGTACATTGTGAGCAATGCAATAATGTCAAATAAGGTTGGGGAAGCAAGTGGAAGCTACTTTTGGGAAAGTCTTAAAAGCTAGGTAAAGGATAAGACATCATCAGATAGCCATAATATATAATATGGCATGTCACCTCACTAGAGAGCTGCAAAACAATTCCAGGTAAAATCCAAAGGAGGAATTTATACTGTTGTTGTTCATTCATTCATTCATGTCCAGCTCTTCATGATGCTATGAACTATAGAACACCAGATTCTTCCATCCTTCACCATCTCCCAAAGATTCTTCATCATTTTCATTGCTTCCATGATACTACATATCCATCTCACCCTCAGCTGTCCCTTTCTCCTTTTTCCTTCAATCTTTCCCAACATTAAGATCTCTTCCAATGGGTTCTGTCTCTCATGTGGCTAAAGTATTTATGCTTCAGCTCCAGTAATTATCCTTCCACAATGAATAGTCTCAGCTAATTTTTTAATTATTGATTGATTTTATCTCCTTGCTATCTGAGGGAGTCTCACAAGTCTTTTTCAGCACCATAATTCAAAAGCATCAGTTCTGTGCCTTTCCTTTGATAGTCCAACTCTCACAGCTATCTCTTACTACCAAAAAACCCAAAGCTTTGACCATCTGGACCTCTGTTGGTAAGATGATGTCTCTGCCCAGATTTGCCATAACTTTCCTTCCAAGGAGTAACTTTTTTTTTGAATTTCATGGCTATAATTGCCAACTAGAGTGATCTTTGAGCCTGAGAATATAAAATCTGACACTGCTTCCATTTCTTCTCTATTTTCCAGGCAATCATGGAATCAGTAGCTCCTAGTTTTTTAATGTTAAGCTTCAAGCTAGCTTTTACACTCTCCTCTTTCACCCTCATCAAAAGACTTCCTAATCCTTCAATTTTCTGCCATCAGAGTAGTAGCATCTGCATATCTGAGATTGTTGATATGTCTCCCAGCAAACTTAATTCCAGCTTTTGTATGATGTGCTCTGCATATAAGTTGAATAAATAAGGTTATAACATACAACCTGGTTGTACTACTTTTCAATCTTAAACCAACCAGTTGTTTTGTGGTCAGTTCTCACTGTTGTTTCTTGACTCACAAACAGATTCCTCAGAAGACAAGTAAAATGATCTGGAACTCCATCTCTCTAAGGACTTGCCGCATTCTATTGTGATCCACACAGTCAAAGACTTTAGTGTGGTCAATGAAGCAGAAATAGATGTTTTTCTGGACTCTCTTATTTTCCTTATAATCAAGAAAATGTTGACAATCTGTAGTTCCTCTACCTCCTCAAAGATCATTCTGCATTTGTGGTAATTCTTGGTTCACATTTTAATGCAACCCTGCTTGCAAAATCTTAAGCATAACCTTGTTGGTATGTGATAAGACACAATTATTCAGTAATTTGAACATTCTTTGGCATTGCCAAGGATTTAGGATTTGGGAAGTAAAATGATCTTTTTTCAATATTGAGTTTTCCAAATTTGCTAGCATATTGAATGTAACATGTTAACAAAATCATCTTTTAGAATTTTAAATAGCTCAGCTGTGACTCCATCACTTCCACCAACCCTGTTGTTAGCAATGTTTTCTAAGACCCACTTGACTTTATTTTCCAGGATGTCTGATTCTATCAATAACTGTACCATCATGGTTATTGGTCATGTTAAGATCTTTTTTGTATAGTTCATCTGTATATTCTTGCCACCTTTTCTTAATCTCTTCTATTTCTGTTAAGTCCCTACTATTTTTATTTTTATCGTGCCCATTTTTGCATAAATCATTCCCTTAAGATCTTAAATCTTCTTGAAGATATCTTGTCTTTTCCATTCTATTGTTTTCTTCTATTTTGCTCATTGAAGAAAACCTTATCTCTCCTTACTATTTTCTGAAATTCTGCATTCAATTGAGTATACTATTCCTTTTCCCCTTTTCTTTTTACTTTCCTTCTTTTCTCAACTATTTGTAAAGACTCAGAAAACAGGTATTTTGCTTTTTCACTCTTCTTTTTCTTTGGGAAGTCTTTTTGTTGCTACTTCCAATACAATATTACAAACCTCTGGCCATAGGTCTTCAGGTCACCAGATCTAATCCCTTAAATGTATCTATCACCTTCACTTCATATTCATAAGAGATGTTATTTAGGTCAGGATTTCTTAAACTTTTTCCATTTTTGACTCCTTTTGGCCCAAGTAATTTTTACATGATTCAGGATATAAAACAGGCACACAAATTAAACGTTTGCTGAACATAAATTGAAACTTTGTGATCTCCACATTCCATTATGAGATCTCATATGGTATTGCAACTCACAATTTAAAAAGGATTTAGGTCATACCTATACAAATTAATTATTTTCCCCATTTTCTTCTATTTAATTCTTAATTTTGAAATAAGAAGCTCATGATCTAATGGTGCAGTGGATAGCACACCAGCCCTGGATCAGGAGAACCTGAGCTCAAATCCTTTCTCAGACACTTAATGCTTACTAGCTATAAAACTCTGGACAAGTCACAACCCCAATTGCTGCTCAAAAGAAGAAAAAGTTCATGATCTAAACCACCAAAAGCATCATGTCTTGTTTTAGTTCACTGTATAGAGCTTCTTCAGCTTTGGCTGCAAAGTATGGAATCAGTCTGATTTTGATCTTGACCATCTGGCTCATGTGTAGAGTCATCTTTTGGACTATTGAAAAAGAGTTTGCAATAAGCAGTGAGTTATCTTGACAAAACTCCCCTTAGTCTCTGTCCTGCTTCATTTTGTATTCCAAGGTCAAACTTGCCCATTATTCCAATGCTTTTTTGATCTCCTTCTTTAGTATCCCAACCCCCCTCTGATGAATATGACATCTTTTTAAATGTTATTTCTATAAGACGTTGTAGGTCTTCATAGAACTGATTAACTTTGAACTCTTCAGCATCAGCACTTGAAGCACAGGCTCATGTTATTGTGATATTGAATCGTTTGCTTTGGATTCAAAGAGATACTGTTCTGTCATTTTTGATATTATATTCTCACCCTGTCATTAACGGTGAGGGCTTTTTTTTTTTTCTAAAGGGTTCTTGCCCACAGTAGTACATGTAATGATCACCTGAATAAAACCCAGTCATTCCCATCCGTTTAAGTTCACTGCCACCCAAGATATTATCTTTTCATCTCTTGTTTGACCACATCCAGCTTACCTTTGTTCATAGATCTTACATGGTTCCTATGCAGTATTAATCTTTTCAGTATTTCACTTTCCTTTTGTCACCAGACACATCTGCAGCTGAGCCTCCTTATGGTTTTGGCCCAGCTGCTTCATTAGTGCTGGAGCTACTTGTTATTGTCCTCTGCTCCTCCCCAGTAATGTATTGGACACCTTCCAACATCAGGGGCTCATCTTCCAATGCCATATCTTTTATCATTTTAATATTATCTATGGAGGGATTTTGGCAAAGGTACTGGAGTATTTGCCGTTTTCTTCTCCAATGGATCATCTTTTACTAAAATTTTCTGCTGTGACCTGTCCGTCCGTCTTTGGAACCCTGCAGAGCACAGATCATAGTTTCCCTGCGATATGCCCCTCGACTATGACAAGGCAATAATCCGGGGGGGGGGGGAGAGAAGAAATGTATAAATCACATTTAAAGGTTTGCAAAGTGCTTTATCTATAAAATCTCATTCAATGAGATGATCATCCTCTTAACAAACTCTTGAGAAGAATATTTGTATTGGGGGGTGGGCACACGTGCAGATGCCATCAGGTTGCAAAGATGGTGCCATCTGTGTGGAAAATACCAGGAAATTGTTTTCAAGAATTTGGAGAAATGGAGCATTCATGGACATTCTGGCAAGTTATTTCTGTGTCCGCCTGGTCAGACTAGTTAGTTGCTGTCCGTCATTCTTGAAGAAGACCAAAATGGCATCACTATGTTAGAGTCAAGTTGATATGTCCAATGGTGGCTGATCAGACCTATAGGAGCTCAAGGTGCTCTGCCACAGAGTAGACACAAATAATTTAGTGCCTATGAACATTTGAGGTGACTTCTCTAATTTTATGCACCTTAAGTTTCTCTTGGGCTAATTCAGTTCTGCCTTGCTCATAGAGCACAGCACTTTTTCTGATGAGGGCACACAACACCAGGTGGTCTGTGCCAGTGTCTCCCATGTCATACAATCAGTTCTAAAGTTCTTAAGAGAAACCTTGAGAGGATCCTTAAATCACTTTTTCTGATTGCCTTGTGAGCACTTGTCCAATGTGAGTTCTCTTTAAAATAATCTTTTTGGCAAGTAAACATTTGGAATTCAAAGGACATGGCCAGCCCAAAACAGTTGCCCTCTCTGCAGAAGAGTTTGAATGCTTGGAAGTTTACTTCAAAAAGAACCTCAGGGTCTGGTATCTTATCCTGCCAAGTGATCTTCAGAATCTTCCAAAGACGATTCAGTTTCCTACCACAGCACTGGTATGTTGTCCAGGTTTCACAGACATGCAATAATAAGGTCAACACAAGCTCTCTAGACTTTCAGTTTGGTAGTTGGTCTAATACCTCTCATCTCCCTCATCTTTCTTTGGAGCCTCCCAAACACTGAGTTAGCTCTGGCAATCCATGTGTCAACCTCCTCATCAATGTGAACATCCCAGAACAATATTCAGCCAAGGTAAGAGAACTTATTCACAACATTCAATCCTTGCACATATGGATGCTGTGGTGCTGGCTGATGAGCATCTGTGTTTTCTTGGTACTGATTGTTAGACCAAAATTAGCACAAGCAGCAGAGAACTTATCCATGCTTTACTGCATCTCAGTCTCAGAGGCTGCATGGAGTACACAATCATCTGCAAACAAAAAAAATCATGCACCAACAATCCCTCCACTACATTTTGGCTTGCAGTTTTCTCAAGTTGAAGAATTTACCTTCAGGAAGGTAGCTGACTTTGATTGCGTTTGTGCTCCTTGAAGGTGTTTTTGACATCATGGTTGAAAATATCATGATAAAAAGCAGGAGTCAAACCCACAACCTTGTTTTACTTCATTGGTGACTGGGAAACCTCAACCACATTGTCCATTGTCTAAAACCGAGGCAAGCGTGTCACCCTGAAACTTATGTCACAACACTGATGAACTCTGGGCAACCGAATTTTTATATAATGTTCTATAAGCCCTCATGATTGACATTATCAAAGGTCTTGGTCAGATCTACAAAGATTGTACACAGACTTCTGTTCTGCTGCTGGCTTTTCTCCTGGAGTTGTCGGGAAGAAAACAATATATCAACTGTTCCCCAGCTCCTTCTGAAGCCTTACTGGCTCTCAGGTGGGTGACTTTCTTTCAGGTGTAGGATCAGTCTACTAAGGAGGACTTCGGCAAAAATCTTGCCAGCAATGTCTAAGAGAGCCTCTTTCCATTAGTTGTAAAGACCATCAAAGTCCACCCCTCCACCAGCTGCACTGAGATGAGTCAGGAGGGATTGCTAGGGGAAATGCTCTGTGTGCTGCTCCCTGAGTGTAAAATAACAAGAGTTTTCAAATGGATTGCAAGGATACCCAAGTAGAGGTCTCTGAGATTGCTTTGTCAGATGGGTCAATGTGGTCATCTCTTGCCCATTGTGGTCATCCCTGGCACTATCAGCTAGAGGAAAACTGAATGGAGAATTAAAGCTGAGGAAAGCTCTAGAATGACCCAAGATCCCATCAGGAACAAAGTACAGTGGGTCACTGGCCAGTAATGAGCTTCAGGCAAAATTTTTAAAAAGCAATGAGGCACATTGTACCGATGTAAAGAAACAAACCAGCATTTTTGCCTTGCAGAGACCCATTTTGGACAATATTACAAGTCATAGAGACTATATAGGTCACAAAGGTTGGGACTAGTGTCCTGTAGGGATGAGGGGGTCCTGATAATTTTGGGAATCAGTGATGAGTGTTCTTAAACATATTGGATACTTAACAAATGCTTGTTTCATTAAATCATGCTCTTTACTGTACAGATAAAACATTGCTAGCATTAAAGCCTTGTGAGCCTAAAAGCTTATCATTATTGATTATACTTGTAGTAATATTTGATACTGAAATTCACAGATTCCACCTAAGTAAAAACAAGAAACAAAGTAATTGGGGGGATCCCCAAAGGGTATCAAAGTCTTCATATTAAAGGAAGCCTCTAACACAAGGTTTATAAATTCAACAGGTAAAGATGGAGAGAGAGAGAACATTCTTATCATGGGGACCAGATGAAAAAAGGCACAGAGATCTTAGAGGGATGGCCGGTCACCTTTGGGGACAAGAGATATCAGAAAATAGCCCCTTTTTTTCTTTTCTTCCCTATTTTGATAGAACATAAAGTAGAATAACCCCCTCATCTGATAGAAAATGAAAATGGAACCTTGATCAGGAAAGCAATTTTCTCAGGATCACTTGGCTAGTTAGGGAGACCTCTCAGAACAATTCAGCTCATTATTTAGTCATTTCTGTTTCTTCTACCTTCTTTCCTCCATTTTGAAAAGAGAAATTTGTGAACCAATGAGCTTTCAGGTCCCAGAGTCATTCCCCACAATATTGATAGTGTTTTAGAAAGGCTTAAAAAGGGAAAAACATGTCCATGAGCCTCAAGGTGCCTCAGACTCCCACTAGCTCACTAGAGAGACGCCACAAATCATCCATCACAGGCCTCATAAATGCACACAACCCAGTCCTCATCACTTATCCGCTGCTGAATTTTAACGAATACTCCAAGTGATAATGGTTAATTTCACAGAGCCATGAATTGTAGCTGTTAAAATGTTAATATTATTTAAATTGTTTTACATTTCCAACAGTTTGAATAACAAATATAAATGTTTTCCATGCTTTTGACTAAGCCGAGCTAACAAAAATGATTGATGAGGAGCCGAATACAAAATTTCCCACTTTAAATTAAGAAACGCAACACGAAAACAACTAGACAAATAGCAGAACACCATATGTAGCCAATCTGACAGGCTCTGGAAGCCAGACTTGGCTACTGGTGTTGACAGTGATTGTTTATTAAGCTCCCTGTACACAGAGTTAGTAGGTGTTAGATTTGGAAGGGACCTCAAGTATCCCCTGGTCTGAAATCCTCACCTAACAGATGACAAAGCCCAGGGCCAGAAAGCTTGTGACTTGTTAAAGATCACACAGCAAACTAATGATGAAAGAGAAATTTTAAGAAGACAAATAAGGGTATGGAAGGTCAGGGGACAGGAGAATTAGTAGGAACCTAGAAGTTAATCTTAAAATTCCCTCTTTCATTGTGTCACTTCCTTGATCAAAAACCTTCCATGAGACGACCTTAATGTCCGTTCATCAAGTCAGTCTGAATTAGTTTCACCCACCTGTCCAAACTTTTCTACCTTTATTTCCCATTAAGTATCCTCCATTCCAGCCAACCCATAATGCTCACTGTCTCCTTTCATAATACCATGCTCATTCTTCTTTTCAGCTAAAGAACACCATCTATTAGAACACTAAGCCTGGAAGCAATAAGATCTGAGATCAAATCCAACCTCAAATGCTTACCAGCTATGTGAATCTGAGCAAGTCATTTAACCTCTGTTTGCCTCAGTTTCATCATCTGTATCATTTACCTTCTAGTTGTTGTAAGAATCATAGTACCTGGTACTTGATAAAATGGGCAATTGAATCAAGTCAAACTGAGACAGGTAAAGACTTCACTTGAAAAAGCCAAGGTCTCCCACTGCATCCAGGGTCATCTCCAGTCATCCTGACCTATATCTGGACTTTGATGGCTCTGGAGGGGAAAGTGAAACAGGCGATCTGGCACAGCCCTCCCTTACTTAAATCCAATTCACTTGCATGTCATGATATCACCTCACTGATGTCATGGTCCTCTTAGAGAATGAAGGACAACCAACAGTAAGTTCTTTTCCCCTTCTTTTTCCCCTCATGCTACTTCCCCTGTGTAGAAAAGAATAATAGAGTGTTGGACCTGAAGACAGGAAATTCTGGGTTTAAATTCTACCTATAAAACTTCTTAGCTCTGTGACCTCAGATAATGGAAATAATAATGTCTACAGTACCTACCTCCTGGAGTTATCATGAGAAATAAATGAAATCAAGTTAGTAGAGCACTTTGTCAGCCTGTAAAGGGCTATTTAATTTCCCTACTCTAAATGTTCTCCTTTACCTCTCTACCTATCCTTAAAGGTCTGACTCAAATCCCCATGCTCTAAAACTTTTCCTGATCCATAGAGAACAAGGAAATTTTTTTCTATTTTTAATTGGGAGGAAGGTTTAAAGGAGGAACAATGAGCAATAGTGATAACAAAAAGAGGGGGACCATTGAAAGATTTTTATATATTCACAAAAGTGAACAGAAGAAAGCCCATACAAACAGGATAGTTTTGAAAGTAACATGACACCTAGAAGAGGAACTGTGTGGACCACAACATAAAATTTTCACTCTTTCTGTTGTGGTTGCAACTCTTTCTCGGGGTTTTTTTTTCCTTCTAGATCCAATTTTTTTCTTGTGCAGCAAGATATATATAAATATATATATTTATATATATTATATATTTATAAATATATAAAGATATGTATAAATGTGTATACATATATTGGATTTAACATATTTTACCATATTTAACTGTATTGGACTATCTAGGGGAGGAAGTGGGGGGAAGTAGGGAAAAATTCGGAACAGAAAGTTTTGCAAGGGTCAATGTTGAAAAATTACCCATGTATATGTTTTATAAATAAAGAAGCTTTAATAATGTTTTTTAAAAGAAAGCAACTTTCTTTGGCTTAATGAACAAGCCTCTCTCTGGGTTCTATTGTGTATGTTTAAATGCTGGGGAGAGCAGTAGACAAAAAATTCAGAATTTTAAAAAATAAAATTTAAAAAGTTAATGTTACCAAAATAAATACCCCATGGTGACCTCAACAGCCCATTGAGGCAAAGCTGTACTAGAACAAGGCTGCTGTGGTTGTGGTCCAGGGCACCACCATTCAGAAGATTTATTTCTTCCATAGTATGATCTTCTAACTACTGAATCAGGACCACAGTAGCCAGTCCAGAATACACCATGCATATTTCACTCTTCTAACAACTTGCCACCAGTCCACTTTCCTTCCCTCTTCCATCTCCTTTTGGGGTTTGCCCAGTTCACCTGAACCCAACCTAGGTAAACTCTGTTCTATATCCCCTCCTCCATAGTTGCTATCATCAGAATAAATTTGTCCCAAGCATAAGAATTTCTCATTACAATTCTGCAATAAGTTATAAAAACAGAACTTTTTAAAGTCATGATGACCTGGATTCAAAAGCTGCAAACTGGGACTTAGTAGCCATATGCTTGTGTTTGATTCCTTTTGACAATATTTGGAATTTTCTTGGCAAAGATAACTGGAGTGATATGCCATTTCCATCTTCATTCCATTTTATAGATGAGGAAACTGAGGTCAACCGGGTTAAGTGGCTTGCCAGGGTCATACAAGTACTAAGTGTCTGAAGATTGATTGGAACTCAGGTCTTCCTGTCTCCAGGTGCAACACTCTATCCACTTCCACTACTCCACCTATACTGAAGCTTAGCTAATCAATCACTTAATCTCTCTGAGTGTCAGTTTCTTCTCCTATAGAGTAAAGACAAAAATACCACTAATCACAGAAGATTGTTATGAGGATCAAATGAGTTATGAGTATGTGAAGTGCTTTCTAACCTGTAAAGTGCATCATAAATGTGATATCATTATGATTATTTGCAGGATATACGCAAGTCTTAAGTGACCAAACATTTCTCTGAAAGCTTGAACAATATTCCATGCTATTATCTAGAGGCTCAACCCATTACTTTCCATACCCCTCTAGAACTGATAAAGCAGTCCCCTTTTCTTCTCCCCTAATATACTCCCTTTGTGCCCAACTAGGTACCTCATTTCTACAGCTACCATAACACCTGATCTCTAGATCAGAATATATTTTAACATGATTTTGTAAAAAGTCTATTTTCTTGGTCACATTTTTTGTACCAATTTGAGTTTCAGAAAATATGGTCACTTGTGCTGGCTGCTCTCTGAGTGCACCTGCCCCGGGGGCTTGTTGTGACTGTTCAGATTCAAGAAAAGGAGGCTGACTGGCTATGGTCCTCTGCAGCACCAAGGCTAACTCCCTCATTGAGGTAAATGAGCTGCAGGGGATTGGAGAAGTGAGTCAGACAGATCTAGACAGCCAAGATTGGAGTGAAGCACTGATTCTATTTATAGCTATGCTAGGGAGGTGCAATATAAACAAGAACAGAAGAAAAGATAGCCCTTTGCCCCAAGTTTACATCACAGTATGGAAAACCAGTCATATGCATGAAACCTAGCAGAATAAGATCAAATGCTAGAATCTGGGCTCCAAGAACATGCAGCTCTCTAAGTTTAAGAAATAGATTTAGTAATGGTCAAACCATCATAATTGGGTTTGGTACCCCAATTCTCCTTTCTCCCTATCTCCTCATTCCTATTCCCTGAAGCTCCTTCCTGCCCTCAGGAAGCAGGACTTCTTCCCAACCCCCGTCCAACTTCCATGAACTCAGGAAAAGAATCATGGAACTGAGGGTGTATGTAAAAAAAGGGTTTTGAGGCTTTTTCAGTTTGCAGACTCCTTTTCCTGTCTGGTGAAGCCCATGGTTTCCTTCTCAGAATAATGTAGTGTCTGTTTAAATAAAAGGAAGGCTCAATTTTAGTTAGAGATTAGTGAAATAAAGATGTAATTCTTTTCCACTAACTTTACCAACTCCCTAAAATCTAACCTTGACCTCATTAAGAACTCCTAGAAAGGACCTTAGATGTCATACAGTTCACCCCTTCATTTTGCAAATAAAACAGATAAGGGGCACAGAAAAGTTAAATGATTTTCCCAATGTCAGTCAGTTAATAAATATTTATTAAATGCCTACTATGTGCCAGGAACTATTCTAAGCATGAGGGACACCAAAAAAAATCCAAAAGACAGTCTCTGTCCTTGAGGAACTCGCAATCTACCTACAGACAACTATATACAAACTAGATTACATATGATAAATGGGAAATAATTAACAGAGGGGAGGCACTAGAATTAAGAACAATTGGGAAAGGTTTCCCGTAGCTGGGACTTGAAATTAGTAAGGAGGAGATGTGATTCCAACTCGGTTCCTGTGATTCCAAATTCAATTTCTTTTCCATTTCCCTGATAAGGTAAGTCTGATGGAGATTATGTTCACTCATGCCCCCTTGGAAGACATGGGTTTACTATGTTTGCCTTAACAGGGGTATTTGCATTTTCATATATGACCAAGCCTCCTTGGCTAAGATTTCATTCCTTTGGCTTACTTGTGTCACTACAGACATCAGCAAGTCCATGAGGATGTGGAGAAAGAGGAAGGATGGAGGGAGGGAAAGAAAGGAGGGAAAACAAAGAGGGTCAGCCCACCCCCTGACATAGCCAGCCATCTCTTCAAGCTCCTCTGGTTATCCTACCCATGGGGCTACATCCAGCCTAGGCCAGTGCAAGTCACATTGTGCTGGCTGCTGAGTGTTCACATCCCTCCTACTATGCTGGGTCACTGCTGCCCCAGGGAGATGGAGAGGAAGCAGTCTGGGCCAGGCTGGCGTGACTGGAGCTTGGGGGGTAGGGGGAGTGAAGGGAGAGGCAGGCTCTGTGATGGATGTGCTCAGCATCTTCTTGAGGCTGTATGCTCTTAATTAAAGTCAGCAGAGAGAGAAAGTACTTCCCCAAGCTGCGTTTGGGGACCCTTCCTCTACTTCCATGCTTATGATTTCTGACACTTGGGGAAAATAAAAAGCTTTTCGCAAGGAGGGGACTGTTAGCTGAAACCACTGTCTCTTTCTTTCCACTGATACCACTACAATTTTTTAAAGAAAACCAGTCACACTAATTGCAGCAGACACAATGGAAGAAAGAGCACTGAACTGGAAATTGAGTGACTTGGGTTCAAGGCTGCTGTCTCACATGGTGTGAATAACAGATTGGGAGATGAAGGAACTGAGTTCAATCCCAATTCCTACTTTTTACTGCTGGTGTGATCCTTCTCTGATCCATCTCTTTCTCTGTAAAATGAAGGAACTGGACTAGACAACCACTAAGTTGGCAGAATGGGTAGAACACTGGATCTACAATCAAGAAGACTCATCATACTGAGTTCAAATCCAGCCCAAGATACTTACCAGTTATGTGACCTCAAGAAAGTCCCTTGACAATTTTTTCATTGTAAATGAAGGAAATGGCAAACCAATGTCTGTCAAGAAATAGGGTTATGAAGAGCTGGACACGATTTGAACAACAAAAGTGACTTTCCAGGTCTGGAACCAGTTCTTTATGATTCTGATAATAATGGCTCCAATGGCTGCTCCAGGGTCTCAGGCTATGACTTCAATTTTGGGGGCTCAGTTTTCTTACCAGCATACAAAGCTAGTGAGAATTAGGGTCATTTGACCTGGATTTCAAGGGTACTAGCCAGAGTGTTTCAGTGATTGTTTAACTACTGATTCTCTGGGGGGAAATACATGCACAACACATTTTAAGATTAAATTATTGACATTTTCTTCATTATTTTCTTAAATCTAGACTATCAACAAAACAATAAATTTAGTTCTGATTTGTAACATTTGACCATTCCTGAGATAGTGATCCTCACACTGAAAATTTGATAATCCACCCTCATCAGCTAGTCCAGGACACTCCAGAGGGAATCTGAAATGAATAATGAATAAATGAGCATTTATTAAACTTCAAGTACTGAGAATACAAATACAAAGTTGAGATAATCCCTGCCTTCAGGAAGCTTACTTCTATATAGTTCTCTGAATTATATAGAAATAATATAGATATACATATATATGTATATATATTCTATATATCTTCCCTCTGTTGATAATTACCTATTTATCTTGCATATACCTTGTTTAAACATAGTTGTTTGTATATCATATACAGGAGAGCGATGTGTAGGGCAGGGGCGTTTTGGTCCAGGAAGTTGGAAAGATGTATGTGGAGTAATAGGACAGTCTATGGACACACTTTCTTTTCAGGAACAATGGTGATTGATACTAATTGGAAGATACTTCCTGGGGAATTAAATAGGTACAGAATTGTCACTTTTGACCTTGGAACAGGGACACTGAAATGGAGAGACAACTATGGCTAAGTAAAACAACCAAGATGACATCCAAAATGCTGCCTCTGCTTCTATGTGATCTTATGTGTTCACTTCCCTCTAGGTCTTAGGTTATCTTATCTATAAAATATATAAAGAGGGTGAATTAGATGACCTCTAATATCCTTTTCATCCATTGATCCTGGAAAGATCTTACCCAACTTAGAATCAATTGTGACAGCACACCAGAATTAGCACTTTCCTCAAGAATTAAAGTATTTATGCAGCAAGAGGATAAAAAAGTATTTGTTAAATTAATAATTATATTAGATTATGTTTCATGAGGAGGGAGGGAGAAAAGAAGGACCTTGTTTTGTCTTTTTGTATACTGATAGTCATATCTTATTATGCTTTGTTTATTTTGCTTTCTTAAAGAAGAAAATATCCTGTTCTTCTCTGGGGAAGCTGAGGGGCTTTATCTGTATGATGGAAGGAAGTCTATGGAAAAAGGCTAATCAGCTCTAGGTCCTGCACCTCTAGAAGGGGCTGTGATTCTAGGTTGACAGGTCAAGGTTACTGTCTACATGGCTATTCTCTCTAGTGGAGAGAAAGAGGTTAACACACCCCTTTAGCAGTCTAATGAAGCCTATTACAAAATTCAGGGGTTTGCAGGGTAAGCAATGAAGTGAAGACCACTATCCCAAGGGAGTTGGCCACCATTTCCCCAGCACCTGATTCATGATTTTCTGGTCTCTATCTCCCTTACCCCCCTCACCCAAAAAACCATGATTGCTATTACCTCTGGACCTTTGCTTCTACTATTTCATTTTTCTAAAACAGCCTGCCTTCCTCTAATCAATAGCCACTCCTCCTTTATAGCCCCTGTTCCCTAATTTTGGGCTAAAGTCCAGCTTTTCTATTGGATGGAAGAGTAGGAAAAAATTCTACACTGATCTCTGGCTCAGAGCACTGAATTATATAGTCAATCTAGTGCTTCATTAGAGAGGAATTGCATACAATGAGTCTTTTATAGTGTGCAGACATTTTATGTTCAATTGTTTCTGGAATATAACTCTTGTCATGCTCAAAAGACAATAAATTCCTCAAAAATAAAGAAAGACCAGATACCAAGTCTTTTTCTTATATATGTCTTACAGCAACCTAAAGTTAGGGAATAGAAGATCCTCAGTTAATACAAATGGATTGGGGGGAAATGTTAATGATATAGGATAAGGTGGGTTCAGCATGGAGTGAGATAATTAGCCATGGTGTGAAATAGAGTGAAGTAACATGGGATGTTATAGAACAGGATTGAATGGCAAATAGCCAGATGGGATGGGATAGTCTAAGATGTTATAGGATAGAATTGATCATGTGAAATTCATTCATTCATTCATTTCATCAACAAACATTTATTAAATACCTACAATGTGCCAGACACTGTATTAGACACTGATAAAGATGATGATAGCATTCATATTATTCTAAGACTTATAATGTGCTTTACAAAGATGGGATAAAATGTAATAGAATTAATTTGTTTAAATTACATTCTTGAAAAGAACTGTTTTTTCAGCATAATTTTGGCCAGAGAATCCCTCTAATTCCAGCCAAGCTGCTCATCTTTCCCCCATTAGGTCAGCAAACAAAGTAAGATTTGTCAGAATCCCATCAGGACAATGGAAGGCTGGCTCCTTGGATTGATCCCAGTTCTTCCGAAGGTTGAATGTGCCTAAATGCACTCTAGAAATTCCAGCAGGGAATAGTGATAGAGGAAAGATTAAAGATCAAATATTTTAAGCCTGAGTTTCTGTCAAGAAAAGGGATCCAGGATTAAGTGAGCTTTTCGGAGAATAAGAAAGAAGGGTAAAATCTGGAGCACTGAGTGCTTCCCGGGAAAGAAGGTCCAGATGAGAAGTCCTTAGCAAATGTGCTGTAAGCTGCTGAGGAGAGCCTTTAAATGACTGATGGAGGAATGTAAATTCATATCTTTCTTTTTCTACATCCAGGACTCTACACATTTCACTACATTGCTTTTTCAAAGATCAAATCCCCATTCTGTTACATCCAATATATATCACTTTGAGTAAGTCACTCCCCAATTTGGGTCTGGGCGTCCTCATCTGTTCAATGAAGGAATTGAATTAGATAACCTTCTGTCAGTCAGTCAGATATCATTCCATTATTCCCATCTATTCCAGTCTCTCCATCATTGGTACCTCAATCCCTGCCCTTACCTAAAAATGACTTTGTATTTATTTCTTGAATATTTGTACATGTGCTTATCTTTATACATGGTAGTTATGTGGAACCACAGTGTATAGAGAACTGGATCTGGAGTAAGGAAGACTCCTTTTCTCAAGTGCAAATCCTGCCTCAGACACTGACTAGCTTTATAACCATGGGCAAGTTACTTAACTCTGTTTGCCTCAGTTTCCTCATCTGTAAAATGAGCTGAAGGAGGAAATGGCGAACCATTGCAGTGTCTTTGTCAAGAAAACCCCAAATCAGGTCAGGAAGAAGAACCAGGACTGACTAAAATGACTGAGCAGGAAGAATAATCTTTATACATGTTATTTTCTCTTAGTATATTGTAAGCTCCTTGAGGTTAGAGACTGTTTCCTCTTTGATTTCTGTATAACTGGAGACACACAGTGTCTGGAGTAAGAACTTGTTAAATATGGTATGTGGTTATTGTTTTAAATGATCTCTAAAATTCCCTCCAATTCTAAATCCGTGATCCTCAGAGAACTAACAACTCAGTCCACCCTGTGCCCTAAACAATGCATTTGTTTATTGTTTTGCCTGAGAGCTAGTGGGAAGAGCTAAATGGGAAAGCAGAATAACATCTCCCAAATTCTATAGATCCAAATTCTATAGATCCAGAACCACAACTAAACATTTTGCAGCCAAGAAAAGTAGTTCAGAACATGCCCTCAAAATCAACTTTTAAACACAAAATCATCTGATTTGAGCAGGGACCCTGAGACATCTCTCAAACTCCCTGTATAGAAAGCTATCTAAGGAGAAAGAATGGAGAAAACATATCATGAGGTGACTTGTTCTAATAATTCTTGCTATCTGCTAGACTCATTTGTTTCTAAACTGCTGCAAGACTACAACTGCTGTTGGAGCTCTCTAAATTTCAGTACCCTGAGTTAAAGCCCTTTTTGTCCCATCTTAGTTATGGCTCCGAGTGGCTCACACCCACCAGTGAGTGTGCAGAGAAAGGGAAATGCTTATGATGGCTGTCCAGCTTCTTGAATGTAAAATAACCAACTTCAATTTCCACCCCCTTCCTTATTTCTCCTTTTCTTTCCTTATTTCCTTGTTCAATAGTCAGAGGCTGGCAGCTGGTGATAAGCTGGGCACTCAGAGAACTCCTTCGAGTGGCTTGTAAATGGAAGCTCCTCAGATCACATCTCTTGGCATTCAATAAGACTATATTTCTTAGTTAAATAGCTGATTGGAGGGTTGGCTAAGAAGTAAGATGCTGTTTGCCTGCTGCCTCCTCAGGGGTCCTAGAGAGAAGCAATATTGTTCTATTGTCGTTCGGAAGAGGCTGCTTTTCTGGAGTAGGGCGCAACTAATCCAACTCCTGTCCAAATACCTCCCAAACTGAGGCACTCGGGTCGGGGGCTTGGAGGAGAAAAATCCTCCTCCTTCCCACCCGGTCTGGGGGAACTGGGACTGACGCCTTTGATTTCCAGCTTGCCTCTTCCCTCGGCTTGTTGTCATGCTACTCACCAGTATGCTCCATTTTCAAAGCAATTGAAAGATAAAAGACAAAGTGTTTACTCCATTTTTTTTTTTTTTTTTTTTTGGCTATTTCTCCTCTCCCCATTCCCTCCTTCCCACTTGAGAGAAATCTAAAAATCGGGCACTTGTCACAGGCTGCTAATCCCCCTCTCCCCACATCACACACACACACACACACACACACACACACACACACACACACACACACACACACACACACACACACACTCTAGGAAGGACTGCTGTTTGAACACAATGGGTTATTTTTCTTCTTCGGGTGTTGTTGTATTTTCTCCTGGTGTTCCATGGCGCCTTACGCGGGTCTTCTTAATGGATTTTCACATGTTGTCTCTCTCCCACCCCCAAGTCCGCCCTCCATTTGTGGGTGGAAGCCAGAGGCATGGGCGCACACTCCAGCAGCCTGGAGCAATGACTGCCGAGTTAGCCCCCGGTGGGCAGAGGATGCCACGGTGCCCCTGCGCACCGAGTTCTCCACTGAACCGGCATCAGGGAGTGGAGGCAGCGGGGACCTCCGCCCTCACTTTGAGCCATTCCAAGTTAATTGTATGTCCAAATAAAGCATTAGGCATGGCAGCAGCTGGGCCCATCTGCAATTCCTCTCCTTTCAGGTCTTTCAAGCACCTAACAGGCTCATCTGGGCCATTTAAAAGGGAGGCAAGCTGGTGGTCCGTCCAAACGGCCCCAGATCTTTGTGACTGACCGGGGGCCCCGGACAAGACGGAGAGTGGCCCCCAACTTCTTGTGTAGGGCCGAGCCCCGAGCGGAGCGGCCCTCATTACTGCTAACTACTGCACCGAGGCAGGCAGCTCAGGCCAGTTTGATATGCCAGGGCACATCCACCCCTCTGTGCATCCAGGGACCGCAATCAGGTAACTGATAATAATGCAAGTCACATCAACTGGACTGCCACTGCAGTGAGCTGATGCATGCTGCTGCTGCCTTGATGCAAATAGCAGGGACGCGGGGGCCAGAAGATGGAGGAGTCTGCCTTTATTATAGAGATGCTGTTTTTCAAGCTAGAAGCTCTCTCTCCCTTTCTCTCTCTCTTTCTCTCTCTCCCTCCCTTTCTCTCTCTCTCTCTCTCTCTCTCTCTCTCTCTCTCTCTCTCTCTCTCTCTCACTCTCTCTCTCTCTCTCTCTCTCTCTCTATCTCTCTCTCTCTCTCCCTCCCTTTCTCTCTCTCCCTCCCTTTCTCTCTCTCCCTCCCTTTCTCTCTGTCTCTCTCTCCCTCTCTCTCTCTCCCTCTCTCTCTCTCTCTCTCTCTCTCTCTCTCTCTCTCTCTCTCTCTCTCTCTCTCTCTCTCTCTCTCTCTCTCTCTCTCTCTCTCCTGTGTCTCTCTCTCTCCCTCCCTTTCTCTCTCTCCCTCCTTTCTCTCTCTCCCTCCCTTTCTCTCTCCTCTCTCTCTCTCTCTCTTCTCTCTCTCTCTCTCTCTCTCTCTCTCTCTCTCTCTCCTGTGTCTCTCTCCTGTGTCACTCTTCTGTCTCTCTTCTGTATTTTTCTTTTCAGTCTGTCTTTCCCCCGTCTCTGTCTTTCCCTCTTTTCTGCCTCTTTTTTTCTGTCACCTCTTTCTTGTCTTTCTCCTTGCTTTTTACTCCCTCCCTTTTTCTCTTCTTCTTCACTCATCTCTCTCCTTTCCTATTTTTCTTTCTCTTTCCACTCAACTACTTCTCCCACTCTTTCTGATCTCCTTTTTTCTATTCTCTTTTTTTTTCTTCTCTTTTGTCTTATATCTCTCCCACCTGACTTTCTCTTCTTTCATTATTTTTCTTTTTCTCTCCTGAATCTCTTTTCTCTTTCTTCTTTTCTTTTCAATGCTCTCTCTTAACTCTTTCTCTTCTCATACTTGGTTTTCTCTTCTCTCTTTATAATCTCTTTTTTTCCTCATCCCAATTTTTCTCACTATCATCCCTTAGCTGCATACCTGCAGAGAGAATCTCATTTTGTCTCTTAGCCCCAAACCAAACAATGGCATTACGTAATGCATGAAGAATAGCTAGCCTACAAAGACAGACAAATTTTACTAAGCAACCAATGTCTTCCCAATATAACCATATTATTTCTTTCATCCAAATATCAAGCCATGCTTTTGTCCCCCATTTATTTTCTCTTTCTCTGTCTCTCTTTCTCTTTCTTTGTCTGTCTCTGTGTTTCTCTTTGTCTCTCTGTCTCTCTGTCTCTATCTCTGTCTCTCTGTCTTTCCCCTCTTTCTGTCTATCTGTCTGTCTCTCACTCTCTCTCTCTCTGTCTCTCCCCTTTCTGTCTGTGTGTATCTGTCTCTACCTCTGTCTCTTTCTCTCCCATCTCTCTCCCCCTCCTTCCTTCACTCCATCTCTTTATCTGTGTCTTTCTCTCTGTCTTTGTCTCCCTCTATCTCTCTCTGTGTGTCTTTCTGTCTCTCTTTCACTGTCTCTCTCCATCTCAGTGTCTCATTTTTCCTCTCCATCTTTCTCTCTGTCTGTTTACTTGTCTATTTCTCTATCTTTCTCTTTTTCTCACACGTGCACACACTCTCCCCTACTCCAACTAGTCAGACCCCTGACTAATGGCCAGAGAATGAGAATACAGAAGAGATAGAGAGCAAAGAATGTTATTTAAACTAAAGGATTCAGGGACTATACTCTTAAGAGTTTTTTTTTTTCATTTGAAGTTCTGCCTTCAAGAAGTTATTGTTCTTTTCTGTTTCATCTCCTATCGATCTAACCACTCTTTCTCAATTTCTTTTGCTGGCTCTTTCTCCTGAGTCTTCTCTCCTTCCTCTATATTGCCTCTTTTGGGGAGCTCTTCAACTCCCAAAGTCTCAATTAACCTCTCTGTTCAAGATCTCTCTAGTCAACCCTAACCTCTTTCCAGATCCCCAGGCTCATATCACTAAATGACTAACATATCAAATTCCATGTCCCATAATCATCTCAAATTTGATATATCGAAATTAGAAAACTCAGTATCTTTCTACTCAAGCTCTCCTCTTTTCCCAGATTTGTTGCCTACCTGACAGGAACTTCCCTTCTAGAAGACTTCACTTAGCTAATTTTTATATGAACTCCGACCAACCTATTTCTTGACAGTTAAGCATTTATGAATAACCTAATAAATCCTGGAAGTGTGCTAAACCCTGGAAATCAAAGAAAGGGGGAAATATGGTGCCTGCCCTCAAGGAACTCACATTCTCATAGGTAAGATAATATGCAAATAATTATGTATTTATCACATGATAAATACATATTCCCTAATTGTCTCAGTTTATCTCAAGGCTTTGTCCCATATCCTTTTCTCTTGTCTCTCTCCTCTCACCTGATAGCCTCATCAGCTTCCATGAATTTACCATTTCTGTACATATGATGCCCAGATTCAAATTTAACTTCTTCCTGTCGCGTATCACTTGCTATTTATTGGACATTTCTAACTGTCTATCTTGGAGACAACTCAATCAACAAATTTCAAGCAAAACTCATGATATTTTCCCTAAAACCCACTCTTATTCTGTTGCTGGAAAGGAAAAGAAGTTTCTTCATTTTCTTAGTCACCTGGAGTCATCCTTATGTCCCTTACCTCATATATTGTACAAATTACCAAATTGTCCCTACCTCCACATCTTTCTTATATGTCTCTTTCTCTCTTGATCAGACCCTCATCACCTTTCACCCATACTACTGCCATATCTTACTATCTGGTATGGTTTCCTCAAGTTTCTCCTCAAGGCATCCTTAATAGAGCTGACACAATTATTTTCCTATATACACTTGTATATCCAGCTATGTCACCCCATTACTCAATTAATTTCATCAGCTCCTGTTTTGTTTCTAGGAGCAAATGTAAACTATTTGACATTTAAAGCCATTTATAACCCTGTCTGAATCTACCTTTCTAGTCTTCTTATAAAATTGGCCCTTCCTGCATTCTACAATCAAAACTTGTTTTTGCTGACACAGAGCACTCCAATCCCTATCTCCATACCTTTCCATTGCCTGTCCCCAGATTTTGTAATGTAGTCCCTTTTCATCAGGTCAAAGTTACTTTCTAAATGAAACCCTTCCTGATACCCTCAGGTATTAGAGCCCTGACCCTCCAAAATTACCTTGTATTTATTTGGTATATACTTAAATCACAAGAAGCCTGCTCAGAACTCTTCTCCCTGGCTTCAGTTGACCTTGGAGGACCTTGGATGCACACTGCTGATCATGTGGTAGCATTTTTAAAAGATGCAATAAATTCTGAGTGATCTTTTGGTCCTTCCCCACCCCTCACTCAAGTCACATCATGTACCTGGAGAGCTGAAGCCAAGAAAACTCTAGCTGGAAAGGAAGCCAGAAGAAAGAGCTGAAAAATGTACTTCCACAGAATTATTGCCTATTGCTCACTAGTCAATTAGAACACCCTTCATCATGAATCATACCTATCCAGAAGCAGATCCTACAGCTTCCATAACATCAGCTAGAATGGTAGCTCTGAGCAGAATCAATGTGGGCAGAATTGCCCCCCTTTCTCGTTCCATTTACACATTTCCTCCCCTGATAAAATGCAGGCATCTGGAGGGCAGGGAGTATTTCTTTTTTCTTATTTATCTCCCATACTCAATACATGCTTAATAAATTATTGCTAATTAGCTGATAGATTAGTTGAATTCTGATCAGCATTTCAAGGAGGAGGTTTTTTTCAATCAATCAATATTGTTAAGTTCCAAGAACTGTACTAAAAGCTGCTACAGGACCAGAGATCAGTGAGTGTGGGAGAAGAGTGAATGCAAAAGGAAAGACAAGCTGCAGTGAAACACCCAGTGTAGGTATATCAGCAGTCATCACTGGTCCATGATACTCTGGAGCTAAAGGAAGACATTTCAGCTATCTTCCAGTCTTCTGGGAAAGAATCCCAAAAGGGAAATTCTTCCTTAAATCTTAAAACCCCAACATCTAGTACAGTGTCTGGTACACAGAAGGTATATAACAAATGTTCTTTGAGTTGAATTGAATCTTTTGATCGAGATTAACTTCAGTCTCAGGTGGTTATTGATGACCATGAAAAAGCAGGTTATTGAACTCGCATTTCCAAATTAATCTTTAAAGCCCAGGTGTTAGTTACATTGGGCCTGTTGATGGTGATGAGGGAGGAGGTTAGCAGACCATGATCTTTCTACAGAGATCATTCATGCTTTCCATTGCTATCTGATTAGAAATTCTCTGGCTAATGGTCTTAAAAGATTTCCAAGCCAGCCTTTATACACTTAGTAGGCAGTCAATAATTTTTTGAATGAATCCCCCAAATGGAGGCCTAGCAGTTTCCCATATTTGTTACCCCTCTTTAAATCCTACATTTAAGATACAGCAATTATCCATCTCAAGTAATGGCACTTCACACTTGGCACTTGACATTTCTGAAGCACCTCACAGGCATTAGCTAATTAATCCAGATCTCTGTTGAGCCCCCTAATGAACTCCCAAAGGCTTTATTTGTGCTCCTCAAGCAGAGGATTTCATACCTGCCTGAGCCTTAGAAGCCCAGCATATAGCTGGAACATCCTTGCAAATAGTATCTGGCCTGTGGAGAATTTGGATGACTAATGGGCAAGAAGGAAAGGATATAAAGACTTATATATTTTCACAACCATTTGTCTCAAGAAAAAAGCCAAAATCCATTCTGTTACTTCTTCTTCCACCAGAATTTTCAAAGCAAGGAGAATGATGGGAAGAGGACATAGTTTAGTCCTATATATAAACGTAGGGTTTTGTGGAAGAAGGCAAGGCTACAATTTATGCATTTAAACAAAATATATCTTGATAATCCAGTCCCATCTAGAATTCTCCAATTCTTTGCATCCAGGACAGTTGAAAAATTTTGGTTAAAAATTGATCTGGTCATGGGATATGTAATTCAATGCAGTAGAAAGGGCAAGAGTGGATGGGAAATGGAGTCAAAACATCAACATTTTAGGTCCATCTGTACTGCCAAAAGCTTGATTAATTTGAGCATCAGGTCATTTTTGGTGCCGTTTGGGGTACTAATGGTATAGCTTTCCCACTTATGAATGGACACCAGCCTTGGATCAATGGAAAGACTTACATTTCCATTCTTAGGTTCTATTCCATTCATATATTACTATCTCCTTGTTTATTCATCCATTCAAAAAATATTTATCAAGAAGATCAGGTGACAGAGTAAACAGAATGTTGAGCCTGGAGTCAGGAAGAACTAAACTTAAATCTTGCCTCAGACATTTTCTAACTAGGTGGTCCTCATTAGCTGATTGATCATTTTGACTCTGATCAGTCCAAATAGCATTGCAAGGAGGGAGGTTTTCAAAAGTCAATGAATATTTATTAAGCACTTGACCTCTCAGCTTCAATTTCCTCATCTATAAAATTGGGGATAATAATGTCACCTACCTCCCAGAGTTATTGTAAGAATTAAAATGAGATATTTGTAAAATACTTTGTAAACCACAAAGCTTTTAGAAATTATTTTATTATCATCGTTAAGCCCCCTAAATGTCCATCTCTGTGTTGTATAATGTGAGGATATGAAGATTACAAAATGCTGCCTGTATTTAATTAGATCACTTTAAGGTTGAAAAGCAATTTAGATATATTATCACCTTTGAGCTTCATAATTAACCTGAATAGGAGACACAATGACTCCCATTTTACAGATGAGAAAATGGAAAACCTCAGAGAGGTTAAGTGGCTTAACCATGTGTATTCATATACACAGTCCACAAACAGCAGAGTCTGGAAATCTACCTAGGTCTGGATCCCTTTCCACTATACCTAGCTTCCTGGTCATGGGTCTTAATTTCCTAGAGCTTACAATCTCAAGCAAACAATGAAAGATGGGAAATACAGAGTAGTAGAAGCAAGAACCTCTCCTATGCTTTTAAGTTGCCTCATGGATGATGAATCTAACAGGTTAGGATAGACTGAATGTCGTACAAGCAAGGTCATCACAATATTTCTGGAGAATAAAGCAATATTCCATCTGTCAGAGTCTAGTATTTTAAAGAATCCCACCTAAAATTTGGTTCTCTTTGTGGCAACCCCTGGGAGTGCATGTCCTTGCACCTCCACATTGGCAACTTAAATTGGACAGGTGCTAAGTGGTGCAATACTGGACCTGAAATTTGGAAATTCAAATGCTGTCTCAGATTCTTCCCCAGCAGTTAACCTCTACTTGCCTCAGTTTCCTCATCTGGAAACTGGGGCTAATGACTGTACCCATCTTTCAGGGTGCTTGAGAAGATCAATGAGATATTTGTAAGATTTATATTTGCCCTTTGCAAACCTTAAAGTGCAGTATACATAGCTATTATTATTATTGTTATCCATAGAAAATAACATTGAAAGCTTTCTGATGCTGCTTGATCCTGCAGTTGTCTCCTGGCAGATGCCCATGAAATCAAACTACATCACAACTGTCATACTTGGTCAGATGGATCATGAGATCAAATGATCTGAGCCTAGAGCAAGCCTTTTTTACTTGCCCCACTAGCACAAATCAATTCAATTCAAAACACATATATTAAGTGCCTATAATGTGCCAGGTACCATGTCAGCCAGAAGGTTTATAAGATATAGATAAAGAGTGTTCCAAATCACTACTGATCAGAGAAATGCAAATTAAGACCACTCTGAGATACCACTACACACCTGTCAGATTGGCTAAGATGACAGGAACAAATAATGACAAATGTTGGAGGGGATGTGGGGAAATTGGGACACTAATACATTGCTGGTGGAGTTGTGAAAGAATCCAGCCATTCTGGAGAGCAATCTGGAATTATGCCCAAAAAGTTATCAAACTGTGCATACCCTTTGACCCAGCAGCGCTACTACTGGGATTATATCCCAAAGAAATACTAAAGAGCGGAAAGAGACATATATGTGCCAAAATGTTTGTGGCAGCTCTTTTTGTTGTAGCTAGAAACTGGAAGATGAATGGATGTCCATCAGTTGGAGAATGGTTGGGTAAATTGTGGTATATGAAGGTTATGGAATATTATTGCTCGGTAAGAAATGACCAGCAGGAGGAATACAGAGAGGCTTGGAGAGACTTAAATCAACTGATGCTGAGTGAAATGAGCAGAACCAGAAGATCACTGTACACTTCAACAACAATACTGTATGAGGATGTATTCTGATGGAAGTGGAAATCTTCAACATAAAGAAGATCCAACTCACTTCCAGTTGATCAATGATGGACAGAGGTAGCTACACCCAGAGAAGAAACACTGGGAGGGGAATGAAAATTGTTAGCACTAATATCTGTCTGCCCAGGTTGCATGTACCTTCGGATTCTAATGTTTATTGTGCAACAAGAAAATGATATTCGCACACATGTATTGTACCTAGACTATATTGTAACACATGTAAAATGTATGGTATTGCCTGTCGTCGGGGGGAGGGAATAGAGGGAGGGGGGTAATTTGGAAAAAAGAATACAAGGGATAATATTATAAAATATATATATATATAATAAAAAAAAATAATAAGATATAGATAGATAGATGATAGATAAATAGATAGATAAAAATACACAGCACAAATGAAAAATCAATATAAGGCATTTAGATGTAAAGTAAAGAGGGAGGGAGAAACTAATTATTGGAGGAGGGGTAATCAGGAAAGACTACGGGTAGAAGATATTACTTGACCTGAGTCTTGAAGGAAGTCAAAGATTCTACAAGATAGGGGTGAAAAGGAAGTGAGCTTTTAGCATGGGAGACTGCTAGGGCAAAGGAACAGAGAAAGTGACAGGTTTGAAGAAATGAGAAAAGTTCAATGTGGCAGAAACATAAAGTGCAGGAAGGGGAGCAGTATACATATAATAAGGACCTGAAAAATGTTTGGGTTTCCCAAAAGCCTTTGTAGAGTTTAAAGCTAAGAAGCTATTAAACTTCAAAACCACACTAAGACTTTTGGGACACCTTATATTTAATTCTAGAAACAGTAGAGAGTTACTATGATTTATTGAATAAGGAAGTGATATGGACAGACTTGCCCTTTTGGAAAAATCATTTAGACGTCTATATGGAAGATGCTTTGGAGTGGAGAGAGACGAGTAAGAACCACCTGAGAACCAATTGTCAACAATCTAGGTGAAACATGAGGATCTGAATTAAAATGGTAGTTGTATGAGGAGTAAGAAACATTTGCTGGGATGTGCTTCAAAGATAGAAATTAAAGGATTTGGCAACTGACTGGATATGTGGAGTGAGAAAAGAGAATAGAGGATAATGACAAGCTTGCAAACTTAATAAATTCTAAGAATAGTGGTGCTCCTTTCCACTCCCAAAACTCGTAATTCCCTAGCACCCATATTCATGCATTTACCTTTTGGGATTATTATAAGGTTCAAGTAAGATGATGTATATAAAGCTCTTTATAAATCTTAAAGTACCACATTAATATAAACTATTAACATTATTATGCTGCTTTCATAAAGGTTGTAATCTATTCCTAAAATTACCTCAGCATCCTTCAAGTCCAACCTATACTCTAAAGTAATTCCCAATATAATATACCCAGCCAGTGGTCAGTCATCCAGCTTTTGCTGAAAAACCTTTACCATAATCTACCTCCAAAGGCAGATCCATTCCATTTTGGAGTAACTCCAATTATAAGAAAGTTTTCCTTTACATCAAGTCAGAAAAGAAGGACATAGTATAAAGTACATAGATACAGCAATAAGAATCTTGTGAACTTTAACAAACATAAATCAATTACCCTAACAAGAAGCCCAAAAGAGCCTAAAAATTGTCTTAAAAAAACATGACTTATTTGCCAAACAAAGAGATGCAGTAGCAAAAGGCAATATAAGTTTAGAATTTTTCACCTAAAAAAGTCTTACAGAGAATTAAGCTCATCTGAAGATTAAAAAATATATTAGATTATAAAGCAGTGAGGAGTGCTGGAGGAAAAAAAAAGTAGTTTCAAGTCTTCCTAAAAGATTTAAAGATGAAACTGAAAAAAAACACAAACATGAAAAATGGAAAAGATCTGCAAAGATTTTATGCAATTACATTTCAATTCATTCATCAGCAAGTACATTAATAAGTACATTTATTAAATTTTCAGTTTGTCAATTAAGTGATTAATTAGTAATTCTTAACAATTATTAAACATGGGCAACACTATATTAAGCACTGGCAATACAAACTCCAAAAAGAAAGATAATTCTTACACTCAAGAAGATTACAATCTAGTGGAAGAATTTAAGACATAAAAAAAAGAGAGAGAAGGAAGGGGTAGTTTATAGCTAGATGGGAAATGAGATGCCCTTCTTGTCTCTCCTTAAATGGGTTAAGGAGTTCATTCATCCACCCTCCAATCAGGGAAGAGGAAACTAATGAGGTGTGAGTGTCAAGACTGATTGGATTTTGCAGGATGATGAGATTTCTCACTGATGAGTTTACTAGGGTTTTGTGGAGAAACCAAAGAAATCCAAAATGAATGCAGCCAGGTGGGAAATGAGATGCCTGAGCATTTGGACTCTAACATCATTGTTTCAGATGTCTCTATAGAGGAAGTTGAAATAGTATTAAAGGGAAAAAAAATGGGAACGGTAAGTATACTACATTATGTATACACAGAAAAAGTCTGGAGGTATGACAATTTTGAAGATATTGATGACACTTCTCAAGCCAAGGAGAAACATGAAAAAATATCTCAGACCAAAAAAAAAAAAGTCTGAAAGAACAAAAATAACTATTGATTCATGTGCCTATTGTCTCACTAGCACAATGTTTCTATGAAAATCATCTATATAGGTATCAAAAGCATCCTTGATGAGGACATTGAAAGAGGCAGGTTTTTATATTTCATAATCCAAAGTAGCCCACATGACTGACTGAAATATGTAGAGGATACAGAATCCCATTGTGTCTATGGTTTACGTGCTTTAGGGAGAAAATTGATTTGGTAAAAATACAGCATGAATATGTCAAAATTGAATAAGGTTCCTTCATAGATATTAATGAAGTGGTCCTTGAAAGCCCAGGACCTAATCACTTAAAGGGAGCTAACAATAAGGTGTTAAACTAAGTGTAAAAGCCCCTTAATGACATACAAATTATTCCTTTGAGTATTCCATAGTCTTTACACACAATGTTAACCACCGATATTTTCTAGTCAGGGCCTACTTATGGGATATACAATCTGAAGGAGGCAATTGAAGGGAAAACATCCCCAGAGAAGATTCACAGATAAATATAACATTGAGGTGTTTTGTCAGAAATGCTTTCTCTGGCTGTGGGCTTAGAGCTAATAAAAAAATAAGGAGAAGGCAGCTAGGTGGTACAGTGGATAGAGTGCTAGCCCTGAATCCAGGAGGACCTGAGTTCAAATCTGGCCTCAGACATTTAATACTTCCTAGCTGTAGGACCCTGAGCAAGTCACTTAACCCCAATTACCTCAGCAAAAAAAAAAGAGAGAGAGATAGAATTATAAATATCTTTACACTACTTCCCAAAATAAAGAGGAGCTAGTTGTGACCTACCCCTTCCTTCCTTCTTTCTTTCATATCTCATCTTCCTCCATTAGATTGTAATCTTCTGGAGTATAAGAATTATCTTTCTTTTTGTTGCTTGTATTGCCAGTGCTTAATACAGTACATGCTTAAAATGTGTTAATAATTACTAATTAATCACTTAGTTAATAAACTGAAAACTTAATAAATTTACTTATTAAATGTTTTTTGATGGATTGATTGAAATATAGTGGCATAAAAAGTTTGCAGATCTTTTCCATTGTTCATATTTGTTGTTCTTTCAATTTCAGATGTAAGTCCTTTAAAATGACTTTCCTGTTTATAACAGAAAATTCCTCCTCAGTAATAAGGAAAAATAAGAGTGTTTTAACAATGCTGTTCATCGCATCATCTCCTTAACACTGCTACAGAAATGACTTTGTTTGACAACAACTAATAAAAGACCAGATATTGAACAATGAGACAAGTACTCTCAAAGCTAAGATACAGTACTAGGCATGGAGGCAAAAAGATATAAGTTTAAATCTAGCCTTAGAGACTTACCATCTGTGGGACTCCAATAAGTCTTTTAACCTCAGTTTCCTCCACTGTATAATGAGTTTAATAATATATACCTCCCATGACTATTATGAGGATCACATGAGATAATCTTTGTAAAATCCTTAGCATGGTACCTAGTACATAGTAAATGCTTACTAAATGCTAATTTCCTTTCCTTCCTTAACAGTATTAAAAGATCCATCACAAAGTTCTAAGTCAAAGGAGAAGTTTCTGTAGCAGAGAACATTGTGTTCATTGCATCAGGTCCTGAAACACAGTCAAGCCTTCTACTTGATAGTCATAATCCCTCTACAGGGCAGCTAAAATGACATAGTTGATCCAGCTGGGTCTGGACTCAGGATAACTCCTTTGTGAGTTCAAATTGAGCCTCAGATGTTTACTACCTCCATGATCCTGGACAAGTCACTTCTATAAAAAGAGCTGGAGAAGGAAATGGAAAACCACTCCAATATTTCTGCCAAGAAAATCTCAAATGGGACGACAGAGACTCAGACATGACTGAAACAACTGGATAAACTTCACACCTCAGAAATCAACAAATGCTACAAATTGTTTTGTTGATTGTCTACTCTAGACCATGTTGTTGTTTATCCTTAATTTTTGAAGGCCACTTATATCAGCATGGATGATTTAACTCTGGGGTGAGTTGGATTTAGGCAAGGCAGGGTTGAAGTTTCACTTTTTCTTCCAGGCATCAAAGTCCAGAGGTTAAAAAAAAAAAAGTTAAGTTTACTGGTAATGACCCAAGACCTTTGCATTTTCCATGTATGATCAAACTTAAAAGCATGTCCTGCATGCTTTTTGGGGAGGGAGGAATGAAGAAGAGCCATTTTTTAAACAATTTACCAACATATCACTGGATATAACTATAGCTACCTTGGACAGTACTATAAATGTACAAGGTGTTTGGTTTAGAAAACGAACCCATCTGCTTTGAGGAGTTTATAAGATTCTGCCAATGACTCCAAGTTCCTCCCTAAAGCAAAGTCAGATCCTTTTAACACCAGTATTTCTCTGGTGTCATTCTATATCTACAATCCATGCAATGTGAGATTCTCCAAAAAATTTAATGGCAATGAATAGGGGAATGGTGTGTGTGAATAAACCATAAAACATTACAAACAAGGAATTATGAAGAAGAAATGGAACAAGGGACATAATAAAGGAAATACATGTTCTTAAAATAAGAGGGACTGGATTGTGTCAAAAGCAAGAAATAACTGATGGATTGAAGAAATGAATTGTCAGGGTTTTTTATGTCTCCTGCCTAACACAATATACAAAAAGAGTTTAACAAGTGTTTTGAATAAATTAAATTAGCCTAGTATTCGTCTGGACGATCCAATTTCACTCAGACAAACATTTGGGCTGCCATTTATTTAGTGAAACTTTTGACTGCTTAATCAAACCCTCATCCTATGCTTGATTCTCAATTATTTTCAAAAATTTTGTGATATGCACATTTGGGAAATTGGTAAAAACTATACATTTATTGTTCCTGATGCCATAGTTGATGTTTCCAGTTGGTATTTTGCTTTTGCTTGGACAAACCAATAGTGATCATTTATTGCTGGTTGGAGAATTGAATTTGACAAGAAAGATTTCCATGTATTTTGAGGTCTAATTTTCCAAATGCCTTCTACTGCAGAAATGCTAAAGATAGCTATCTTGCAAAAATCTTTCATAAATGATACTCACTAGCAAAGAAGAAGAAATGGAATATTCCTTTGGTTTCAGGAAGAGAAAAAAAGGTGATGACAAGAAAGAATTTTTTTAATTCTCCTCACTGTATTGACCCAATTATAATAGAATGCAAAAAGAAACACAGCTGTGCCTAAAACATTTTCAGAGGAGCTACTTTATTCAAGGTCCTATGTGAGACATTGTGAGGAATATAAATATCTACATGACATTGTACGCTGAGAGAAACGATTGTCTCTGCCTTAGCTTTTTTTTTTTTCATGAGATTATAAAAAAATTAAGAAACAAAATGTGACTCTTAGGTAGCTCATTTTGGGGTAGCCTTTATTTGGTAAATATTCCATGTGTCACTTGGGACTCATGCCAGTACAAGTCACTCATACCAGTTCATGTGTTACCTTCCTTAAGCCTTTGCCTTAAGTCTTTTGGTTTTTTGCTGAGGCAATTGGAGTTAAGTGGCTTGCCCAGGGTCACACAGCTAGGAAGTGTTGTGTCTGAGACCAGATGTGAACTCAGGTCCTCCTGACTTCATGACTGGTGCTCTATCCACTGTACCACTTAGCTGCCCCTTGCCTTAAATCTTAAGCCACATTGTCCAGGGGAAAAGTCTAATGTACTTTATCTATCAGGTGGTAAATATATGCTCAATCCAATTGTTGTGTTAGAGTTGCCCCAGCCCTTAAACAAAAGAACTTTCCTAAAAGAATGTTCAAGCATACCTCAGAAATATTGCTGACTACCACAGACTACCACAATAAAGCAGATATCACTAAAAAGCAAGTCACATAATTTTTTTTGTTTCCTGAATATAAAGATATGTTTATACTCTGCTGTAGTCTATTCAGTGTTTAGTATGTCTTTAAATATATATATATATATATATATGTATGTACATACATATATATACACCTTAACTTGAAAATATTTTATTGCTAAAAATGCTAATCTTCACAGCCATAATCTATTTGCTGATATAGGGTCTTGTTTCAGTGTTGATGATTGCTGATTAATCAGGATGGTGGTTGCTGGAGGTTAGGTGACTATGGCAATTTCTTAAGATAAGACAACAATGAAATCTGTCACCTCCATTCACCCTTCCTTTTACCTGAACACTTAGAGACCATTGTAGGGTTATTAATTGACCTAATTTCAATATTGTTATGTCTCACAAAATAGGAAGGCTTGAGAAGAGGGAATGGCTGGTCAGTAGAGTAATCAGAACCCACACAACATTTACCAATTAAATTTAGGCACATTTCATTGTACCCCAAAATAATTACACTAGTAACATCAAGATCACCAATCATAGATCACCATAACAGCTAATAATGACAAAATTTGAAATATTGTGATAATTATCAAAATGTGACACAGAGACACAATGTGAGCACATGTTTTTGAAAAAAAATGGCGCTGATGGGCTTACATGACCCAGGATGGCCACAAACTTTCAATTTGTAACAACAACTACCAAAAAAAAACATAGTATCTGCAAAGCACAATCAGGTGAAGAGCAATAAAATGAGTTATACCTGTAGTATTCCCACTAACCACCAGAGGGCAAAAAGCCCACAAATGCTCTTCCTACTCACCTGGCTCTGCTTCAGGGCTGGACAGCTAGAAACAAACATATTGGCTGGATTCTGATTCTGGAATCTATTCTAGAGTTTGATATAAAATATTACTCAGGATAAATAAAATATGGGGAAAACCATGATTAACTCTGTTTCCACTTAGAATTATATATTTTTTTTTCTTTTTAAGTCTATCATTCATATTTATAGGTTGATATAATGATATAGGTGGTAGTATAAATGATATAGGGAGATACAGATGTAGATATATAGATATATGGATATAACTAAAAAAAACTATACATATATATTCATATGTGTGATTAGCATTCTGTGGCTTTCTGTGTTGCATTAAACAACCATTGCCTGAGACCAAAACATCCTCCCACTGATTCTTCTGAGCGTTCCTGATTTGAGGAAAGAATGAAACGGCTGTGACTCCTCTTGAAGAATTAGAAAACAAATGCAGCTTGGTTGTAAGACACTGTCCCTTCCTCTCATCTTGCAGACTGAGGAGGTTTTCCAAGGCTCTTGGTTCACTTCCACTGTCAGTTCCCAGCCCCATCCTCTCAGTGAGTGTCTTGCAACTTTTCTCCTCCCCACAACAATCTTTCCTTACTCTCAACTCTCCTTCTGGCTTCTCCTAAACACTAACAGTTCCCAACCAGCTGATAGCTCGGGAGGTAGAACCACCATGACAATCTGAATGCCACAGCTAATCGCTCCCTGCTGCCAGTATGGTGGACAAATTATCAGGTCCCTAGTATTCTGTTCCCTGTAGTAAATAATAATTTGAAAACTAGAGGATACAGTATGTATACCATTTATCAGCCAAAGAGTGAAATAACAGTTTATTTAACAATTCAAGAGGTAGCATGAGGTAGCAGAAAGAGCATTGATTCTTATATCAGAAGGCTTGAGTTCAAATCCATGTTCTGATCATTATAACTAGTATGATGTGAGAGAGGGAGAAAAGAGGAGAGAAACAGACAGAGAAGAAAAAGAGAGAGAGGCTGATTTATGGACCTATTGACACCTCTGTTATTTTTAATTCCCTGTCTTTTTTGGGAAACCTTTCCTGACCCCTCTTATTTTTTTTTTTTTTTGCTGAGGCAATTGGGGTTAAGTGACCTACCCAGGGTCACACAGGTAGGCAGTGTTAAGTGACTGAAGTCACATTTGAACTGAGGTTCTCCTGACTTCAGGGCTGGTGCTCTATCCACTGTGCCACCTAGCTGTCCCTTGTTAATTATCTTCTAATTATGATATATTTAATTGTTTTGTATACATTTGTTTTCATGTTATCTCATCCATTATATTTTAATCTTCCTAAAGGCAGGAACTGTTTTTTGTCTTTTTTTGTATCTCCAATGCTTAGCACAATGCCTTGCACATAGTAGATATTAAATGTTGATTGATTGAAATGACGTCTTTTATCTTCTCTAGACTAATTTGCCTGCTAAATTGTGTAATTATTTCATTTTATCCTCACAACAACCCTGTAAAGTTGGTGCTATTATTAGTACCAAATGAGCACCCTGAGGCTGAGAGAGTTAAAGCATCATGAAGTATTTGAGGGAAGATTTGAATGCAGGCCCTCCTGACTCCAAGTCTTGTGCTCTAGACAACTTGATAGCTAAGCCCTTTGTATATAATGAAAATATTCTACAAATCCCATCAAGTTCATAGTTATGTCCTGGATTGAAAAATAAAAGTGAAACTATTCAGGACTTAAGAGCTCAGCCTTTGATCCCAAAAATACCTCCAAAGGAAGAGGGATTTCATTAGCGAAGGCAAAATCTCTCAGTGTGGCTTCAGTTAGTCAGTCAACAAGCATTTGTTAAGCCCTTAGGGATGAAAAGAGGGATGAAGCACCTTTTACTTTCTTGAGGAACTGCATTGATTTTTTTTGTATGTTTGTATTTTTGTATATTTAAAATATATCTTGTATATATTTAAGTTATTTTGTATATTAAATTGTAACTCAATTACAGGAAATTTGTATATTATATATATAGTATATTTTTGTATATTTAAAATATATTTTTGTATATTTTGTATACATTTAAGTTATTTTGTATATTAAATTGTAACTCAATTACAGGAAATTTGCATATATATAATATATTTTGTATATTTAAATTTTTTGTATATTTTTATAAATATATACATACATATACACTTAAACCCTTTACTCCTTTATATATATACACAGTGCAACCATACAAATACACCACCATATTTCCTACAAACACAATTACCTTCTTCCTTGCAGAGTTTTTCAACCCTTTTTTCAGGCTTCAAAACCCTACAAGAGAACCTCCCCCCTGTGCTCCTGTGAGAGCCTGGGCTGTTCCAGCCCGTGGATGGGAAATTGTAGCTCAGCCCTTGCCATTCGCTTGGAAAACACCCCCCCTCCCCAGCACAGCACGCTGAGGGCCCCAGAGAGGCTCCATTCCAAGAGGATGGGAAATGTAATCACAACAGTTTTTATTAGCAAAAAAACAGCGGGAAGCCTTCTGCTGTCCATATGGACAGCTCCCGATGGGTATTCATGAAGCAGTTTGCTAGGGAGCAGCCACACTCAAAATTCTTCACCCAATTACCTTTGAACTTGCCTTTTCTCCTGCTGTTTCATTTTTAAAAAAATTAATAAGGCCTCCAAACTCTTTTTCTCCTGGGAAGAGAGATACTACTGCTCTGTTGGCTGTTTGTCTGCCCTGGGTGACTGGTCCCCGCTGGTAAAAAGAAGATCCTGTCTTCCAAGGTTCTCGAATGCTTGCCACTGGACCATGCAATGTTGCATGCATTCCCTGCTGCTCTCCAAGCTATCTTCATGCCATGCTTGTCCTCTTTGATCCTTCCTTGCTAGTGATTGTTGAGGGTTTTCAATAAATAGTCCAATTAATGTTACTTAGATACCTCCTGGCCATCTCTATGCCATATATACCATGTACCCTCCATTCCCTCCCACTTTCTGCCTCTAGCTCTTGGAACAGTTATTGAATCAATACTACCATTCTTGACACATGGCCATCAATTGCCATATGATTCTGATCATCATCCTTTGTGACTTCCCAAACTAAAATACAATTATCCTCTCTATAGTGTGACTTTCCCCATCATGGTTTCAATATATCAGGGGTCATATAAGAAATCACATGGGAATTTGGGGGGAGTTTTGCAGAAACCGCAGACAACATGGGTAGGCTAGCAGACAATACAGAAAAAAGTTTGGAAATTCAGAAATATATGTACAGTATTGCATAATAACAACATGTTTTATCTTTTAATATCATAACAATTCATTTCTCTCTGGTTTGAAGAAGGGGGCAAAAAATTTATATGGATTTTCCAGATAACAGGGGTGTCATATCTCTAACCCCTTCTATATGGAAAGGATAACTGTACCCCTTACCTGGGTACTGGTCATCTAAATTATATGTTGTTTTCCCCTGTTAGAACATAAGCTTCTTGAGACCAGGTGCCATCTTGTTTTTTTCATGTCTTTCCCCAGCATCTGGCACAGAGCTGACACATAGTCAACATTTAATATTTTTACTTAATAAGTCATTTTTAATTTATTAAAGCACTTTCAAGTCCAATAGATCAAAATGTTATCAAAGATAACTGCTGTGACCCTCATCTGTAATAATATATCACTTTAAGGTTTATAAAGTACTTTACATTCATTATCTAATTTGCTTCTCATTGCAGTTATTAGTTTCCTTTCGTGAAGAAACTGAGGCTTAGAGAGATTAAGTCATTTGCCAATAATCACACAGTAAGTATCAGAACTCAAAATGGAAGCCAGGACTTTTCTAACTGAAAACACAAAACTCTTGAGACTAGTAAAGTATCTTCTTGCCTTGTTTATCAAACTTATATTCAAAGAGTTGGAGCCAAAATTACCTCTATGAGTCAATCCAAAAACCCCTTTGAAAGGCCCCTAGAAAGGAATAAACCGTATTCTATGTGAAGGATTCACAAATACAGTCATATGTGAAGAAATAAGAGAATTCATTGGGAGGAACAATGGAAGAAGGGCAGCTAGGTGGTGCTACACAGGATAGAGCACTGGGCCTGGAGTCAGGAAGATTCATCTTCCTGAATTCAAATTTAGTCTCACACACTTAGTAGCTATGTGACCCTGGACAAGTTCCTTTATCCTGTTTGCCTCAGTTTCCTCATCTGTAAAATAAGCTGGAGAAGGAAATTGAAAACTGCTCTAGTATCTTTCCCAAGAAAATCTCAAGACCACAAAGAGTCATACATGATTGAAAAACAACTATACAACAAAGCTAGTCCTATATTGGGTCCAAAAAGTACTTGTAGTGTGTGTGTGTGTGTGTGTGTGTGTGTGTGTGTGTGTGTGTGTTTAGTGAATTGGGGGAAAAAATGCTGAACTTGGAATCTGAGAACCTGGATTCAAATCCCACTTAGAAAAAAGCATTTAATTTCCCTGGATCCCATTTTACTCATAAACAAAATAAAAAGATTGTATTAATTGGATTCAGGGGTCCCTTCCAACTTCTAAACCTATTATAGTACAATTCTAAAATTCAAGTGAATTCTTACTCTTTTCCAATCAGTATTAATCCATTTGATGTGATTCCATTGGGGTGGTGATTATAAGCTCTATATATTAGGTCCCAGAGGTGTGAATTGAATATTTTAAGTTCATTTGCTTAAGCATAGAAACTAGAGAAGTTTCACTTTTGGTTTTCCTTGTTGTGATGACCAAGTACAGCATGGAAAGCCCCCCAACTTATGTACCTCTGGATCATGCGCTCTTGTCCAATATGAGTGAGTGACCATCTTGTGACTATTTAATTAATGGAAATGCCCCAACCCAAGACTCCCTTACAGACATACCATTTCTAGCTGCTGCATCACTTTTTTGATCTTCATAACAAGGTCTACAAGTAATGGGATTCTAACTTTTGCTTAGAGCCTCTTGAGTGTTCAAGTATGAAATCTGACAAGAAGCCTTATGAAAATAAAGCCCTGGAAGAAGGAAACAACTCAGTTCATGAAGAAGGTTTGGAGTCCACTTCATTAGAGAGAACCATGGATCCTTTAATAAAGTGCCATTGGCTCAGACTGCCGTCTCAATGGTTTTTCTTGCAGATTTAATTGCAGAGAGCAATTAAAATCCCCATACCTATGAGCTTTCTGGGCCTTCCTTTCCTCATTTGTAACACTGAATTGATAATATGCATTGTGGTGAGGAACAAATGACAATAATGTATATGAAAATGTTCTATAAAGCACTATTAAAAATTACATTTGTATACCCCTAGATGGATTCTATTCCTTTTTGCCCAATCTGTCGTGTGCCTACCATTGTCTAAAACACTGTTGGAGATACTAGAGGACACACTCCTTGAACTCCTTGAAGACAAATGGATTGTCTCACTTTTATATTTATACCCCCAGCACCCAGTAATTGGGAGTTTAATACGTGCTTGTTGATTGAATGACTCAAAGAGTTTATCATCTAACTGGCTAGGCGAGAATAACCCATATGAAGCAACAATGACAGGATATAATTAAGAATCAAATTATGTGTCACAGACTCTTAAGTACAGTAATAATAATAATTGACATTTATATAGCACCTTAAGGTTTACAAAATACTTCCCATCGTATGCTATTTCACTTGAATTTCACACTTGAATATCAAAGTAGATATGACAAGTATCATGAAGCCCATTTGACAAAGGGAGAAAAACGAGTTCTAGAGAGGTTAGCTAATTTGCCTGAGATCACACAGCCAGTAAATATCAGAAGCAGAATCTGGGCAGAGGTCTGTCTCCAAGTACTTTAGTGTATCTGCTGTAGTATCCTCCAAACTTCCTTATTTCCACTGAGAACACTAGCATCTCCCCGAACTCCTACATTTCTGATCTTGGAGTCATCCTTGACTCTTCCCTTTCCGTCATCTCTTGCATTCAATACTGGTCAGATTCTGTAACTTCTGCCCCCACAACCTCTTTCACATCCCTAGAAAGGTACACGGGAGAAGGGGTTCAGAGAAGTCTGGACTTGTCAAGGCAAGTCTCATGGAGTAGATTGATCTTCAAGTTTGACCCATCTTTCAAGAGCTGGTCGGATGAGGGAGGGGAAGAATTCTAAGCAGGAGGAATGGCATTATATAAGATAGGAAAGTGTGAAGTAGCATGGCACCATGGTAGGACCTGCTGAAGATCCCCAGCCAAGGGGCTGCTTCTCACATGAGAACTCAGATGCAAGTTGTCACCCCCATATACAAAGATGTCCTTCTTTCTCCTCTAAGCTGCTCAAGAATAAATTAAAAAAAAAAAAAAACCTAAGGTGATCAAGGATCCAGGGACCTACTGAAGTCATCTTTATGATATACTCAAAGTATCCTATTGCAGGGTTTAGAACTTAATTTCTTTTGGAAAAAAAATCCACACATTGAGGGGAAGGAGGAAGTCCTAAAATCCTAGGCCATATATGGAATTTCCTTGGGTTATTTTTTTAATAGACCTGCAATTTCATCAGTATATAGGGAATTCTCAGCAAGGACATGCCCCTCTATCAATGCAGGGAAGCAATTAGGCTACAACTCACCATTTTAGAAAACTGCCCACAAATGGTACAAAGGTAGGGATTTGCCCAGAGCCTCATGGGCAAGTATATATTGGAGGTGGACCTTGACACTAGGCGTCTCTGATTCCAAGACCCATTCTCTTGCTTGCTGTCCAAAATAGAATCACAGATTACATTTATTCCAAAGGAGATTCCTGCTTTGTTCAGAGCCTGAACTATATATCTTAGTGAAACCCCAGCCTTTAGAGAGGAATTAAAGTGATTAATAGTAATCAATTGACTGAAAGGTTTGTTTCAAGTCCTGATCAGAGAGAGAAAATCAGAGTCATGACATCTTCAGGACACCAAATTCAAAGAGCAAAGTGCGTTGCTGGAAAAGAAATTCCTGAGCCAGGGGATGAGTTATAGAGTATATCTGTGTGAATATGATACAAAAGGAAATAATTTTCTATTTGTCAGGCAGTCTGTCAAGATGTGGAGAGGCTTCAGATTTTGATGGCATATGAGTCTCTAGCTGGTGGTATGATCTTAAGTAAGTCTCTCAAATGCTCTGAGTCTCTTATCTGCAAAATGGGAATAATTGCTCCTTACTCACAGAGTTGTTATAAGGGTCAAAAGAGATGATGTATGTCAAGTATTTCTTAAATCTGAAAGTGCTGAACTGACCAGCACAAAAGAATATTCTTGTAGGTTACTTCATGCTAGATAGGTCCCTCTTCTCCACTGGCATTGCCATGGGCAGCATGCTAAATGTACCTTGACTGGGCTTTTTGCATTAGAATTGCCATGAAACTGAAAACCTTCTGTTTCTATTTGAGGAAAGAAGGAAGGAAGGGGATAAGGAGAGAGGGAAGAAGAGAGGGATTAGAGAGAGAAGGAGGGAGAAAGAAGGTCTGGACTAAATATGTAATTAGCTCAGGTCATCCCCTAGAAGTTGTTTATTTTATTAGCTTGTTTTCTTATTTGCATTTTTCTCATAAAAGGAGAGTGCAGCATAAAAATTCCAGTTACCTGAAATAAATCAAAACGGTTCCTCCCATTTATAAAGCTTTACAGTTTATAAAGCACTATATAAAATGATACCAATTTACTGGGTTCCAGTAGATAAAAGTTTTACCATTTACCCACATGAAGAAATAGTACCATATAAAGAAAAAGCTTGCCAGATTTTGAATAAGAGAATTTTGTTTGAATCCCAGTTCTGCCATATACTAGGAATTTGATCACAGGTTACTGGACCTCAGTTTCCTAATCTGTTAAATAAGAGTCTAATGGTCTTATTGTCCTACAGAGCTTTCCATTTCTATTATTCTAAGAGTTTTATACATACACAAAACCATACAGGTGGAAGGAAACTGCTTTCACAACACTTGATATGGCATAGGAAAACTAGGACTTTCAAAACAGATTTTTTTCAAATCTTTCTGTAATATGAATCAGTACTGTCTGCTATGCTTTACCCAAAAATTCACCCACAGGGTTCCTTTAGGTACCAAGTACATTTAGATTTTTGTTTATAGCATTGCTACCACTAAGAACTAATTTGCCTGAGGCAAAAAGAGTTGGGGATAGAGGGATGGCAGGGTCATCGACCATAATGAAATGAAAGGTTCTGGAGTTTGGAGTTCCCAGTAGCACAGAGGATAGCGTGATGGAGAAGGAGGGCCTCAGTGTCACAGGGAAGAAACCCACAGTGGGGCCAGTCACAGAGGCCCAGAGGCAATTGTACACCCTAATGAAGGCCAGCAGGGGACTGAGCAGAAAGGCACAGGTACACAAGGAGGTCAGCTGCTGCCCAGAGGAAGGGCACTTCTACCTATGTCAGTGCTGTGGGGCACATCTTGGAAGCCCTGTGCTAATTACAGTTCTTAATATCTATAGATATTAAGTTTCTCTGCTGGGCAGACAGTCAAGTAAGTGAAAGTGAAGGTCAGAGGTAGACTGAGGAGAAAATCAGAAATGGAAATTAAAACAACAGAATAATGGGGGGAAGGATTCTGTTTACAAAGAGTGCGTTTACATGCAGCTTTTTAGAAGCACTACTCTTGTGCAAATGGAAATCCACTGGTAATAAATGAAGTCCACTGAATGGATTCACTGACCCTACATTAATTATAGGTGAAGTTCCCTTTACACAACAGAGGTACTTAATAATAGGGGCTCTCATTTCAATAGTATTTTAAGATTTACAAAGCTCTTTACAAATATTATCTCATTTGATCCTTCCAACGACCCTGAGAAGTAGATGCTATTATTTTCTCCATTTTGCAAATGAGGAAGCTGAGGTAGACAGTGCTGAAGTGATTTGCTCAGGGATATGGAACTAGAAAGTGTCTGAAGCTGGATTTGACTACAAGTCCAGCATTCTATCCACTGGGTCACCAGCTCTTAAAAAAAATACTTATAAAGGACATACTATTTTTCTACTGTATGATCATTTCTAGGATACTCAATCTCCATTTCTGTTTATTCCTCAAATCTCTGGTATGGTGGGTAATTGCATTAGCAGCGTATTTCTGACTTATGCTTTAACTTCTCCATTTACTGTGTGACACAGATGCTTAATATTAAAAAAAACAGAGCCATAATTAGCACAGGATCTCAGAGAGGTATCCCAGAGCCTCACAAAGGTGAGAGCACAATTCCCTCCTGTAATCTCACCTCCTTAGTCCCTCAGTAGCTTCACTATAATGTATTACAATGAATACATCAATGAATGGATCAATGAAGTACCAAGATCCATCCACACTACTGATACGCTGTTTGAACATTCACCACTGAATTTCTTCCAAAATTATGAAATAAATGATCAAGAAGGAAGAAAGGATGGTATCATGTGATACCATCATTTTGAACCTTAATTTCATTCGTTGAACACAGACATCTCTATAACCAGAACCAAGGAAGAGAGTCTATCTCTTCTCCCAAACAACCCAAAGGTGCACACTTGTACTCAAACATCCTAATTATCCAGCAGAGACAGGAGCAAGCAGCGGGCAATAAGCCTGTACCCACAAACACAGAGAGGGAAATGGAGGATTTTGCAGGTGCCCTAATGTGGACATGACATTGTCAGACTGCAGTTTTGTAAATGAAAGAAAGGAAGAGGATAGTGAAGGGTGAGAGTCATGGTTCAAAGTTTGAAAGAATTCAAAGAGATTCTTTCATAATCACAAAAGAGTTGATTAATGCTATAGTTGATAGACTAGTCTCTGAGAGAATCTAACAATTAGAAAGAGTTTGGGAAGTGCTTTTAAATACTGAAATTTGGGGTTTAGCTAACAAGGAAACAGCCTACAGAAGGAGAACAAGGTACAGATAAGGGAGAAGCCAGAATGTCTTTTCATTCAGGTAAGGAGACAGGATGTCTCTTAGCAAGGTATTGTCAATCAGACAGGACGGGGTTTTTGCAATAGAGAAGAGATTTTATTGCTCCATATTCTTTAGTTAAATATGCAATTTTTAGTATCTCCCCCCCTCCTCTTTCTGTCTTTTGGAGAAAGAAAATGATGGGGGCAAGGGCTGGGGAGCCATCAATAGAGACCAAATCACATTGTTTCCCTAGCTGCTGCATACACTTGTATAAATATGATGGTTAGGGTGCAACCACATGGGAGATGAAATCCTTCTAACTCCTTAGCTTCATGAAGAGACAGACATGAAGAGACAGCAGCAGCAGTAGTCCTGCAGGCAATATACCTGCAGAGCCCATTCTTGCAGAAAGACCCAGATTAGTGCTTGAAGATCCTGTACCACCCAAAATACCAGAAATTAAAGTTCCAGGAGATCCTCTGATAAGTAGAAAAGTACCCAAGGACTCTAAGTAACCCAAAGGAGTGAGCTAGAAAGGGAATTGAGCTTCCCTCATTTGCCTGCCTGCCTGCCAGACTAAGAAGAAAATTATGCAATCAATCAATAAACATTTATTAAGAAACTATTATACACCAAGAACTGTGTTAAATAACAGAAATTTTAAAAAGAGGCAAAAGCTAATTCCTGCCTCTTGGAACTTAGAAGCAAATGCAGGCAAGGAAAGGACACTAGTGCCAGATTCATTGATGTTTTCCATTTTACTCATTTCTAATAATCTCATTAAAGTTGTATAAAATGTACTTTATCAGTAACCTTTAATTGAAACATCACAGGAGAAAGGAAAAAGGAAGAAATCTCCCTAGTAGGATGGGGTCTTTGTATCATAGTCTAAGAGAGTGGTCCATAATACCCTAGACTATGAGAAAGAATCGGAGCCATTATTCATGAGGGCATTGCAGAAGAACTTAAGAGAAGCTCACAGCTGGACAGATATCCCAGAGTATCCTACAATCCTGAAAAGTAGACATAGCTAAGGGAACAGATAAACAAAACACACCTTAATTCTTGCTACTAAATGGAATCAGGGACACCATAATCCCCTCATGCCCCAAGTCAGATAGGCCAATCCCCTATTTTTTCTAAAACCTCTAGATATTTTTCATCAACCCCAACCCAGCAGCAAGGGATCCATTTGCATTTTCTTGTTGGATGTCTAGTTTTCATACTAAGCTAAAGCTCAATTCATCAAATATTTTTATTTCCTGATTCCCTGGAGAAAGGAAGGAGTCCAGCATAATGTATAGATTTTTTTCCGAGAGAATATGGACATGAGTCAAAAGATTTGTTTTGAGGTGTACCATCGAAGGGGATGCCTGAATAGATGATACCTCAGATCCATTTGAGGAGAAGAATTATATCATTTTCCATATTTATTCAAATTAATTATTTGACCTAGTGCCTCCCCCACTTCACTGGAAATTGCAAACAAGTATTTGAGCGCCAATAATACAAGGCTCTGGTAGTGGGGGAGAGGACACTGTCTTGTCATAAATAAACTTGTAGACAAGAAGAACAAAAATAGACATACAGGGGAACATATTTAAGGGCCACTGGAGATATACCAAAAGTGCTATGGGGAATTCAGAATATGGGGGGATGACTTCTGGCTATGAAGAAATGCAAATAATAAACAGTATTGGCAAAAATGACGTATTTTCTATGAACACCATTATTACTAAAACCAAGCAACAACTTGCCACAGGGAAAGAATAGCCAAAGTGCAGCTGCATCTACTAAATATAGTTTGACGTTCATTCCCCGTGGAGCAAAGCAGAGCCCAAAGCGATCCTTTCCCGGGGCCTATCTAAAAATAAAGCTGCAAACCAGCAGGGAACATAATATTTGGTTTCCTCCAACAGGGGAAAAGCCAGGAGTATTGGCATCCAAGTTGGGCATCTCTACCAGAGGTCACGGTTTAGGGAGGGAGAAAGAATGATGGGAGATGAGGAGTGAGGAGAAAATCATGGAAAATGTACAATCTAGCTGCTCCAGAGGAGCGGGCTGGAGAGAGTGTCTCTTTCCTGCATAAATAGTAGTAATAGAATACTACATTATTAGTAGCATAGGTATATACATTCATTTTAAAGTGAGGTGAATTTAAGAAGGCACTTCTCTTTGTATGTATGTAGATAGTACCACAAGTCCAGTTACTATAGGATAGTGAAGTCCAAGGGTTTTTTGATTAAATAATGATATTTTTGATATAGACTTCCAGTACTCACCCTACCATTAGCTTAGCTAATCATAGCTAATATCATAGGAATATAGTGCCGGAAAGGATTCAGAATCCTTGGATTCCAACCTCTTCATTTTCAAGATATGAACAAAGTCACTGATATCAAGATTAGAATTCAATCCCAGTATTCTTTCAACTGATCTATACTGAATCCTGTTAACACTGGACAATCCATTTATCCTCCAGGGATAAATAATTTTAAGGTGAAAGAAACTTTGAGTATCAAACTGTGGTAAAATATAAACTAAGGGAGCCCATCTGTGCTATCTGCCCAATTGACATTCTACAACTAGAGGAAACAGCATGAGGACTCCAAGAAAAAAGAAGGCACCTTGGGAATCTATACTGCCAGAGGTCGGTCACCTAAATCACTTATTTCTCTGTATGAATGCCTTTCTTCTAGTGTATTCTATCCATGTATAGTTGTGGACAAATTTTTTGTTACTCTTGTTATGATACTTTCTCACTCAGTATCTTTTCTTTGAGAAAACCTAGTTGACTATTAAAGATAAATATATCTATGGGGGGCTCATAGGCTATAGTTTTATGAGTATTGACCTACATAATACTTTTAATTTAAGGATACTCTCTTCCCTGGGGACCCAACCTTGAGTATGAAGTAGGATGGGGATAACCCAAGGAGAGCAATGATGTCCTTCAAACTATTCTCCCATCTTGATCTTATTAGGTCCGTTTGACAACTGAATATATGGAACCAAAGTGATGTGTCCAAGAGCTTGTGTCATTTAGTCGTTCAATTATGTCCATGACCCCATAGACCATAGAACATCTATCTTCTACTCTCTCCAGAAGTTTGCCTTAGAGCACAAAGCCATTAAATAATAAAGCTAGGACTATAAGCCAGATCTCCTGATTCCTATTCCAGAACAATTCTAATGAGATGAAATTTATTGGAGATGAATGTAAAGCCATATGCTTATGCTCAAAAAGTCAGCTTGATTATTTCTTATTTATCCTGTATATCTCTTGTTTGTACAGCAGCTGTCTGCATGCTATCTGAACCATTAGACTGTAAACTCCTCAAGGTCAGGGATTCTTTTACCTTCTTTTGTATCCCCAGCTCTTAGGACAATGCACATTGTTGTTGTAGTTCAATCCCTTCAATCATGTCTACTCTTTGTGATTCCATTTGGAGCTTTCTTGGCAAAAATACTGGAGTGGTTTGCCATTTCATTCTCCAGATCATTTTACAGATGAGGAAACTGAAGCAAATAGAAGTAAAGTGACTTGCCTAGAGTTATATAGCTAGTAAGTATCTGAGACTAGATTTTAACACAGGAAGATGAATCTTCTTGACTCCAGGCCAGACATGCTATCCACTGAGCCACCCAGCTGCCCTCTGGCACATAGTAGACATTTAACAAATGCTTACTGATTTCTGTGAACATTTTAGAAAGTATCTGGATTTTTTTTATTTTAATTTTGTACCTTTTGCTTTTACATTACCTATATTTTTCAATGTATTCCTTCTTCTCTCCCTCCCCCCAAAATAAAAAAGACAAACAAAAGTAATTCAGCAGATTTGTGATTACATTGACCCCTTTTGATATTCCATGCAGCATTCTACATCCCAAGTATCCCTCTTCTGCAAAATAGGCAAGGAGATGTCTTTTTTGGGGGGTCCAACTTTGGTCATAATAATTTCACAACATTCAATTTAAGGTTTTGTTGTTTGTTTGATATTTCCTGTGCACATGCATAAAACATACAAGAAAAGAGATTGCTGTTGTCATTACATATTTCTTTTCCTGGTTCTTTTTACCTCATTTTGCACCTGTTCATATGAGCACTAGAAAGGATATATTGATAACTGCTGAGCATCCAAGAGAAGGAAAACAAGTAGAGTGAAGTCATCAAGATCATGCTATATAAAGATGAGTTGAAATATTTGTGGGAATATTTAGCCTGCAAAAGAGAAGCTAGTGATGAGTGTGGGGGAAGAAGAGGCAGATGCAGACGCCCATCACTGAACATCTCCTTCATTCAAGAGACTAGATGGAGGAATTCTGATTCACATGCAGAATGGCCTAGATCTCTGCAGTCTCTCTGGGACTTCTTTAACTCAAAGGTCTAAGATTCTGTAGTTTGTCTTGGAGCTATAAAGGGAGGGAGGTATAAAAAAAGAACCCAGGCTCTGGAACCACAGGAGTCCAGTTCACATCCCATCCTCCTCCAAGGGTATGTTCGACTCAAATAGAGAAGGCTGGACCATCTTCATTTACCCAGCCCTCAAAGAAAGAGGTTTTCAAAAGTCAATTTAGCTCCAGATGTCCAATAAACACAGGCTAGGGACATGGGAGTCTGGTCTGGGGGCCCCTCCTCTCACTGGCTTCTCATCTTGTCATCACAGCTGGATCTTCCTGGAACAATCCCAGAATAATCCCCAAATGCTCTGGCTTCCCCCTCCCTCTGCCCTCACTCCCCAGCTTTCAGCCACAGGAAATCCCTTGCCATTCTCGATTTGTTTGTCCACACAAACCTTCCGCTTTGCTTTGGGCAAGCAAAGAGTATTTTTCTCTTTCTTTTCTTTTTTTCACATTGACTGCTATTGTTGCTAAGAAACAGGTCCTTTGAATGAGATAAGAGAGAGAGAAAGAGAGGGAGAGAGATGCATGAACATCTGGTTATCTTCCCTAGCTGCCTCCAGTGACTATGAAAATGAGATAAATAAATTCTGAGATGGATGCGGGCACTCTCACAGCCATTTTAAAACTCACTGTGGTACAGTAGAAAAGGGGCTGGATGTGAAGGCAGAGGGCCCAGATTCAAATCCAACTCACTTACTACCTAATCTCAGCATCTTTCCTTTTTACTACTCTCAGCCTAGCTTATATAAATCTTGTTTGTTCAAGTCATTTCACCTTCCTCATTCAATTGTGAGTTTTAAGAGCAAGGATTCATTTTTTTTCCTTTTCTTGTATCCTAAGCTCTTAGCACAAAGCCTGGCACACAGGAGGTGCTTAATAAATGCTATTTGACCATATTCCTGGATGAGACTCTTGTGGTCTCTCTAGACCTCAATTTTTTCATCTTCAAATTGAAATGTCTCTCCCCACTCCACTAAATCCATGAACCTATGACTTTTGTCATCGTTATTCAGTCAAACTCTGTCTAGGGTTTTCTTGATAAAGATACTGGAGTGGTTTGACATTTCCTTCTCTTGCACATTTTGGAAGGAAGGAAGGAAGGAAGGAAGGAAGGAAGGAAGGAAGGAAGGAAGGAAGGAAGGAAGGAAGGAAGGAAGGAAGGAAGGAAGGAAGGAAGGAAGGAAGGAAGGAAGGAAGGAAGGAAGGGAAGGAAAGAAAGAAGGGAAGGAAGGGAAGAAGGAAGGAAGGGAAAGAAGGAAAGAAAGACGGAAGGAAGGAAGGAAGGAAGGAAGGAAGGAAGGAAGGAAGGAAGGAAGGAAGGAAGGAAGGAAGGAAGGAAGGAAGGAAGGAAGGAAGGAAGGAAGGAAGGAAGGAAGGAAGAGTTCAACTGGCCAATTCCATACCAGCTTTACTCACAGAAGTTATTGTTTGTTGGTGTTCTGGAAGAGGACCATGACATCAGGGAGGTGACACCATGACGTACAAGTAAATTAAAGTGAGGGAGGAGGGCTGAGCAAGGTCACCTACCTCCCTTTCCCCTCCTGAGCCATCTGGGTCCAGTGGCAAGATATGTTTACTGATTAGATTTCTTTCTTAAGTACCAAATCTTAAATTAAAACCAATCTCATTGTAATTGGCCATCAATGATCCTAGGCCAAGCCCCAATTGGTCATTGTTTGGGTCTTGATTGATTGATTCAGTTTGAATGTCAATAGCAGTCATTTCTGCTTTGGCCAGAAATCCTGAGGGTCTTCCCCTCCCAAATTCATTCATCCATTCATTTATTTAGATTTTTTTTGGACTAAGCTAAAGAGGAGATCTTTTGCCTCAATTGCTACTGAATCACTGAATGGGTGCAGCCTCAGTCCTTACTGTTGAAGACCTTACCTTAAGGTGTCCCATTGCATCCACAAACATCTTCAATCATCCTGATCTATATTTGGTTCCTGGACCCACATGGCTCTGCAGGGGAAAGTGAGGCAGGTGACCTTGCCCAGCCCCACCTCCCTTAAATCCAACTCACTCTCATGTCCTGGTGGCGTTACCTCCCTGACGCCATAGTTTTCTTCAAAAACAAAAGACAAACAGCAACAACAACTTCTGGTATGGAAGAAAGAGAAAATAATGTGTGTTAGCTGAAAATAAAATAAAAATAAGATAAAAGAAAATGACAAAAGAAAAAGAAAAAAGATTGAGCAACCTTCAACACTCAAATAATGTTTAATTTAATTTGATTTACAAAGCATTGTTTACATGCCTTCTAAATACTTGTGGATGCTCAGCCAGGTGCTGAATATACAAACACAAAAATGCAACCTGAACTTTGGTCCCTGAACTCAAGAAGTTAACCACTACTGCTATTATTACTATTACTACTGTTGGAGGTTCAGAATGGACCCAAAAAAAGTTGGGGGTCTCAGACCAGTGTCACAAGATATCTCAAAGGAATTTGCAGGTTTGAACCCATCTCCAAGTCAAGAGGCAAAGTTTATTGTTTCTTTTTTTTTTTTTTCTGAGACAATTGGGGTTAAGTAACTTGCCCAGGGTCACACAGCTAGGAAGTGTTAAGTGTCTGAGACCAGATTTGAACTCAGGTCCTCCTGATTTCAGGGCTGGTGCTCTATCCACTGCACCCCCTAGCTTCCCCTTATTATTATATTTTTGGGTTTTTTTTAAGTTTATTGTTTCTTTGCCAAAAGCCATCCTATAGCAGCTCATCTCCTCTGGAGTCCCAGAGAAAGTGAAAAGGTGGCAAAAGTTCCTAAGAATTTTGCTGGAAAATTACAAGAATTTCCAAGTCTGGCCATCCCCAGGCAAGGAAAATTTGCTGAGTCTGGAGCTCAAAATGTCTCAGGTATAGGATTGAGATAGAAAAAAAAAAATGGAGGGCTTACTTTGACAAGGAAGGAATGAAGCCAAGGGAGGCCAGACTCTTTTCCTACGGGCCGCCAAATGTTGAAGTTCAGAAGAAGACCCCAAAAGGTTGGAACCACAGACCGGTGTTGTAAGATGTCAAAAAATTCCCCTACTTGAAACCATATTCAAGTCAAGGGGCAAAGTTTATTGTAATTGTAACACCAATTGAAGTGGGCTAAATTCCAAAAGAATTTAGAAAAGAATGAGAAGCAAGAAGATAAATTTATCCAGTTTTTTATGTCACTGATATACTATTTTTTGTTGTTTTTATATACTAATTTTATGGCGCAGAGGTAGAACTGAGGAATGGTCTGAGGAATTCGGTGATCACTGTCCAGCAGATTATGTATCTGATAGTCAGCAATGTTTGTAGTACCATCCCTAAGGCCAGAAGACTTTAGAAACATTGAAAGATTGTTAGAATAATAATACTCTGAGGTCAGGAGATTTTAGGATTATTGCTATATTTCCCCTAAAAGCTGTACTATCACTACTATTATATCTTCTTCTTCTTCTTTTCTTCTTTTCCTTTTCTTCTCCTTTTCTTTTCTTCTTCTCTTTCTTCTTCTTTTGTCCTCTTTCTTTTCTATGTTATTTCTTCTTCTTTTCTTCTTTCCTTCTCCTCTTTTTCTTCTTTTCTTCTCCATCTTCTTCTTCTTCTTTTCTCCTTCTCCTCCTTCTTTTTCATATCTCATATATTTCAAGATTTGCCAAGTACATTATATACATTATCTCATGAGACCCATATAATCACCTAGTAAAATAGGTGCCATTTTTAAATCCCCTTTTTATCAATAGTGAAAATGATTCGTGGAGTGGTTAAGTAATTAGCACACCATCATACAACTAACTAGTCAGTGACAAAGATGGAATTTAAAGCCAGGTTCAGGTTCTCCTGACTCAAGGTCCTATGTGCTTTCTATTGTTTTTGCTGTTGTTTTTACAAAGACCCATAATTTCATCACTATAGAAAACTCTCCAACAGGAACTTCCTCTTCTGACACCTTCTCTCCAACTCCTTATGGTGTTAATTCGCCTAGGTCACTGAGATTGAAATGATTTCCCCCATAGTCAAAAAACTCTGGGACTTGAACTCAGATATTTCTTATCCTTCAACCAACTCCATATCTATCCTGCTGTGTCAGCAACAGTATAAGACAGAATATAATGTGATGTGGATTCTGACTCTATAATTGATATATCTCATCTCTCCAAGCTAGTATATCTCCAGATGGGTTGTCTTCTTGTGTCCCTATAGAATCATGTACAAAGCAGGGCCCATCATTGTTTTTCTATCAATACTCATTTTTGTTGTCATTTTGACTTGATCAATTTATGAGGATGCATCTAGACACTCGTCCTTTGCCGGTGTCACATTCAGAGGATATTAAAAAAAAAAAAAAAAAAAGAAAAGAAATTATTTGTATCAGGGCTTTGTAGTTAGAAGGAAAAGCTATTCAAAATCTCACATCTTATACTTAATATTTGGCAAAAATAAAAAGGAATTTCTCCATGGTATGGTATGAGCACAGAGAAAGAATTTTGAAACCCTTTAATTGGCATCCAGTTGTGGACAGCTGTGAATATTAAGCTACTTCTCTATTTCATTTTCCCTTGTTCTACAATACAAACTCTCCTCCAGACAAATAACCCATGTGCAACAATCCCAAACATAACTGCTTCAGTTGTTTTGGTAATTTTTGCTCCTCCCTTTAATGCCTCTTATTATGTCCTCCCTGCCTGTTGCCTGATTGTTTTTTCATCCTTTGAGACCCAGCTCAAGACCTTCCTCTTCTGCCAAGTAACTTTCTCTGACTGCCTCCCTGTCACTCACACCTAGTGACTGCTCCTCCCTTCTCTGACCTCTCCTAGCATTTAATCATAAATTAAGTGCCTTTCATTGATATTCCTTTTCTTTCCCTCATGCATTCAAATGCCAAATGAAGAACAAAGCAAACTTAGCTGGTAGGTTATAAACGAGACTGTAAGATAAGACCCTGGGACTGTGGCTCCAACTTCCCTGTCCCAGAAGGTGCCCAGCCCAGCTCGACAGTACTTAGTTATTGTTTGATTTGTGGTCACATGTCATAGGATCATAAATTTAGGGACAAAAAGGACTTTGGAAGTGTTCAAGACTCCTCACTTTTCTTCAAGGAAATTTCCTCCTTCCTGAAGCTTTCACTGTTGCCCACTTACCACCATCTTTCTCCCAAAATCACCTTGCATCTGCTCTGAATGCATTCATTTACACTTATGTCTACATACCTGTTCATTATTCTAACCAGACCAAAAGTTCTTCATCTGGGATTTGTTTGTTTGGCTTTTAAACATTTCAAAAACATATTTCAATCATTGATTTTCTTTGTAAGCCTATGTTTGATGTTAGGAATTATACTGTTATAGAAATATTTGTTTTATTCCATAAATTAAAAATAAAATAAAACTTAAAAAAAAAAAAACCTATTCTGAGAATGAGTCCAGTTCCCAAGGGGTCTATGGCATAAAAAAAGTTAAGAATTCCTAGATTCCTCACTTTCAGGGATTGAATTTGAATCCCCTTAAATCCCCAATACCTAGCACACAGTAGGTGTTTAATAAACACTTATCAAGTGTTAGTGTAACTCAAGTCCCATTTTACAATAAGGAGAGTGAGAGCTAGAAAAGGTCACTTGTATAATTAGAGGCAGGATCAGAATCAGAACCTAGGACTTCAAAGCCCAAACCCAAACTGCCTTTATCAGGAGATTAGAAATCCTCATTTGTCGAAATGATTTTCTTCCCTCCTTCTCTCATTTCCCTGGCCCATTCTCCTTCCCTCTTGTGCCTTCTTTGTAATTACAGCCAAAAGTATATGTGTTTTTATGTCTCGCCCGCACTACGTTGTAATGTCAGCCATTATTCTACTTCCCTTGTGCTCTCAGCTGAGAGGGCTAAGATTAATGAAGCATTTTCTCTCAATCAAGAAGCTATTTCAGACTATGCTTTTAAGTCCAATGAGTTGTGCAGATGAATTAATACCGTTTGACCTTTTTATTTTCCGTTGGATGATTTGTGATGCTTTACACACACACACACACACACACACACACACACACACACACACACACACACACACACATACACACACTGCACCTCTCCTCTGAATTAGCATCCTTGCAACTAAGCGGTTCCTGGCCAGCATCTGGGAGGTGTCGAGTACCAGTAAGAGGCCATATTCTCCTGGCACACAGAGCCAGGCAGGGCTGCTGTTACTGAACACTTATCACAGCAACAGCCATGAGTTGTAGAGTGAAGGGCAGAGGGGTTGAGGTAAGATCTAGTGTGTGCTCTGTGCACTCTTCATGGCCTTCATTCTAATAATAATGAGAAGAATCCCTTAGATTTATAGAGCACCTGCTCTCCAGAGAGCTGCAGCCAGGTATTTTTTTCCCATCTGTTCACAGCATCCTCAGAAAGAGAAAGGAGGATGGGAGAAAATATGGACGTAGCCACACAGAAATGCAGCGGCTCACCTTTTTTTTCTGAGATGGCAGCAGAGCTGGGATCTGGATCTGGATCTTCTGAATCACCTGTTTATTTTCCCACCTTCTCAGAGAACTCTATTCAAAGGACTCATTGCTAATGATTTCAAATCCTGCCTGTCACTTACTCCCTGTAGATAGTCATGGAAAAAGTATTTAAGCTCTTTGGGCATTGGACTTCTCCCATGTAAAAGGAAGATTTTGGACTGGATGGCATCTATTAAATGCCAGATATTATTAAGTGCTGGGGATATAAAGACAAATATGAAGCAGCCCCTGTCCTGAATGAGCTTACACTCTAGCCAGAAGGAAACATGTTCATGAATGAATATATATAGAATATATTCAAAATAAATACTATGTAATTTGGGAAGAATGGTAAGGAGGGACATTAGGATCTGGGAAAATAAAGATACACTAAGTTTAGAGGTCCTTAACCAGAGTTCTCCAAACTTTTAAAAAAATACTTTAATTAAAAAATTTCAGTACAATTGGTCTTCTTTGTAGTCTTATGCATTCTCATATTTTTAAAATATTATAAGAATAATAATTTGTATGTACTTAATACTTAAAGGATTACAAAGTACTTTACATATATCTTCTCTTTTAATACTCATTTTGCCCCCATTTTATAGATAAAGAAACTGAGGCTGACAGAGACTTACTAGAAAGTTTAGCTAGAAAGAATCTTAATTAGTATTTGAACTCCGTCTTCTTAACTCACATCCAATATTCAACAAAGCCTACCTGGCTAGGCTTTATCTATCAAAAGGGTCCATGACCCTCTAAAAGGTTAAGAACTCCTGTTCTACTTGGATATCAAAGGCATTCAGGTAAGAAGAAGCTCAAATTTCATGAAATCAGATAACACCGTAAGCTGCTGAGCACTTTCAAGCCTTCAGAGGCTTCATCTGATCATTACAGTAATCCTAAGAGGCAGGATTCATGTTTCTGTCCCTATAATGAAATTGAGATCCAGAGAGGTTCATATTAAGGGCCACTTTCTACAGAGAGGCTTCACCTGATCAGCCCAGCTACTGCCTTCCCTGCCAAAAAAAATGTTCTCCTATTTATGTACTTATTTTATGCGTCTTTTGACTATGTCTTATAAGCATTCTCTCTCCCAATAGACTGTAAGAAAACTTATTTTTTTGTCTATGTATCCATAGCATAGTAGGTACTTAATAAATACTTATTGATTTAGTGATTTGCTCAAAATTATACTGCTAACAGATAACCAGAATTGGCCTTCTGACTCCAAGCATAACGTTCCTTTTATCAAATCTATCATTCTGCCTTTTGAATCATTTTATTTCTTATTCCTTTGGGGTATGTGACAAAAACAACTCCATCAGTTCTTTAATTTGCCCCTCTAAAGACAACATATGAGTTTTTACTCCATTTTTCTCAACCTCCTTTTATCTTCTGGTATCATTTATTTTGAAAATATTGATGTGATTTAGTTCTTTAAATGATACATAAATTCAACTAGAAAAGGAAGTAACAATCACAAGAAGCCAGCATGGCTTCATCAAGAGCACACTGTGCCAGACTAACCTCATTTTCTTTTTTGACAGGATTACTAAACTGATAGATAAGGACAATACTGTCAATATTATTTAACCTAGATTTTACTAAGACATTTAACAAATATCTTATTCTGTTCTTGTGAAAAGATGGAGAGATATGTACTAGATAAACAAAAGAGCACTGACTCTGGTGTCAGAGGATCTGAGTCAAATTCTATCTTTTGAACCTCTGTGACATTGTGCAAGTGATTAAGTCATTCTTGGCCTTGGTTGTTCTACTTTTTAAAATAATAGCCTTTTATTTTGAAAATATACGCAAAATAATTTTCAACATTCATCCTTGCAAAACCTTATGTTCCAAATTTTTTCTCCCTCCCTTACCTCCTCAATATCTTTTGTGTCTACCTACCCTCTCCTTACCAATCCACCACTACCAATACAATCCAGTCCTTCAAATCTCTCACCTGGAATTCCCCACTTCTGATTTCCCCCAGTCTTTTCTCCCTCTGTTTCTTCCCCATAAGCCCATTAAGCTGATATTCCTGATGTACAGAGTGTTGTTCTTTTCACTGTATGTGTGTCTGCTAGAGGAAGGGACAAAACCTTCAAAATTCCCTGCAGCCTCCAGCATAAGATCCAAATTCCTGATCCTGCAGTCCGTACAATCTCCACAATCCATACAATTTCTGTAATTGGGTACAAGCCTACCTTCCCAACCTGATCTTACATTAATCACCTCTTCTAATTTATGATGGTTGGTTGTCATCCTTCCTTGTCGAAGAGGACCAAAATGACATCACTATATTAGAATCAAGTTAATGTGTCTGCAAGTGGCTGATCAGACCAATATAGCTGGGAATGTCACAGTTGGACACAAATAGTCCCCTTGAACATTTGGGGGCTTCTCTAACTTTGTGCATCTGGAGTTTCTTCAGAGCTAATTCAATTCTGCCTTGCTCATAGAGCAAAGCACCTTCTCTGAGGAGGGCATCCCATGTTGGGTGGCCAATGTCTCCCACGTCATATAATCAATTCTAAAGCTCTTAAAAGATACCTTGAGAGTGCCCTTTCATCATCTTTTCTAACCACCTTGCTTGCCCTGTGTAAGTTCTCCATAAAATAATCTTTTTGGCAACTGTACATTACTCAACAAGGTGGCCAGCCCGATAGTGCTGTCTCTCTGCAGTAGAGTTTGAATACTTAGCAGTTTACTTGGAGAAAGGACCTCAATGTCTGGTATCTTATCCTGCCAGGTGATCCTCAGCATCTTCCTGAGACAATATAAGTGGAAGCAATTCAGTTTCACATCACGTCACTGGTATACTGCGCAAGTTTCACAGGCATCCAACAATGAGGTAAGACAAAGGGTCTGTAGACCTTCAGTTTGGTAGTCAGTCTAATATCTTTCCTCTCCTATATTTTCCTTTGGAACTTCTCAAACTCTGAACTAGCTCTGAGAGACGTGTGTCAAACTCATTATTAATATGGACATCCCTAGAAACTATCTGCCAAGGTAAGGGAATTTGTCCTCAGAATTCAAAACTTCTCCACCTTCTTTAATTAATGGTTCCATCTATGAATGGTGTGGTGTTGGCTAATGGAGCACCAGTGGTTTCCTGGTGTTCATTGTTAGGTGAAAATTAGCACAAACAACAGAGAACCAATCCATACTTTGTTGCATCTCAGCTTCAGAAGCTGCACTGAGGGCACAATCATCTGCAAACAAACATTCATGCACCATCCTCCTTCCATATTGGTTTTGGCTTGTAGCCTTTACAAGATGAAGAATTTACCATCAGTATAGCTGACTTGGATGCCATGTTTGACCTGATTGAAGGCATTTGACATCCTGGATAAAAACATCATGCTAAAAAAACACATGGGAGCACTGGTGAGTGGGAAAACTTGAGAGCACTGTCCATTGGCCAGAACCCCAAAGCATGAAATAGATGTATTATATTGATGAACTTCTCTAGGCAACCAAATTTTGACATAATTTTCCATAAGCCCTCATGATTAACAGTATCAAAGGCCTTGGTCAGATCTACAAATGTTGTATACAGATCTCTATTTTGCTCCTGGCATTTCTCCTGGAGTTGTTGGATAGCAAACCCCATATCGACTGTTCCTCAGCCCCTTCAAGCTGAACCACTTGCTATTCCTCAAACATTTCCATCTTTTCTTAACTCTGGGCCTTTGCCTGGAATAGCCTCCTCCTCCCATCTCTGTTGAAATGCTAACTTCATCAAACTTTCCCTCACCACTCTCAGTCAAAAATGACTATTCTTTTTCCTAATCTCATGGAACTTTATATAAAATTAGAATATGATAAATGCATATTTATTTGTCTACATGTTCTACATCCCTCGATGGGGTTGAAAACTCCTTGGAATCAGGAGACCAGTTTTGTCTATCTTCAGAACTAACTACCACAGCCCCTCAAAGTACATAAGAAGCCTTCTTTAAAAATCATGATAAAATAATCAATCAGAACGAAGGCAAAACAACTCTAGGAGAAAGTGGGCAGCTGTGTTTTCTTGGAAATGAATTAGTAATGTTGTATGGTGTGCAGAGTACTTGTCTCAGAGTTGGGACTCAAACCCAGGTCAGACTCCAACACTTAGCTATGTCATCTTGGAAAAGTCATTTGACTATTTCTTTATATTTTGAGTGTGGTGGTAATACTTATAGCTCACAAGGTCATTAGGAAGAATGATTAATAAGCAAAGTACTTGCAGCATTAAATAAATAGAAGACATAAATACAACAATTATAAATACGTCTTCCCAATATTAGCCAGGAAGTATCCTTTGCCACACTCACCTTTATAAATATTAGCCCTGGAGTTGTTATGAGTGCTATTCTTTGAAAAAGTTTTTTTTTCATATAAAATTATCCTTTTTTTTTCATTTTTTTTCTTTTTCAGATAACAGCAACTATCAATTGGTGCACATAACTCTTTCTTTCACAGTATTCAGTCTGGTATAAAGGGATGAAGTCTGGGTATTCTCCAAACAACTCTCCTGTTTATTTGGGTTGGCAGCCAGCAGAGATGTTTCTGAACCCCCACCAGTGGCCTGCCACTGGGGGCAAGTCACTTGTTTCACAACAGAAAAGGACAAAGCTTGTGAAAGGGGAGCAGGAAGTCCAATTAAATACACCTCCCAAGGAAAGAACCTTGTTCATGTCTGAGGAAATTCAGTTTCATTAGCAAACAGAAAAAGGTCCAAAGCCAAAAGCTACTATGCCCCTCCATAGGCAGAAACAAAATGGTAAAGGATCAACCCTGAACCCATTTATTCATATTCTCCTAGACTTTCCACACTGTGGCCTGGCCCCTGGAGAGGAGCCCACATCCTGCAACCATCTGTTATTTTTGTCATCCTTGCAGAGACTGCCCTGCCCCCATCACCCTATTAAATCTCCAATCCCATCTAGGCAATGGCTGGGGCTGGGAGGGAAGCTGACTGAGCTCCTGGGCCCTCCTCCCTAGCTCCTCCAATGTAGTAATGGAGGAAGAATTGGGGAGGGATGAGAGAAAGATGGCAAGGGAACGAAAACAGTTCCATCATGGAACTTCCCAAAGGAAGAAGCAAAGGAAAGAAAGCTTCCAGTCTTGAGAATGAGGCAGTCCTGAGGGAGAGCAGCTTGTCTCTCCACTCAGTCAGAAAACCTTAATTAAGTGATTCCATGCTTCCCTCCTTGAGAATCTCTTCCTTTAGGTTTTCAGGACACCCCTCTCTTTTAGTTTTCTTCTTCCCTATCTGGTTACTTCTCCTCTGTCTCCTTTGTTTGGTCCCCATTCAGATAAAAATATCCTGTGGGTTTTTTTTGGGGGGGTCTTTCTTTTTCTTCTCCTCTGTATTACTTCACTTGGTGAACTCATCAGCTCTCATGGATTTAATTACCACATCTCTGGTGATAATTCTCTTATTTTTTAAGGATTAATCGACTTGACCAGGGTCACACAGCTGGCAAATATCTTTGATTGGATTTGAACTCAGATCATACTGACTCCAGAGCTGGTGCTCTATGCACTGTCTCTTAACTGCTTTTTTGATGATGATTCTTGAACCTATGTTCTCCCAAACTCTTGCTCTCCCAATTTCCTTCCTCCAACTGCCTTTCAGATTTCTTGAGTTAGATGTCTAGTAGACATCTTAAATTCAACACATCTAAAACCAAACTCATTATCTTTTCCCCTAAATCCTCCCCACCTCCTACCTCCCTGTTACTGTAGAGAACAACCCCATTGCCTCAGTCCTTCAGGTTCACAACCGAAGAGTCACCCTGGATTCTTCCCTCTCACTCATCCCTTTGCCATATCCAATATGGCACCAAGACTTATTGAATTCACTTTTCATACAGCTCCTTCTTTCTTTGGACACTGCCATGTGACAGCTCTCATCATCTCATAGCCACACTATTACAGTACCTGCTGGTGGATCTGCCTGCCTCAGGTCTCTCCCCACCCTAATCTATCCTCCATTCATTCACTAGAGTGGTTTTTCCTAAAGCATAGCTCTAACCACATCATTACTGCTTCACTCAATAAACTTCAGTAGCTCACTATTACCTCCAGGATCAAATACAAAACTCTCTACTTGGCATTCAAAGTCCTTCATAACCTAGCCCCTTCCTACCTTTCCAGTCTTTTTTACATCTAACTTCCTATCACATACTCTTGAATTCAGAGACTTTGGACTCTTTACTATTCCACAAACAACCTCCTCCATCTCTCAGCTCCAGGCATTTTCTCTGGCTGTCCCCCGTGCCTGGAATGCTTTCCCTAATCTCTGTTTCCCGGCTTCCTTGGCTTCCTTTAAGTCCCAATTAAGTCCATCTTCTAGAGAAAGCCTTTCCCTAAATTCTAGTGCCTTCTTTCCATTGATGATGTCTCATTTATCGTGTTTGTAGCTTGTTTGTACATATGTTTGCTTTTTACCTCCCTCCCCAAAACTAGGCAGGGAATATCTTTTGCCTCTTTTTCATATCTATTCCCAATGCTTAGCACAGGGCCTAGCATTTAATAAATGCTTAATTAATGCTCACTGATTGATTCACAATCTTCTCTAGCCTGCAATGTCATCTGTTAAATAGTGGGATTATTTCATATTGTCTTCCCAACTGTGAAATTGGTACCATTATTATCCCCATTTTACAGATGAGAAAATTGAGGCTGAGAACAGTTAAGTGGTTTGCCTGAGCTCAAACAGCTAGGAAGCATTTGAAGGAGGATTTACTTCAATTAAAAAAAAAACCTACCCCAGTATTGTTAAAGTCAAATAGAAATGGGGCCACTCCATCATATATAAGGAGCTTTGTTGGCCATATTTTGACTTAGTTTTTTAAATGTAATATTATGTATGTTTTATTCTATTTCTTACTTATTTTTTAAAGTATTTCCCAATTAAATTTTAATGTGGCTCCAGCTGCACTCGGTAGCATTGTGGACCACATAGGGCTGTAGGATTTGTGTGTTGCACCTCTGCTTTCCTTCGTGCTGCTTTTCTAGAGCTCTGCCAATTAATTCCTAACCTCCTGAAATCAGTGACAATTTAGCCCATGAGCCCTTGACCCTTTCCTACACAAAATGCTCCCCCAAAATTCATATGGATCTTTAACATTATTTTAAGATTGATTTTTAAAGCTAGAGGAGGTAAGCTTTGGGTTTCTTCTCCTGAGAATCTTTGCAACTTAACAGAAAACAACCCTTTATTTCTCAACAGTAAAAGCTGATATTTATAATCATTATTTAAAACCTACAAAGTGCTTTACATTACATTACCTGAAGTTCACAACTCTCTTGAAAAGTTAGCAAAAAGAATACTTTCATTTTGCAAATTAGTAAACTGAGTCTGAGGAAGGTAAAGTGATTTGTACAATGTCACAGGACTAACAAGTAGCAGGGTCAGGCATAAGAGCTGGACTATTGTCTGACACCCTGATCCCTCTGCCATATTTAGACCCTCAGTCTTAAGTTCAAAGCTTTCATGGGACTGAAAGAAAAAAACAAAATGGCACAGGACACACTTTGGGAAGGCAGGAAAGAGAGAGGGAAAGGAAACAGAAAGTCAGTGTCATCCCAGCCCTTCTCCCAAGCAAGTCAAATTTTATTAAATTAACCCAATCGGCCCATATGAGATATCCAGAGGAGCAAAACCAGTTCCTTATTTTCCTTATGGCTTCATAGTACAGTGCCCATAGGTAGCAGATGGTCAACTACCTCTGTGACCTTCAGCAAACTACTGACCCTCTGTGGGCTTTGGCTTCCCCATTTATTAAGTGAGGGTTAGACCTCTCAGGTCCCTTCCAGGGCTATGTCTATAATCCTATGGAAAGGGAAAGAAGGGTCCCTTATATTCCTTGGGATGTTATTAATCTAGTAATAGATAGGGTTTGTGATAATTACAATGGAATGAAAACTCATGCCCCTGGTCTTTTCATGTTCAACTTTATCTGCTGCTCAGGAGATGCTGAGAAAGAAGATTCCCACCTGGCCCAGGAAGGTAGTGTATGATGCAATGGACTATCCCCTTACTAACTGGCTCTCCCCTAAGTCTTCTTCCAGTGGTTGGGGTCACACTGATTTCTCTCAAAGTTCATCTTGGAAAAGCTCAAGATTGGTCAGTCCCATCCAACCAGAAAAAGGCCCAGAAAATTGGGCAGAAAGGGGGGGGGGGGGATTGTTCTGTTTGGCTTCAGACCACAAGGCACAATGCAAAGAAGCCAATGTCAGGAAGAATTTCCTAACAATGAGGGTTGTATCAAAATGGAATGCCTTGCCTTAAGAAGCCTCCAAGTCTGGATAGCCACTTATCACATAGGTAAGTGATAGAAGGGACTCTTTTTTGGGTATGGGTCAAACTAGATGGTCACTGAGGTTTCTGGATTCTAGGGATTCTGCAAGTAAGGGCCAAGAGACAGGCTGTTTGTCTGCTGTCCAAAAATAAGCATTGCTCTGAGAGAAGATTACCACCAGATTGGCTGCAGAGATATGGACCTGAAGTCACAACCATCTACATCAGAGGTTCTTAACCTTTCCTGTGTCAGGGACTCCTTTGGTAGTCTGAGGAAAGCTATAGGCCTCTTCTCAGAATATTATTAAATGCATAAAAATAAAATACACAAAATTACACAAGGAAATAATTCTATTAAAATATAGTTATCATAATAAACAACTTCAAAGATCCCAGGCTAAGAAGCTAAGGTAAGTTATAGAGGATTTTGTTGCTGTTTAGTCATTTCAGTCAATCTGATTCTTCATGACCCCATTTGGGATTTTCTTGGTAAAGATACTGGAGTGATTTGCAATTTGCTTCTCCAGCTCATTTTTACAAATGAGGAAACTGAGGCAGACAGGGTTAAGTAACTTAGGATATAAAAGAGGCAAAGGGCTGATCCAAATCCAGAAGAGTTCCCATCTTCTCAAAATCTAAACCCATGAAGTAATGAATGCCTAGTTAAGAGGATTTATTATTTACAACCCACAAAGTGCTTTTCATTCATTATATCACCTGAAGTTCAAACAGATAAAAATGTGAGGGAATGTTAGGTAGTACCCTCAATGTTTGGTTCTTCCTTTGTGTTAACATTTAAGGATGAGGAATAATGTCTCTCCATTGTTTTCATGGGATCATAGGATTTGAAGCTAGAAGGCACCTTAAATGCAGAAGGGCTTTACCCAGGGTCTGGGAATGTTTTTTTAAAACTATTTTGATGATTCTATTTCAACATAATTGGTTTCATTTGTAAACCTCATATTTTATTTTATACATTTAAAAATGTACTGCTAAGAAGAGTTCATTGACTTCATCAGATTTCTTCAAAGAGCACTTGTCACAAAAATAAATGGTTGAGCCCCTGATTTAGTCCAAACTTCCTCCCTTCCCCATCTTACAGAAGAACCTACTGGACTAGAATCATGACATGATATTCCAGAGCATTTCTCCCACTCCAACCTTTGCATTAAAACTCTGGAAGAAAGCAATCACGAGAAGTATTATCAGATCCAAGTTGGCAGATTTGCTGCCGACAGGAATTATACCAGCTGAGCTGAGTATTTTCTCCCTAGAGGAAAAGCCACTGAGATAGCAAACCCATAAGTTCTCTTGGATGATAGGTAGAATCAGCCTGTTTGGGGTTTGCCCATGACTGTTGACTAACACTCTTCACTGCTCTTCTCTGTTGAAAGAAAACTTTCAGCCATGTTAATTTAGCAGATTACCACAATCCTTAGGGGCCCACAGAAGGAAGGGGACTTTTAACACCTTCCCTCTGCTGATTATTTCCCCTTTATTCTGTATCTAGCTTGTTTGAACAGTTGTTTTCATGTTGTTAATGACTTACCTAAAATCAGGAACTATCTTTTACCTTTCTTTATAACCCTAGCGTTTAACACAGTGCCTGGAGCAAAGTAGGTGCTAAAATAATTATTTATTGTCTGACTGATTGACCGATCTACTGTAGAATGTTCCTTAAGCTAACAGAAGGCCTTTTCCCCATCTTTCTTGGAGGTTTACTAAGTATTACCCATGTGGAATTTCCCCCCTCATTTTTCTCCCTCAGATTAAGTAACCATTTGGAGAATCTGAATGTAATTCCTAAAACATCAGCTGTGCTTCCCACCACATAGGATTCACCAAGGAGCAAAAGCTTGGGGGAGAAGGCATCAGGATGTAGCTGTTCCATCAATATTTAACTCTTCTTGACTCCAGTTGGAGTTTGTTTGGCAGAAATAATAAGTGGCTTGTTATTACTTCTCCAGCTCATTTTAAAGATGAGGAAACTGAGCAAAGGTCCCATTCCATCATCCCAAACTCACAATGGATTATTACCTTTCTCGATCCCCTCCACATCCAACATAACGGCAAAGGATTTCCTAGCCCAAACCCCCCCAGATCCTGCAGCCTTGGCTCTAGGAAATGAAAGGACACCACAAGAAAGTGTCTGCCCCTCCACACACATGTGTGCCTGTGAGCATTTAAATGCACTTGCTCCTCACTAAGGAACCGAAACTCAAGCATCGCCTACAAAACAGCCACGCGGTTTAGTGTGTGGTACCTCTTCACTTGGGTTATTAAATCATTTTTCCCTCCAAAGGTACACATGTTGTGGCATAAGGAGCAAACTGTTGACAGATGGTGGAGAAACTTCACAGGCCCATAATTGAGACTTATTTTCATACATTGGTGCCAGTTTGAAATCTAATTGCCAATAAAACAATACTGTGATACCGCCACATCTCATGCCTCCATGGTTCTCCAAAGTTACACTTGAATCCACTAGTAAATTCTAATCTCCTAGAGAAAAATATTTCCCCTGCTCTGTCTGAAAAGGAGCACTATAAATCCATGTGCAGTGGTTCATTTTCAAATGTGAACTTCCTTCCTTGGTCCCCAAAGAGCCCTCACATGGTTAGTGTTAGTGCCTGCTGGAGTCTTTGTTTACTTGCCTGAGCACAGATGTGGTTTAGAGCTTTCCTCTGGCTGGAGTCTTTTAAAGAGAACTTTATTGTCCAAACCCCTCCCTCCCTCTCTCCCTCTCTCCCTTTCTCTCTTTCCCTCTCTCTCCCTCCCTCTTTCTCTCTCTCTCTCTCTCTCACACACACACACACACACACACACACACACAAACAGTAGGACTGGAGATGCTGGCTTTGCTCCTGGGCACAGATCCACAGCCCACCCATCAGACAAGGAGAGTTCTCTGTCTCCTCTCAGCCCTTGAATAGATATCCTTCTGTTTTCCTTTTCTTGCTGCAAAGGTTTGAGGACAGATCAACCTGGATCAATGGTGAGCTGTAAATAAATCAGACTTTTAGGAGGGTAGGAGCACATATGATCACACTCTCTTCCTTCTGGACAATTAAAGAATACCACCTGCCACCCTGAGTCACCAACTTGTTAGGAATTGGCTTTTTCTTCCTCCCACTTCCCATCTATCAATCAATCAGTGATTAAAGCCTTTTTTTGATGTCTACTCACTAGGTGCTAGGTACTAAACTAATTGTTTGGGATGCAAAAATTTAAATGGTCCCTACCCTCAAGGAAATTATATTTTATGAGAAGATAATATAAAATTATATATTATTAATTTTAATTATATTTGTATATGTAATGTATATTATCTGTATAATACAATGTATATTAATACAGATAAAATATATCCAATATATATGATGTATTAAATATATAACAAAATATAGAGAGATATATTCACGTGTGTGTGCATGTATACTGTCCCAAGTCTAAACACACTTTAAACTTTAATCAGAACTCTTTACATATTTATTATGTACTAATAAAATAATTAATGTTGGACATTAAATTTTAATAGCTTAAATTACACTAAGATTTTTGAAACACCCTGTATATATGAAATAAATTCCAGGTATTAAAGGGAAAGCATTAACAGCTCAAGAGATCAGGAAAGGCTTCATATGCAAGAATAAAAGGATCATTATTATTGAAGTTGTTTTATGTAATAGTGAAAAAAGTATGATCTTTTACTTGGGACTACAAACTAAAGAAAATGCCAGTGATATAATTAGTGGATTTTTTTAAATTAAATTAAATCTAATTTTTTTTTTTATCTTAGTATCAACAGGGCCCTTAACAAAATTAAAAATTAGCTCATTTGTCCCCAGGCTTTTACTTTCTTCTTCTCTATGATGCTATCCTCATATGGTATCCCCATGACCCTCCCACCCCAGAAGCTCAGGACTTCCCTTAATTCAGAAACTACTCAGATGTGACTAGGGCTCACCACTCAAGTCTTTCTCAAGAGATAGAGGACCACTAGTTCTCACCATGAGCCCTGCTGAGTCCACACAGGTCTTTGGGACTTTACCACATGTCCTTCTGCTATGACTCTCAGATACCCAAGAACTTCCAAAGTGACCTATTATTGTGTACTAATGACCTCTGATGATGACCTCTTAGAATTTTAAAACTTTTCCACCCACCCTACGGAAGTCTCTTCTTTATACACATTGTTGTTCAGTCATTTATCATGACTCTTCATGATTCCATTTGGAGTTTTCTTGGCAAAGATATGAGAGTGGTTGGCCATTTCCTTCTCCAGCTCATGAGGAACTGAGGTTAAACAGGATTAAGTGACATGCCCAGTACCATGTACTAATAAGTGTCTCAAGGTGGATTTGAACTTGGGAAGTTGAATCTTCCTGGCTCCCGGCTCAACACTCTATTCACGGTGCCACTAAGTCACCCTCTCTCTTATCCATGTAATGTTCCCTCCCATTAGAGAATGAACTAGCTCTTTGAGAGCAGGGACCATCATGTTCTTTCTATTTATAAGTAGATAGAAAGTTCTTAGTATATAATAAATGTTTAATAAATAACTTTTCCATTAATTCATTATTTTATTTGTGGTTTTTGTTTTTATATAATAAATGTTTAATAAATAACTTTTCCATTAATTCATTATTTTATTTGTGGTTTTTGTTTTTATCTTATTTTTTTTTTATTTATATCTTTTGTCTTTACATTAACCTCATTTTCTACTACATCATTGTCCTTTCCTTATGCAGAAAATCCATCCTTTATAACAAAGATTTTTTAAAAAGAGAGAGAGAGAAATGTGGTTTAGCAAAACCAACTGATACAGCAGCTCTATCTGAAAGCATATATAATATTTCAAACCCATAATTCCCCCCACCTCTTTAGATAGAGGAAAGGGGTATATTGTCTCAACTTTACTTCCAGTACAAGCTTAGCAATTATAATTGTATGGCTTTCAACTTCATTTTTTTACTTTTTCCATTTATATTACAATGTCATTCTGTAATATTGTTTTCCAGGTTCTACTAACTTCACTTTGCATTGGTTCAGATAAATTTTCCCGAATTTCTCTGAATTCTTCAATTTTTTAAATTTTATTTTTACTTCTTAGAGTACAGAATATTCCTATAGCACCTAGGGACATTTACTTCTCTCTCCTCCAATCGACTCTAATTCACATCCTGGAAAACAAATACCTCAGCTTTAATGTTGCACAAAGTCACTATAAAGGAGGTAGCGGGAGAGAGATTCACTCTTTCCATTTGTTGCATTCCAAAAAAAGTACAAGCAAATTCTCAAGAGGCCAAAGCTTCTGAAAGAGCTATGTCCTTCCTGAGAACAAACTTTTAAAAGCTGCAGAGTGGACCCTTTTTCCAAGTCCTTTTTCAAAGTCAGTAGTGATCCCTAGAAGCTCTTCTATCCCCTCAATGGTCTTCTTTCAGTGGTCATTGCCTTGTTAAATTATGCAGTTGTCTAAATAAGGAAACTTTCTTTACACTCCAGTATCAGGTTGTTTAGGAAACATCTCAATTTCATCATGGACAGCCTTGATCTCTCTTTTCTATATTCCATTATACTCTTGAACCATGATTTGTCTCCACATTTCCTAATCAATGAACTACCTATTTTGTTTCTAGTACTTTTCTATTCTAAAATACTTTTTGCTATTAAATTCTTGTTATATATGAAGGGATGTTCTTACACATGTTTAACAACTGGCTTTGGTGGATTGGGAGAGGGCAAATAGAGCACATATACATTATGGTCTAGTTTCCATTATTAACATTTTCTTATGTCTAGGTAATCAATAAAACAATAAATCGAGTCCTAATTTGTAGCAATTGGTGACTTCTGTTGTGTAAAACTCAAAGCGAAAAATTAACATTAGCCCTCGGAAGGGTAAAACTGGCTTCAGTCAATATATATGAGAACTTTATTCTGGACATCCTTGTGGTATACATATATAAGTAAGAATTCAGGGTCAAAGGTTATAGGGATTCTAGTCACTTTCTTAGCATAATTCCATATTTCTTCCCAGAATGGAGTGTCAGAGGCCAATTCAGAGATTCTTGTAGTGATGATCCAGGTGGGAACCATGATGGTGGAAGGATGAATGTGAAAAGCAATGTAAAGGAAGAACAGATTCTTACGGGGCATTCAAACAGTCATTGGCTTTGGAAGCAATATCTAGATTCATAGACTAAGTAATTGTTAGAGAGTCAGTGTGGCAATGTCCAGGGAGCTAGCCTGTGCGTTAGGAAAACTGGGGTTGGTGTCTGACTTCTGACATCTCTATGGATATATCACTCTTAACAAATCACTTAACCTCCCACTATCTCCGTCTCCCCCAAGCATATCTTTAAGACCATAAACACCTGAGCAATTGCTGTGCTGTACTGTTGGCAGCAGGGGTCCACACCAGAAGATCTCTATACCAATAAAATCCTAGGAATGGATTGATTTTTTTTAGAGCCAAGAAAGAACATTACAGCTCATCTAATCTAACACTCTCAGTTTTTAGTGGAAAAAACTGAGGCCTAGGGAAAAGAAAGGCCTTGGTCAGAGTCTATTAAGCAGTAGTAGCAGGATTTAAATCCAGGTCTCCTGATTCCCAATTCAGTGCTCTTTCTTTCGTACATACTCATTTTAACACAGAAGGAACACTTGGTCTTCTACGTACTCCGTAACTCCATGGGAAAAAAAAATCATTTTGATCTTTAGATGTGCTTAAACATCTAAGAAGATAAAAAGGAATAATTAAATAATCAAAATATAATTAATGATCAAGGTTATGAAGTATTGTTGTAGCATTCTTAAATGTTGAATGAAATCATGGGACTGAAAAAGTCAAAGGCTATTGGTCTAGATTTGAATGAGGTAGTAGAACCTTCAGATTTTTCCCAAATAATTATTAGCTGCACCACAACTTCTGTCTCAATTCTCTCATCTCTGAAGAAAAACACCTACTATGTGCCAGAGAAAATGGAGCACATAGTGGGTCCTGTGTAATGTAATAAATGTAATGTAATGTATATAATAAGCTAAGAATATTACAAATGTTATTTCATTTGATTGTCTCAACAATAATAGGTACTATTATCATCTCCCTTTTATACTCAAGGGAACCAAAACAAACGGAGTTTAAGTAGCTTGCCCTGTGTCACACAGCTTACTAAGAACTTGGGCTATATTTGAACTCAGGGGTTCCTGACCCACTGAGCCACCTCTATGCCTCTGATAATAGCAACTACTCTCATGGTTTCAGAGGATAAAATGAGATAATTTGGAAAAACAATTTGCAAGCTGTAATGCAAGCTATTATTATACTTTCTAACAGCTACTGAGAAGAAATTAATATAGCTTACAAAGTCTATAGATTATGCTTGTTTTACTCCATAAGCTAAAAATAAAATAAATTTTTAATAAAAGAATCTTTAGAAGTGGAATCTTTGGGGGTCATCTAGTTCAATATCCCCAGTTTACAAATGAGGAAAGGAGTCTGAGGCAATGCATTATAGGCAAGAAAAATTTGAAATCAAGATTTGTATTCAGATCCTTCCATTGATCATCCAACCATATCTCTTGAGTAGTCTGAGTTTCAGTCTCCTCCTCTGTAAAACTGGGAATAACATTTATTTTACAAGTTATTGTAAGATTAAAATGAGACCATATATGTAAAGTGCTCTACAAATATCCATCAGAAAAATGAAGGCAGCTAGCCTGTGATTGGTCAGATGCCTCATCGAGAATTAAAAGCCAATCTCTCTCCTGACTCACCAGCTGAGCTCTATCTTCTACAACATCATGCTCCCCTGGCCCCTAAGAACATAAAGGCTTGTTCGGGGATCAAAGCCATGTCCTCAAAGTTAACCACACCACAGGATCACTACCAACCTCAACCACTAATTAAATGTTCTCATCAACTAAGGATTAAGCCAAAAATATAGTTTCAATCCTCATGGGAAATTTGACTAAATGTATTATTCCATTTTCCTGCCTTAGTAATCAAAGTACAGTGAATCTCATTAACTCTTTCTCTGGTGATTGAAGATCCTATCAGGATACAGGGTCAGTATCCTGTCCCATTTAGAAACCTCACTCATTCTCTATACCTTTAATCACATTGCTTTTGCTGACTTAAATTCTTTTCTGAGGTTATAAGATTTCAAACTGGCATGAATCTTAGAGAGCTATTTGCTCCCCTGGAAAAAGTGCTGAGCCTGAGGTCACATCTGATCTCAGACATTTACTAGTGTGTGATCCTGGACATGTTATTTAACCCTATTTGCCTCAGTTTCCTCATCTGTAAAATGAGCTGGAGAAGGAAATGGCAAATCACTTTATTACCTCTGCCAAGAAAATCCCAAATGGGATCACCAAGAATCGGACACAATGAGACAATGAATAGCTTCTTGACTCAAGGTCCAACACTCTAACCACTATGCCACCTAAAGGCCTAATTTTATTTTATGCATTTAAAAACATTATTCTGGAAAAGAGTCCAAAGACTTTAGTGGACTTCAGGGGTCAAGAACATTTTTAAAGGTTCAGAATGCCTGGACTAGGAGACGTTCCAGTTCAGCTTCAGAGCTTTCCTTCTCTTTCTTGTATTATTCCATTGCAGAACATTTCCTGATCCCTTAAAAAACTCCACCCCTGGTTCTGTGACATCCACAATAGTTCCTGGATCTCTCAGGATGCCAACAGCTCATTTTCCCTCTGTCCTCTTACTTTCCCTCTGTCTTTTCCTGTGTGCTGTCAAACAATGCCAAAATTCTAGCTACCCTTCAATTCTTACTCACTTGGGAGACCCAAGGATAGGTCGTGAGTCAGTCCAATTCAACAAGAAGTTGTTAAGTATCAAAAACAAAAATTAAAACACTCTACCCTCAAGGAGCTTACAGTCTCTGAAGGTGAAACAAGATGAATACAGGAATGTATACAAATAAGTTACAAAGTATTTGCATGAAAAAAATGCCACAAGGAGGAATGAGGAAAAGCTTCCTGTAAAAGACAACCTTTGGTCAGAGCCTTTGGTGGAACTAGAGATTCCAAAAGGCAGGAGTTAGAATAGAAAGATTCTCAGCAAAGCAGACAAAGCAGCCTGGACAAAGGCAAAGAGAAGGAAGGCAGAAGATTATGGAGGTGAGGGTTTAAGCCAGTTTTGGTAGAACTTTTTAAAGAGTGCATTACATAAAGAGAAAACAACAGGAAATCCATCTGGAAAGACACATCGGAACAAAATTGGGAAGAGCCTCAAATCCCCACAAAGTAGAATTTGTATTTTATGCTAGATACAATAAGGAGCCACTAAAACTTCTTGAGCAACATGCTTGATTCATGAATACCCTCAGACAAGAAGTTCTACTAGAGACTGCAATGAAAGATTCACACTCTTTCCTGGCACTTTCTAAATTCCATTCTATGGGATATGTGGGCACAAATATATATATATATTCCCAAAGGGTATAGGGAAATACATGTAAATCCCTGAATATCTTATGTTTGCTTGAGATCAACTAAGTCTAACTATGACCCTGTATTACATGAATGTCAATCCTCATTCTGCAGAATTAGAATAATTATAGTTTACTTGGATACAGTTCTTCAAAGTTTTCTGTCTTTTTTAATCCTCACAAGTCTATAGGGTAAGTATTATCATTGTCCCCACTTTACAAATAAGAAAACTGAGTCTATGAAAGCTTAAGTCACTTAAGTTTACACAGTTAGCTTGCAAATATCTTGATTCAAAATTAAGCTCGGGTCTTCTGGACCGACTCCCAGGCTTGACTCAGACCACAAGCATGGATTAAGTATCTACTCTGTGCACTAGGCTAGACCCTGGGGAATAACAAGATTAAAAGGAAGCAGTCTCTCCTAAAGGAGTTCATCTTCTATAAAGAAGACATGTGCTTATAGAAGAATATATTTTAAAATAAGTATAAAATAAACATAAGGACATTTGCTTAATTGTGTGCAACTCTTCCCAACCCCATCTAGGGTTTTCTTGGCAAAGATACTGAACTGGTTTGCCATTTCCTTTTCCACATCATTTTACAGATGAATACTGAGACAAACATGATTAAGTGACTTGGCCAGGATCATACAGCTAGTGTCTCTGGCCAGATTTGAATTCATGAAGATGAGTTTTCCTTCCTGATTCCAGCACCACTAAGAAATCCCTGGCAACTGAGGACTTAGGGCAGGTTTTCATAAAAGATCAGAGATATTGGGTCAAGTTTGGTGTTGTATCTAAATAATTTTAATTAAAGCTCTATTCTAAATGTGCTTTATAGTCTTTTGATAAAAACAGGATGTTGGGGGCCACATAATATAGGGTTGAGTCCTAAACCCCAAACTTTTTAAATTATACCTATAATTCCATCCATGCTGTGAAGCTTCTAGCAAGGCACTCCCTGTACCAAGGCAGAAAGACACCTTCTTGGCAACCGTCTTGGAGAATTGCCTGGAACACTAAGGGGTTAAGTGTCATACCAGGATCATATAAGCAAAATATGTCTTCCTGTTTCCAAAGTTCTCTCTATTCATGCCTCTATCAGAGGAGCTAGATTTAATTCTTAGCTCAACAAAGAGGAGAAAGGAAAGAAGCATTTATTACGTGCCTATAATCTAGACACTATATTAAGCCCTTTACAAATGTTCCCTTGAGCAGTTACTTAAGTTGTGATTCCCATTTTACAGATGAGAAACCCTGACAACCTCACAGAGTGATCATGAAGATTAAATGAAATAGAGTAGACCAGAGTGCTTTGTAAAATGTTATATAGAATCTTTTTTAAAAAATATTTTGACAGTATCAGTAAGATATTTATCTTACAATTAATTTAATCATTCCATTTAGAGGGTCCCAGTTACTTGAGGTCCAGTCATACATATGTCAGTCCCCTCCCCATTTCTTCAATTCTCTGTGCTTGTGTGCTTTTGCTTACTGGAATGGATGTTAATTTTTATAACAGAAGAGCTCTGTAGTTAGCAGCACCATTTACACTCTGCTCAGTATGACTGATGAAGCATAAACTAATTAATTCTTGGAATAAGTGCATCCCTATCAGGTTTTTCCTGAATAGTAATGAATCATTATCAGCCAAAACCTTAACATCTGCTTATTCAATCAATCCAATGCCAGTCACATGTTATTAATGTCATCTGCATTGTTGCCCCAAGTGCCAATGGCCGAGTCCCCATCCGTGGAGCCGACTGCACTACCATCCCCCTAGAGTCTAATTAAGCTTTCTGTGCAGAATTCCCAAGCTCTGCCACAGCCACAAGACTTAAACCCTGGGAATTAGCCAAGCAGGTTGGTTTTTGGATGACTATGAGAGCAGAGGGGGGAGCCTGAACAACCCTCCTCCCAGATAGCCAGAGCAAAAAAGTCCTGCCCTTCCCTGGGGAGTCCAAATTATCCCAGAAATCACCTCAGCACAGGATCTAACATATAGCAGATGCACAGTCAATATTTGTTAAATTGCAAAAAACAGCTGTCAGAAGCTGGGCTTCTGTAGACCTGCTGAGGCCTGCATGTCAGCGAGAGGAGGGGAGAGGAGTACCATAGGCCTTGCTTCCTGATTTGATTTAATTTGCTCATGGGCTCTAGGAGCTTCTCCTGATAATCTTCTTCAGAATTGAGTAATCAACAACAATAACAAAAATAATGATAATATTCACTCATAGAAGTTATATTACCCTAAAGTGGTAAAGTGTTTTCACAACTACCCTGTGAAATAGCTAATATAAGTATTATATATATAAATTTTATTTTTATGTATATATTTTAACTAGGTAACATGGGTATTATTTTGTTTTTGTATATTATATTTTTTATTTATACATATATTACTATTTTATTATATATTATATGTTCATATGTAGGGTAATACATGTATTATTTTATTATATTTTATTTTTATATTTAATAAGTATGTAATATAAAGATTATTTTGATTTTATATATTATGTTTTAGTTATCATATTTTAATAAGTAGATAATATTGTTATTTTATTATGTATTATATTTTTGTACATGAGTAATACAAGTATTATTTTATTATATTTATTTTTATATTTAATAAGTTGGTAATATAAGCAATATTTTACATATTAAATATAACATATTTTATAAGTATTATTTATATATCTTATAGGTAGGTTATATAAGTATTATTTTTGTTTTATATATTATATGTTTTAGTTATACATATTTTAATAAGTAGATAATATTGTTATTTTATTATGTATTGTATTTATATACATGGGTAATGCAAGTATTATTTTATTATATTTTATTTTTATATTTAATAAATAGGTAATATAAGTAATATTTTATATATATCATATGTAGCATTTTTATAAGTAATATAAGTATTATTTATATTTTTATATTTTATAAGTAGTTAATATAAGTCACATATTATTAATGTCATCTGCATTGTTGTCCCAAATGCCAATGGCAGAGTCTCCATTTTATTTTGTATATTATATTTGTTTTTATAAGTAGGTAATATAAATGTTATTTTTTTTATGTACTATATAGTTTATAAATAGGTAATATAAGGATTACATTCTTTTACATATTATATATTTTATTTATACATTTTAACATGTAGACATGTTATGTATTATACCTTTATAAGTAGATAAAACAAGTATTATTATATTTTATTTGTATATTTAATAAGTAATATTTTATTTACATATCACATATAAAATATTTTATAAGTAATATAAGAATTGTATATATTATATATTTTATAAGTAGGCAATATATATATTATTTTATTTTTATGTATTATATATATTTTATAAGTAAGTAATATAAGTGTTATTTTATTTTTACAATGAAATATATGTTTATATTTCATTTTATGGTTGTGGAAACAGTCTCAGAGAAATTAAGTGATTTGCTCAAAGTCACAAAAAGCAATGATGGGAGAAACACCCAAATGCAGCTCTTATAACTTCTTACCGGGATCTCCAACAAACAAATCATGGGGCCACACTAGTCATTGACCATCCACTGAATACTCAACCTGCCTTACATGTTGTTGATTGACTGTTGTCTTTTGTTCTCAGAGAAGACCAAAATGACATCACTATGTCAGGGTCTAACTATATGTGTCCAACTATAACTGACCAGACCAACATTCTGAGCTCAGAAACCTCTATCACAAGTTGGAATCAAATAATCTATATAAACATTCGGCATGGAAAAATCTCTAAATTTGTGCATTTCATATTCCTTTTGTCTTGAGTGTTGTAGTAGAGATACAAAGAACTATAGACGATAATAATACTTGGTCTATCTCCTAGAACCTGTGCATTAGTTGGTAGGAAAAGTAACTTTTAAAAATCTGTGCAAAATGAGGAATAATCATTAACAGAAACCAAATCTTAAGCACAATAGGGCTCATAACAGATGGAGAGCAATTATGTCCCAATTTCCAAAAAGGAAAGGGGATAGATTGTCCAAAATGTCAGGAAGCTTGATTGACTTCTACCAAAATTTTAAAGCCAATTATTAGAGAGATGGTTTGTAAACATTTGGAAAAATAAAGCAGTGTTGACATAGTTAACATAATTTCAAGATCAAATTGTATCACACTATTTTTTTATTTATTTTGACAAGATTTGGGTTCTGACCTGTCATTACACAGCTAAAGTGTGTGTCAGAAAATACTTAATAATGTCTCTCATACTAACCTCGTGGGCAACATAGAGATCAAAGGAAAGCCAGTAGGAGAGTTCATTATATTTGGAAGCTAGGTGAATGATTATATTCAAAGAGAAGTCCTTTAATGGGTCAAGGTCAAGATAGAGGGAGATTTCTAGTATCCTACAATCCACACTATTGGACTCTGCCATGGGATTTTTTTTTACCCATAATTTGGAGGAAGGCATAGAAAATATGCATATCAAATTTTTCACATGCATATTTGATTTTGTGTTTAGACAGAAAGCATGGCATAATGGATTTGAGAGTCCAAAAGCCTAGTGATATTTTAATTTGTTTGTGATATATAACTAAGGGTGAAATGGAAACAGCTCATTCTGACTAATATGAGTCAATTGTTAAATTTTCAGTAAATATTTATATCTATGAACATGACAAATGTTATAGATCAGGGACTGGTTAATTGCTTTGTTAATTGTTTAGACTTAAGAAAGTGATGAAGAAAATATTAATAATAAAGAATACATTTAACTGTATGTCATGACAGAATTTTCAGATGAAGAAATTAAAGCTATCTTTAGTTATATGAAAAAAGTATCTAAGTCACTATTGATTAGAGAAATGCAAATGAAAACAACTCTGAAGTATTACTTCACGCCTATCGGACTGGCTAAGATAACAGGAAAATATGATAAATGTTGGAGGGGAGGCGAGAAAACTGGGACACTAATGCATTGTTGGTAGAGTTGTGAATTGATCCAGCCATTCTGGAGAGCAATTTGGTACTATGTCCAAAGATCTGTGCATACCTTTTGATTGAGCTGGATCAAAAAAAATTTTTTTTCATCTATTAGTTGTCTGTATTTCAAAGAGATCATAAAAGAAAGGAAATGACCTACATATGCAAATATGTTTACAGCATCTCTTTTTGTGGTGGCAAGGAAATGGAAATTGAGGGAATCCGCCCATCCATTGGGGAGTGGCTAAATAAGTTATGGTATATAAATATAATGGAATATTCTTGTTCTGTAAGAAATGATGAACAGGCAGATTTCAGAAAAGCCTGGAAAGATTTACATGTATTGATGATGAATGAAATGAGAAAAACCAAAATATTGTACTCAGTAATAGCAAGATTAAGTGATTATCAAGTATAAAGGACTCAGTTATTCTCAGCAATATCTTGACCCAAGACACTTCCAATATATTTGGGATAGACAATGCCAGAGAGAGAAATATGGAGATCGAGTGCAAATAAAAGCATATTTTCCCCTTTTTTGTTGTTGTTTACTTTTTCTCTCATGGTTTTTCCTTTTTGTTCTGATTTTTTCTTTCACAACATAACTAATATGGAAATATATTTTAAATGATTATATATATATAACCTATATCAGATTGCTTACCATCTGAGAGGTGGATAAGGGAGGGAGAAAAAAATTAAAACTCAACATTTTACAAAAATTAATGCTGAAAACTTTTTTTTAAGTATGTCATGTAGAGAACCAATTGTTAAACATTTATCAACATACTATTTGTTATAGCCTTAATCAAATCATATCTTTGACATGGTTGGATCTCATTATCTCTAAAGTAAAATGATATAGTTGGATCTCATTATCTCTAAAGTCACTTTTAGTCTCAAATCTTTTAATGTATGTGAAATGTTCTCACATGGAAAAGGGAAAAGAATTGTCCTGGGTCCACATCCAGCAAAAGAACCATGGAGTCTGAATGCAGATCAAAACATGACTATCTTCATTTTGCTTTTGTTCTGATTTTTCATTCACTACATGACTAATACGGAAATATGTTTAATATGATTATCTATGTATATAGATAATCAGATTGCTTGCCATCTTGGGGAGGGAGCAGAGGATTGAGAGAGAGAGAAAGGATAGAAATTAAAATCTTATGAATGTAAATGTTGAAAACTAAAAGACAAAGACAAACAGTGGGAAGAGAGAAAGAGAAGAGGAAGAAAGAGGGAGAGAGAAGAGATACAGAGACAGAGAGAAAAGGAGGGAGAGAGAAAGGCAGAGAGAGAGGAAGAGAGACAGAGAGAGAGACAGAAAAAGAGAGAGAGAGAGGAGAGAGACAGAGAGAGAAAAAGAGACAGAGAGAAAGAGAGACAGAGAAAGAAAGACAGAGAGAAATAAAGACAGAGAGACAGATGCAGAGACACAGAGAGAGACACAGAGAAAGAGAGACAGACAGAGACAGACAGAAACAGACCGAGACAGAATTATCCTTCATCCTAGTAGGAAGAAATAAAAGCAATGGTTAGAAATCACAGAGAGGCTTAAAGTAAGGAAACACTTCTTAACAATCTAAGATGTTCAAAAGTGGAATGATCCATTTTGAAAGATAGTAGATTTCCCTATCCTTAAAGAATAAGGATGAATAAGAATTCTGGGAGAATAAGGATGACAAGTTGTCAAAGGTATTGTAGAGTACATCCCTGTTCAGGTATAGATTAAATGAGATATTCCCTGAGGGACCTTGTAGTCTAAGATTCCATGTTTCTGTGAGAACTCGATGGAGACTTAGAGAAATATTCATTGAGTAGGTAGAGCATAATCTGGGGTTGAAGAAGGAGAAAGAGAGGCAGCATTTTCTAGTGAGAGGAGTAATGTATTTGGAATCAGAAAGAATTGACTCCTGTCTCAAAAACCTCCTAGCTGTGTGACTGTAAGCAAGGTACCTCTGCACCTCAGTTTTTTCAACTATAAAATAAGGTTATCTTCCAGAATCTGTTGCAACTCTAAACCTCTGATCCTATGAATAGGGAGGAATCTGTTAGATGAGGGGAATGAAATGAGCCATGGCACCAAAGAAGAACTTTGGAGGCATAAAATCCCAAATAAATATGACAGGAAGTTTTTTTAAGCCTCTGCATGGCCAGCAGAGTTATGATTAATATGAGCTCTATTCTTTCTACACAGCAGATCAATGAATAAGATTAGAAGAAGTTCCTAAGGTCTCCAAGATGGGCATCTGCGATGGGCACCTCTTACATTATGATAGAGATAGTGTTAAGCATCAAAAAATACAATATAACACAGTGGGGAAAGCACTTTCTAGCTATCTGAATGTGAAAAAGTGAATTAATGACTTACTTTGGATTGCTATTACTTTTTTCTGTAAAAGAAAGATGATTATAATACCTGCTCTGTCTATCTAGACAGAATCAAGAATTGGAAAGGACCCCCTGGCTGAGGTCATCTAGTAAATGACTTGAACTTGAATCCACTTGATTCCATATTTGAACAAGAATCCACTCTGTAACAATCACAAACGGTCATTTCACCTTTGTTTTAAGATGTCGTGGGGTGGGGGTGAGGAGAGGTGCAAAGGAATTCATGGTAGTGCTAAGAAGGAAAGAAGGAACCTCCACTACCTGAATCAGCCATTTCATTTTTAAATGAATTAAATTAATAAATTATGTCTTTCCTTATGTAGACTCTCTATCTACCTCTCTTCAGCATACATCCACAGCCCCTGGTTTGGATTTGTTGTTGTTCAGTCATGTTCGACACTTTATGACCATATTTGGGATTTTCTTGGCAAATTTTTTTCTCCAGCCCATTTTACAGATGAAGAATTGAGGCAAATGAAGTTAAGTGAGACCAAATCTGAGGCCAGATTAGAACTTAGGAAGATGTTTTCCTGTCCAGACCTTTGCTTCTGCAATATGATCTAATATGTAGAGTAAATCAAATCCCTCTTTTATTTGACACAACTACTATGGTCTCTAAGTCTTCTCTTGTCCAATCTCTACATCTCTTAGTTCCTTCAAATGGTCCTCATTTGGTATCATCTCAAAACCCTTTAGAATATTCTATAGATATTCTTTAGTTTATTGATGTCCTTCCTAATTGTGGTACCCAGAAGAGAACCCAATGTGGGAGTGATGTGGTCTCCAGGTGAGAGTAAATGGAATTATTTATTACGTCCCTCCAGAATGACCCTCAACGCAGCCCGACATTGTCTTAACATACTTGAATATCACTTCATGCTATTGACTTTTGGCTATTGAGCCATCTACTGACTAAATTCACAGATCTTTCTCACATGGACTTTTTGACTCTCTTCCTACCCCGACATGTCACACTTGTAAAGTTGTCTTTTGAGCCCAAATAGAAGACTTTGCTTTTTATTCTTGCTGCATTTTATCCCATTGGAGCCAACCCAGTGTTTCAGTCTTTTTGATTCCTGATTCTTTCACCCAGGCATTAGCTATCGCTCCCAGTTTATGTCTTCCTCAAATCTGATCATAAGAATGCCTTTTATGCCTTTATCCAAGTCATTGACAAACATGTGAAACAACATAAGACCAAACACAGATCCCTGAGGGACTAGAGATTTTTATTCAAGTGAGATCATGTATGTGGAAGTGATTTTGTAAGCTTCATAATATTTTTCAAATATAATGGTATTATGATGATGATGGTGGTGGAATGGAGAGAAAAGCATAGTATATCTTTTTGTTCTTAGTGCTGGATGTAATTGAAATGGGCACTTTTTCACAAGAGAATCTATTATCTCCTGATGCCTGATCACTTTTCCCACCACTATCTCTTCCAACATTGGATCAACCATCTGTCAATATTGGTGGATGGGACCAAAGTGTCTCTGTCCATCAAAAAAAAACAAACATATTTTCTATTTGAATCGAAAATAGCTCAGAACAAGGAAGCACCTTAGAGATCACTAAGACCAAGCTTCTATAAACCTCCATGTAGCATCCCAACCTCTTCCTGAGTGCTTCTAGTGATGAGGAACTCATTGTTTCTAGAAGAACCTTTTCCACTTGTAAACTATTCTAATGGTAATAAAATCTGCCTCTCAGGGAAGTCCTATTAAAGAGTTAAAAAAAGAAAGCAACTTTTCTGATTACTTTAAAGGGAGGAGAGCTGTCCAGGTGTCCTGATCTATATTTTGCCACTAGACCTAGATGGAGAAAGTGAAGTAGATGAACTTGCTCAGCCCTCCCTCATTTAAATCCAATTCACTTTCCTGTCATGGTATCACCTCCCTGATGTCACGGTCCTCTTCAAGAACAAAGGACAAAAAACAACCTCAGTGATTAGGAGTAAAAACTGCCACAGTGAGGGCCCAACTGGAACTGGTCAGTGGGGAAGTACAGCTCCTATTTTTCTTTTCTTTTCTTTACTCATTCCCTTCCCTTCTCTCTGTTCATACAGGGTATCAAATCCTTAATTATGGGTCCCCTACCAAAAGAACAAATTTAAATGGCTAAAATTTTGAAAGATATCTTGGGGTTTATAGACCAGGGACATAATTTAAACCCAAATCACTGTGATTTTCATTGATTGACCAACAATAGGGTCCTAGGCCAAGCCCCATTTAGTCTTTGTTGGCTCAAAGTGAATATAAAAAGCAATTGTTTCTCTTTTGGCCAGAAATTCTGAAGGTCTTCCCCTCTGTTGATTTTTTTAACTAGGTAAAAGAGGCCATTCTCTACCTCATTTCTTACCTAGCCTTAGTCACTGAATGGGTGTTGTCTCAGTCAAACTGAAATCTGTTAAAGACTTTCATTTAAAAGGGCCAAGATCTTCCATTGCATTCAAGGTCATCTCTCATCAAATTGATCTATATCTTACCACTGGACCCAGATGGATCTGGAGGAGAAAGTGAGGCAAGTGACTTGAATAGTCCTGACTCACTTAAATCCAATTCACTGGCACATCATGGCATTACCTTCCTACTGTCAAGGTCTTCTTCCAGAAGGGAGGATAAATGATAAAAACAAAGGGAGAGGATAGCCTTTAGCTTACCCTGACCAACTTAACATCTTCCCACCAAATGCTGGTTATACAAAAGACTGTCCCAAATAGTAAATAATGAGTAAATCTGTTTGTCCAAGCAATCAGAGTTCTATTATTAGAATATACCAAAAAAGAATACAGAAAAGTAAATGAACTTTCCTACCCCCTCTTTATTCTAGTGCTTTTCCTCTATTAATTATTCCTATTTATCCTACATTTAGTGTCAGTAAAATTGTCAGTCAGAACAAGCCAGAACCAGAACCAAAACCAAACCAGAAATTTAGAAATCAATGAGGTTTATTGAGTTAATCAGCAAAAGAACTCAACCCCCATGGGTGGAGATTATCCCAAAGAAGAAAAGGACAAGGCTTCCATAGGCTTCAACTTTTGCTCAGGCTTAAATGGATTCAGAGTATCTCTGGTTTGGAAGGAATAAGGAATGTAGTAGCCCTTGATTGAGAATAGCCTGTTGCTGAACCGGTAACAGAAAAGGCCCTTCTTTAGGTTAGTTATCTCTTGTAACCCTACCCTAATAGATAGGACTAAAGTGGATTTTTGCTGTTTCAGCTGAAAGGGAGGTTGCAAAGAGGTTGGAAGTTGCAATATGAACAAGGTAAAAAGCAAGATAGAGGAACTACAGACAAAATGAAGTTGCTTCCATTTTCTCATCTACCTAATATTCCCTTCTTATAGACTATTAATAGTCTCACAACTTTTTAAAACCATTTCCAAATCAGTATCAGTCCAAACAGAAAAAATAAGCAGCTTCTAAGATAAATGGCAGGTCCATGATACTTGTAGAACTAATTAAACATTACAATAACGTTTAGTAAAACCCAACAAAAATCTAATCAAATTGGCCTCATTCATATGGTGAAAACTAGTTGTTGTTTTTTTTTTTTAATGAAGATAACCTTATAAACAACAGAGCTATAGAAAAAATATCAAAGTAGGCTATATTAAGGTGCCTAATACTTTAATCCCATTATAACAATTCAGAGGTGCTGGGGTATTACAATAGCAAATTCAGTATTTTTTATTACAATTTTAACTTCCATGGATATAAAGAGTTAGTATGAAAGGAAAAAGGAGGAATATGGTTATAACATCAAGACTATTCCTTCAGGTATAGTTTTATAGGCACAAAATGATTTAAATAGGCATAATTTAAAAAAGCATTTTAGTTCTGTTTGATTTCAGTCGAGTCCTAGCTAATTTTTTGGAACAGTCAATCACATAAAAAGTTTCACATTATTCACATGGTATAATAGCCAGGTTCAGGATTAACTAGATAGGAAACATATCTCTTCAAAAGATATAGTACAGGGGTGCCTAGATGGCACAATAGATAGAAGACCAGCCCTGAAGTCAGAAGGACATAAATTCAAATCTGACTTCAGACACTTAACACTTCCTAGCTGTGTGACCCTAGGCAAGTCACTTAACGCCAATTGCCTCAGAAAAAAATATATATAGCACAATGGGGAAACTAAGTCAAGAAGCACCTCCATTCACCTATCCAAGCTTGGACTTCTAATCTTCTCAAACACACACATCTAACTGTAGCTGTTCTCAAATAACACTACCATTTCCCTCAAATGGCAGATTACTATAATAATTCAGACATTTATAATTGAATTTAAAACTCAGAACAATATCAAATTATAGACACAAATTTAAGATATTTTTATCTCAAATAGCAAGTTTTACTAATCATAGCTTCGAATCAGGTATATTTATTACTCCTCTCATTCTGATAACAGGATTAATAATAGTTTATAATAAAAAAAATTTACCAGTCTTTTCCAAAAAAAATGCACTCAAGATCATTTTCTTCTTTTTCTTTTTTCCTCAAGTTTAAATTCATCCTGATATAAAAATCGATCATTAGAAATTTAAAAAATAATCACACTCTGGAATTTTACACAGATGATGAATATATGATAGTCATTCAAAATCCAGAAAAACTATGTCTCCAGACTAACATATATCCATCTCTTAAGATATTGTATATTCCTAAAGTAAAAACAAATCTTTAAGACTGGAATCTTTGACTAAGATGATAGGAAAAAAATAATGATAAATGATGGAGGGGATGTGGGAAAACTGGGACATTTATGCATTGTTGATGGAGTTGTAAACTGATCCAGCCATTCTCGAGAGCAATTTGGAACTATGCCCAAAGTGCAATCGAACAGTGCTTGCCCTTTGATCCAGCAGTTTCTTTACTGGAATCTGTAACCCAAAGAGATCATAAAAAAGAAAAAAGGACCCTCATATGAATGCCCATCAGTTGAGGAATGGCTGAATAAATTATGGTATATGAATGGCATGGAATATTATTGTTCTATAGGAAATGATCAGCAAGATGATTTCAGAGAGGCCTGGAGAGACTTATATGAACTACTGCTAAGCAAAGTGAGTAGAAGTAAAAGAACATTGTACATAGCAAGAACAAGATTATGTAATGATCAACTATGATGGACATGGCTCTTTTCAACAGTGAGGCCATTCAGGCCAATGACAATGGTCTTGTGATGGAGAGAGCCATCTTCATTCAGAGAGAACCATGGGGACTGAATGTAGATCACAGCATAGTATTTTCTTCATTTTTGTTGGTTGTTTTTTTTTTTTCCTTTCTCATTTTTTCTCTTTTCAATTTGATTTTTCTTGTGCAACATGATAAATGTGGAAATATATTTAGAAGAATTGAACTTAACTTTAACTTACATTATATTATTAGCTATCTAGGAGAGGGGGTGGAGAGTAGGAAGGGAAAAAATTTGGAATACAAGGTTTTGCAAGAGTCAATGTTGAAAGCTATTTATGCATGTATTTTGAAAAATAAAGGCTATTGTTTAAAAAAAAATTTTAAGGAAAAAAAGACTGGAATCTCTTGAGACTAAGTTGACTTAAGATATACCTTCAATATATACTATTCCAAGAATAATTTCAAAATTTTCATAATTGTAAACCATAACAAAAACTTCTATACTATAAACAAACTTGTCTTCCCCACTTTCAGGAGTGAGTGTTTGTGATGGAAGAGGGATCCCATTTGCTCAGTAAACTAATTTGTTATTTTAGAATCTCCTAATGTTTAACAAATTCTTTTAGGAGATTAATAATATTTTATGATCTTGCCCAAGTAGAAGGTACCAAGGAACCTGACAAGTTTAAAAATAAGGGGATATTACAAAATCTATCTTGTAAACTTCAACTAAAACCCTTCAAAACTATACTTTTCTCTTGTCTTTTTATATTCTAACATATCTCTTACTTTCATCTACTTTCTCAACTCTTCTAATGTTTATTTCCCAATAGACTGGCCAGAAAGCAAAATGGTGTCAAGTCACCACTTCCCCAAGTGCCAGGCATTGTGCTAAATACTGGGGATATAAAGAAGGCAAAAAAATAGTACTCGGCCTTCCAGGAGGTTATAATCTAGTGAGACAGCATGCAAATTTAGCAGGATTGTATGGCCTTGTTCTTATTCTATCTTTGAAGTAAATACCTCTTTGTAAAAGATGCCCAATAGTAAGTGGTGAAATTGGGAAATTGGGAAACTCTCTGCTGAAACCCAACAATAGGGGAAACACTGAGAAGGAGGGTCAAATTAATTATTGTAGAGAGTAAAAAAACAAATACTTTTGAATGATGAGGAGCTGATGTAGCAGCCTTGGCTCTGACAGAGAGGGACAGAAAATACTCACTATAAAAATAGCAAGCAAATAGTGCTTTACACTTGAAGAGAAGACCTTGAAAAATACAAAGGATTATTAGCAATCAAGTGCCCCTGTAGCCAAGACCTTCTTTTCCTATTCCCCATTACTTCCTCCCTCTGTCTCTTGCTTACTTCCCCCCACCTTTTTTCAGCTGCATCTGAAATTTTAACTTGCTTCCCAAAGCTGTGAAAATGCTCTTCATCTTGGCTGCTTCTTGAGCCATAACTAGACATTCTCAAGGGTTTTTTAGTTTCCTATTCTTATAGATTTTAAGCATCCACTCCAATCAGACTTCTGCTAGAACCTTTACTAACCTCTCTTAATTATAGTGTCTTCCCTCTTTTGATTATTTCTTTATATCAAGTTATATACAGGGTAAATAAGTTGTTTGCATATCATCTCCCCCATTAAATCGTAAGTTCTTCAAAGGCAGGTTCTGCCTTTTGCTTTTCTTTGTATTACCAGAGCTTAGTACATAATTCAGTTCAGTGTTTTACTCCAACTCTTTGTGAAGAAGTTTTCTTGGCAGAATTATTGGAGGAGTCTGCCATTTTTTTCTCCAGCTCATTTTACAGTTGAGGAAACGGAGGCAAACAGGGTTAAGTGAATTACCCAGGGTCATAGCTAGAAAATCTCCAAGACGATTTGAACTCCTCTTCTCCTGACTCCAGGCCTGGTGTTCTGTCTACTGTGCCTCCTACTTGCCCAGATAAGAGACATTTAATAAATGCTTACTGATTGTCTGACTAGTCTGCAAAATGACTTTCTAAATATCCTATATCAAGACTTTTGTTTATGACTCATTTTCTACCCACGACGGCTTCTACTAACAAATTCATCCAAATCCTATTGATAGTTCACATCACAGGTTGAGAAAGTACTCTTTTCTCTGCATTGTTTACCACCCCTGTTCCTTTTTTTCCTCTTTTCTTTTTTTCTCTCCCTTCTTTTTTTCTTCCCTCTCTCATTCCCTTCCACAACTGTCTATCAAGCCTTTTATTATGTACAAAGCTCTATCACAGGCATCTAAGGATATAAACAATGTCTTCCTTTATTACTCTACCTCACAATCATGTCTTGCCCTAATTTAGCTTTGCCAAAGGAGCAGCCCAGATCACCAGCACTATAATGTTGGACAATAATACCAGTTAACTTACAATAGAGGTCCTAAGCCTTACAGTACTGCCACTTAACTCTTCCTGTAGAAGATGAAAGTCACCACCCTGTAGACCACTATGGGGGAACTGGAATATATATTTTAGAGGCAGGCAGGACCAATGGGAGCAAGGGCTGGTTTTTATATGCAAGGCTCTGGCTATGGGGAAAGAATGGGAAAGGGGAAGCAGTCAAGACTAAGTTCCCTGGCAAGCACAAAAGAGCAGATGCAAATGAAACACAGCAGAGGAGTAGAAATTAGGGGACCCCCGGGCTGGGCTCCAGCAATACTCCTGCACACAGCCTCATCGTGCATAGTGTGTGGTATCATCGTTGTGCAATTCCCCATAGTGTTCTAAAGCTAGATGATCAGATAATAAGAGGTTGAGTGGTATGCATAACATCAAGTTGATTAAATTTGTTTACTGATAATTCTTTCAGGTTCCCATGAATATCGTCTAATTTCCTTGCCTTATTTCAAACAGATTTGGGGTAATGCATTATTGACAACATCCTTGCAGACCAGCTCGGCAATGTCATTCAGGAGAATGATTTCAGAGCAGATTTCCAGAGCCCTTGATTCCTGTTGGGATTCACTTGGGCATAAATTACAAAACCGAATATTTAATCAGTGTCCCCATTAGAACCCTGTGGCTTATTTTTAGGAATCAAGAAAGGGGCTTGGGGGAGTAAGCAGGGGAGAGAATCTTTGTATTATTACAACATGAATACATTTCTTCCTTTCTGGTTGTGATGTGTATGTGTAATTTTTTTTTTGCCTCTCTAAAGCAAAATTGAGCTGAATGCTACCCTGAAGCATCCTTCCCCTTTTTTAGAAATAAACATGGGCATTAATCTTTTGACTGCATTAAATTAAATATTAATGTTAACGGATCACATAATGTGAAGTTAAAAAAACGATTAACATTTAAACTGCATTCCTTCCATGATTGTGCCATTAAACAAATTAGTCCCTCCCTTAACTAATAATGCCCAAACAATACAGCACATTTTAAAATTAAGGCCAAGAGGCAAGAACAGGTGCCTTTGTTGTTATTTGAGACTTTGCTTAAGATGTGTGGTGTGCCAGCATGAGCATCCAAGTCTCTAACCCTTCTCCATTGTGCTTCTCATTTGTGGCTGAAGTCATAGGATGTGGCTGTTTTCTTAAAAGAGCAGACAGTAGCCTGGTATATAATGGATCACAGCCTTGGATTCTAAGTCTGGCTTAGCCACAGTGATACCCAATAAGGAGGGTAGGGCAGATGATGTAGAGAGTGAGGTGGGAGGGAGGCAAAAACAGCCTCAACATCTCTAAAAAGAGCCCTAGCTCCTCTCTCTCTCTCTCAGCTACCTCTAAGCTACATAGCAAAGTAGGAAGACTCAAACCTTTGGGCTGCTATTTAGACTGGTCTATTATACTGGGATGGTTGAAGTGCCTCTTTTAAGAGGAAGGTAACCAAGAGAGATAGATGAGACATCTTTGTGCGATAGAAGTACAGTTTGGGAAAGTCAGGTTACCCATGTACTTTTCCCTCAATGTTATTTTTGTTTCTATTTCCATTCTCCTGTGTTGTATATGTCCTCAGAGAAATTCTTATGTTTTGGGCTGAACTGTAAGCTGCTTGAGATCTTGGAAACATAATATACCAAAGAACTGGGCAGTAGTGAATGTTTCCTAAATTCGATAACAGCTATATCATGGATATAACCTTCTGGGCCCTTTTATATTCCCTCAAGATACGCATTTTAGAGGTTTCAGGTGCCCTGGTTATAAATGACTTTAAAGCCCTGACAAACTGTGTTTCCTTGGGCTTTCCATGGACCTCCATGTCTTCAACTGTAAAATAAATTGAAATGAGCCCAATATAATGCTCTCAATTCAAAAATTATTAAATACCTATTCTTTTCTGGTTACTAAGAATATAAAAACAAAATGCATATATATAATATACATATATATGAATGTATGTATATACTGCATATGTGTGTATGTATATATATATATATATATATATATATATATATATATATATATATATATATCCCTAAAGCCATGAACTAGGATATGCTCATAAATAACTACAATGTAAGTTATGATGCAATAAGGTCATGGGAGGTTAAACAGAGAAGAATGAGAAATTTAGGGAAGGGTGGTGATGTCTTCCTGCAGGGGGAGTAAAAGAAAGCTTTAAGCAGAACTTTGTCTTAAAAGAAGAAAAAGATTTCAACAAAAAGAATTGTGAATCTATTCCAAGCAAATGGAAAGGATGATATTGGTCAAGATTATGGATGTGGAACAGGGTAGAAGAGATCAGCCAGATTGTAGAGGGAGTTAGGTCATCTCTAAGGTTTCGCCTAACTAGAAAAATCACATAAATCTGTGAAATATTTTCAATGACTAAGAACCCAAGTAGGATGATACTGGGCTTGGGCAGTGTTCATATTTCCAGTTACTGATTGATTTTGCTAATGGAATAAGATAGACATCCATCAGTTGCCTACTATGGACAAGGCAGTGTATTATATGCTATGGAGATGCAAAGAATATCTCTTCCTCAACTAACCATGCCCTGGAAATCAATATCTCAAATCCCAGGGAATACGAAAAGCAATGGACTACCCATAATTCCAGGAATCCTCTAAGAGACATCCTCTCCTAAGACATGGAAATGAGTCTGCTCAGGGCTGATCTTGAGAACAAGGTTATATCCTGCTTGATTAACTCTCTTAATTGGAGCTTGGCTGTTGAGACTCAGATGCAGCTTCTTTTAAGGGCATGAAGCTAAGATAGGTGGGAGCAAGAGGCAATAAGCATTTATGTAGCACCTTCTGTGTGTCAGGCACTGGGCTAAACTTAAGTGTTTTACAAATATTATCTCTTGCTGGTTTTAGCATGGCTCACTCCAGCAGTTGCTGTTGATTCACATCCAAGAGTTTTTATTTCATCTCACTTAAATGAGTTTTTTGTTTATTTGCTGATTTATTTTGCTTATACCTATTGTCTCTCATTTAACCTTCCTGGTAGTCTCAGGGTGTAGGATAGTAATATCACAGGTATTGTTATTCCTATTTTATTGATTAGGAAAATGAGTCACAGGTTAAATGACTTGCCCATTATCACACCTGATAAGAATCAAAGAAGGCTTCAAAGCTAAGCCTCCCCTAACTACATATCCAGAGCTCTTTGCATGATGTCATCCTCGCTACTTCTTGGCAATTTCATGGGATCGTGGAAATGAAAGTTATAAGAGATATTCAATCTAGGCAAAGACTCTTATTTTACAGAAACAGATAGAGAGAGACACACAGAGACACACATACAGAGAGACAGTCATAGAGACAGACACAGAGAGAGGCACAGGAGACAGAGACAAAGACACACTGAGAGACAGAGACACACACACACACACACACACACACACACACACACACACACACACACACACACACACACAGAGTGACAGAGAACCAGAGAGACAGACAGACATACAGACAAAGAGGGAGAGAGAGAGGGAGAGAGGGAGAGAGGGACAAATAGAAAAAGAAAGACACAGAGACACAGACAGAGAGGGAGACGGAGAGGGAGAAGGGGAAGGGGGGGACAGGGGGAGAGAAGGGGAGAGAAAGGGTGGGGGAAAAGAAGAGACACACATCTTTTTCCCCATGTCTGGGCCCCAGGTTTCCCATATGTGAAAAGGGGATTGCCTTGTAAGACCCCATTCAGCTCCAGAGACATGACTCCAAATCTGCTCCTCTGTTACCTTTTGGCAGTAGGTTAACTAGCATTTATTAGGCACCTACTATGTGCGGTGCAGTGTGGTGAGCCTTGGGGCTACAAAGGAAGCCGGGCAAACAAGGGTCTCTACTCTTAAGGAGCTCCCGGTCTAACGAGAGAGAGAGCAAACTGCTCTCTCCGGACCAGCCACAGAGAAGACCTGTTGGGGGGGGGGGGGAGGAGGAGGGTTTCGGAGGGAAGATTAAGGGGGATCTGGCGGATCCGACGCTCTCCTTCCCTCCTCTCAGCCCTGGCTCTCAGCCAGCTCCCGGACCACCGCCAGCCCCCCCTCCGACCAGCCACCCCGGGCCAGCCTCCCCTTCCCCCCCCCGGGCCAGCCCCCCCTTCCTCCCCCCGGGCTCTCGCCGCTCAGGCCGGTACACTTGGCCTCCTGGCCCCCGGGACCCTTCGGGTGATTGTCAGTGGCCAGAAGCAGACCTCGGCCGGCCCCGACTCTGCCTCCCTCTGCCGGCCCTTGCCGTGATTACAAGCCAGGTTAAATCCCCTCTCCATCTCTCACCGCTCTGGGAACCAGAGACTGAGAAGTCCCTCGGTTACAGAGGACGACACCGGAGCGCAGAGGGGCTAGTGGCCCGACCAAGCCCCCACCGGCCAGAAAGGGCAGGCTCGGGGCAGGTTCAGCTCCTGCGGTTCCTGTTCTTTCTCACGCGATGACACTAATGGCCCGCTATGTGCCGGATAACGGGGGTGCGAAGGCAAACCAAAGCCCGCCAACTATTCTTCCAGTGCCCCGACAGCGCATGAGACACCTTCCCTAAGGGCAGAGAGAACGCGATGGACTGGAGGCACTGAGGGAGCTTGGAAAGGAGCCAAGCATTCCAGGAGGCCCGGGTGAGGGAGGAGCATGCTGGGAGCACGGGGACAGGCAGCCCGGGAGGGCACACGATGGAAGACGGAGCCCCGACTTTGGGGAACAGCAAAGGCGAAGGGCGCTGGAGGTGGAAATGGAGATGGAAAGGAAAACGGCTCAAGTCCGGAAAGTCTGGAGTCAAACTGACATCGGGATGAGGAGTTTATTTTTTAACCTAAAGAATCAGTGAAAACTTTGGGAAGCAAATGAGCGACATGGATAGACGTGCTTCCTGGTTATATCTCTAGCCTGACGATCAATGGGACACTTTTTTATTTCTTGCTGAGGCAATTGGGGTTAAGTGACTTGCCCAGGGTCACACAGCCAGGAAGTGTTAAGTGGGCAGACATGCTGCCTAATTGCTGTTTTGGCCGTTAGTTTGGACTGTCAAAAGGGGAAAGTAGAAAGGCTAGAGGAGACCCAGCGGGGGTGAGTGTAGAGGCAAGGGAAGTAGTGGAAGTCATATTAAAAAGCCTTGACAACTGTTTGGAGTTAACTGTTAGCTACTGCCAGGAAACTCCCAGGCCCAGTCTGTCTGATTCTCGCTGCTCTTTGGTCAGTTTCGGGACTCAGGAAACTCCCGCAGATGAAGCTCCTGAGACAAGTGAAAACCCCTCCTATTCATTGCTGATTGATAATCTGGTCAGTAATAATCTGATCAACCAAGAACCACTCATTCCAGAGACCCCTCCTTCCTGCTATGAGCCACAGAATTAGCATATCTATGATTGAAAGCTGCTTCTGTTTCTTTATGGAATTCCCTTATAGTTCAGTCCACTTTGTAATGGTGATCCACTACTTTCAATAAACCCCTGGACTAGGAGATGAGTTCAAGCCTGCAAAAAAAAATTGAGACACCCTGAGATAACGGCCTGGGATTTTCCTCAACACGGGGAGAGAAAAAAAGAGTAAAATAAACTAAAGAGATACGTTGTATTCAAGCTGTCCCAAATCTACCTCAATACTCTACTAGTAACAAAATTTTTTGTTTTTGTTTTCTCTTCTGGTACTTGGAAACAGTGATGGCAAATATCCTCCCAACTTTAGTCCCCATCCCCATTTAGTTATAAGACGGATACTTCACAAATCTGTGCTGAGATGTAAAGACTTTGGTAGCTCAAAGACTCCTAGATTCCACTTTTAGACAAGTAGTTAACAGCCCTTTTCCTTTCCCCCTGGACTGTTCTGACTTAGCAACATGAGGAGTAAGGAGAAAGTAGTCATAAAAACCTGTTCATCAGCTTAGGGTTAGAGGAAGATAGGAAAAGAAGATGATGGATTCTGGTTTGGGACATGTTAAGCTTAAGATATCCAGGGAGTATTTAGGTAGAGATGTCTAGGGAAAAGAAGGTGATACAAAATTTCAGTTAAATAGAAAAAGTAAGGCTATAGGACTGGAGGTTATTTACATAGAAATAATACTTGAACCCATAGGAACTGATGAGATCTCCAAGAAAGTGTACAGAAAGGGATGAAAAGAATGATGGACAGAGCTTTAAGGGATACTTAAATAGTAAATATAGATGATGATTAAGATAAGACGACTCACAAGACACAATCAGTTGGGAGGAGACTCAGGAGAGAGCAGTATAATAGAAAACAAGAGTGAATATCCAACAAGAGAGGGTAACTGACAATGTCAAAATTAATTGGCAATTGGATTTAGCCATTAAGAACTCACTTGATAACCTTGGAAGGAATAATTTTCACTGAGTGATAGGACTGGAAGCCAAATTGCAAGGGGAGGGGAAGTGAGTGCATGACTCTAACCAAGTCACCCCTAGATCACAGGTTTCTAAAATGTTGGCCTGGACTTATTCCTAAGGTCCCTACCAGTTCTGTGATGCTATTGTGAGGGAGGAACTTGGTAAACCTGTCTCTGTCCTAGAATGTCTGAGTGGAGGCTGGTATTGTGAGATGAAAAAGGAGACTTCTGGTTGGCTTAGAATTTCTAAATCATAGAACCGATGACTCCAGAGGCAAGGAGAGCATATAAAAAGGTAAGCACACTCTTCCCTGAACCCTGCTGTATTTTTCTTCTTGGTGGCCCTGAGACAAGCACAACTATGAGCTGCCTGCCAGGTGGGAGAGCAGCAAAATGTGCGTCTCCCACTTGGCCACCAGGAGTACATGAACACATGTCACCTCTATCTTTTGTGTTTTATTTTTCCTGATCTTTGATGACCAAGTGTCCAAAAACAGAACTGACTAAATTATAATCTTATGGCTTTCAGACAACCAGAAGTAGTCCTAAAGAAACCGGAGGCAGTAACAGAATTCATTGGAGGCAACAACAGTGTCTGATGATCAAGAAAGAACCTCAAAGAAAAATTAATAGAGAGCCTGAGGAGGGTGATACAGAAAAATGGAGATTATAGATGCAAGAAAGATGTGGTCCCCAGGAGTCTAGCAGAGGATATATTCAAGGAGAAATGTAATGAGGATTCCACAATTGAAAAGAGGATTGCCAAGGGTAAGAGTCTCAAATCCCCCACTCTATATGTGCACCCTGACTATGTTGTCCAAGTGCACTCTCCCTAGAATTATAGTATATCTAAAGGGAGAGTGTACTCCCTGTTTGAGAAGATGATTCTTTAACTATTATTCTTTCCATTACCTCTTAATAAATATCCTCTTATTAAAACTAATTGATATCAATTAATTGATGAGTATTGGGGAGTATATCAGTGAGGCACTTGTGAGTGACAGTATTAAAGCTATATACCCTCTGGATTACTCTTAAAACCCTTTAGAACCAAATAGTCAGCCATTCTCTGGGGGTCCAACCTTCTATAGCTTGTGGAAGTTGGGAGAGTATCTAAAGGGAGAGTGTACCCCATGTTAGAGAAGGTTATTCTGTAAATATTATGAACCCAGAGAATGCCACCTCATAATCCCTGTAAATTCTGATGCCATAAACACAAGGATTGCCATAGAATGTGAGTTGCCAAATGTGTGGTTGTTTCTTTATTAACAGGTGTCCTTCACCACCCTTTCTGCTGATAACTGTACGTAAACATGAACCTGTGAGCTCTGGACTTGAAGATGTTATGAAGTTGCCAACCCTACAAACCAATCTCCCTTCTAAATCTTTCTCCCATTGCTTCACCTCTACCATGAGCTCATGCCTTTTATACATTGTCCCACTGACACCTCTGAGCCACTGTAACAACTCTTCAAGTGTCGTTATTAATCATTATAGTAAGATTATAATCATATAATCAAGGGTATTTAATATGCTGCGATCCAAGGAAGATGAAAGTCTGGATTGACAGAGAATGCTGAACATACTACAACACTATATACCTGTGTAAGAGACTTACAGAGTTGTTTCTAGAGCTTGTTTAGGAGGAGGCACACCCTTCCATTTACACCCTTCAAGGAATGAGAAGCTGCAGACCTGGAGTGGAAGCTGACTCTCCAACATGCGTGCCTGGGTTTTTGCTTGTGTCCCTCGAGGCTACTAAAATGTTCCTCTTTAGGTGAATTTTCCCAGATTCAGAAACCATTCACTCTTCTATATTTTGTAGTACATTCTAATATGTAGAACTCTGCCAATGCTTGAATAAGTAGTTTTGCTCAATGTTCATTATTTGTGATGGGCTTTTGTGTAATAGGTGGATGGTAAGCTAAGATGGTAAGCCAAGAACTACCCTCTCTTATAATGACCAAGAAAGTTGTTTTCCTTATCATATCAACTCAAAGTATACCTCTAAGTTAGAGATTTTGGAAGATAGCCTCTGAGACTTGGGAAGAGTTCCTGCTTGTGTATATGCAGTCTGGTCCTGTTTTTGGCTCTCCTTCCCTAGAGATCCTCTCTTCCCAAGTCTCTCACAAGCTCTGGCTATACATTTATATAACCAATATGGCCCTTCCATAATAATAATACACTGATATAGTACTTTAGGGACAGCTAGGTGGTACAGTGGATAGAGCACTGGAGCCAGGAGAACCTAAATTCAAATCATGCCTCAGAAACTTGCCATGTGCTAACCATGTGACCTGGGCAAGTTACTTAACCCTTGCTATAGTACTTCAAGGTTTCCCATGAGTTTTCTTCACAATAGTCTTAATGAAATAGCAAAATCAAGTCAGTTCCAGCATTTTGCAGATGAGGAAAATGGAGAAATTTAGGGACTTAGCCACAGTCACAGAGCTGGTAAGTGTCCATGCTATGATTCAAACACCAGGCTTCCTTACTAGATCCATCATTAAGCATTTATCATCCATCTACTATATCCTATAGGTTTGTAGTAGGCTTGAGGAATACAAAGACAAAATTCATAACCATTTACTCCACTTATTGCCTCTTTGATGTACTATCTGAATGTGCTGTCTTGTACTGTGTAATTCTAATACTTACTATCTATGTGACCTTGGATAAAGCACTTCACCTTCTCAACTATAAAATGAGGATACAGGTTCAGCAATCTCTTTAGTCTCTTCTAAAAGTCTGAAATCTTGATTCTATGACCCTGTGGGCATTGTATTTCTCCCAGCCCTTAGCCCAGTGCTTCCACATATAAACCATACATGGTAGTAGCTTAATAAATGATTATTGACTGAATGAGGTCCAATACAAATACCAGGGATTATTATTAAGCCTTCTCAAAATGTCTCTTTTCCCAAGCATGAGATCTTTGCACAAAATGACAAGCCCAGCATGTTTTCCATGTGGATTTCTCAGAGCCAGAATGGGGAAGAGAAGACAGCAACCTTGATCTTCTGGCCTGGTCAGGCCCCTCAAATGAAGTCCCTGACTCTCAGAGCCAGTCACTACTTGTTCCTCTGTCTCCTCGTTAATAGAGATTAAGTCTTATTATTCCATAAGTAATTGCATTTTCCAGCCCAGACAACATGCTCTTGCTGACCAAGGCACAGCTTGCAAATAGTAGTAGCTGTTCACCTCACCCCAACCTCTATCAACAAAGAAACAGTTTGTGTATTTTAATTTCTAGCCAAGGGGTGAGGGTCAGCTAATTGCTGGACATAGAACACGCATCTATATTGGACTGAGCTCCTAGGGCAAGCAATGGCCCTAAGCAATGGAGCCAGGAAGATGGGAGAGTTTGAGAAAGCCCAGAGCTGTGTATCTTTACTTATTTCACTATCCCATGAAGTAGATAACAATGATACTATATTCTGCTCTGACAAGTTAGTAAGGGGATCATAATATTAAACCAAAGCCAATATTAATCATAATATTAAACCAAATCTAAAAGAGTAGAAGACTAGGGTTCTAATCTCAGTTCAACTGCCAAGTAGGAACTAAAACAAATGTCTTCTAACCCTCTGGCTGCAATATCCCCATCTCTAAAGCTGGAATAATTACATTTTCCAAAGTGCTTACAAACAAAACTTGACTCTGAAGCAGAAAAGATGGATGTGGGATACTACTCTGCCTGTAAGACTTTAATGTGTTGGTTACTTATAATAAACTGCTTTTTTCCCCCCTTCCTATCTCTCCCTTTCTTTTTTGTTTTTTATAAAACAATGGCTCTCTTAGAATGTGATGGAAGAAGTATGTGTATATTGTTGTTGTTCATCCTTTGTATTTGAAGAAGCCCAATGACATAAGGAGGAGGATGTCTTGATTTGCTAGTGACTTGGATTTAAGTGAGACAGGGATGTACAAAGTCACCACCAAAGTCATTAACTCCTCTATAGTCATTAGAATCCAATGGCAAGACATAAATCAAGAGGACTGGCAATGGCCCCAGATGTAATGGGAGACTGGACTTTTTAAGGTTTTTCCCAGGTCTCAGTTTTTCTTAGGCAAAGTTCATTCAGTAATTAAAATCTGGGTAAGAATGGAGGCAAAAGATAGCCTAGTTTTCCTTCATAAAAGAATCAGTCTAGAAGGAGGAGATCCTCAGAATCTTTGGCCAGACTAGAAACAATTTTTATTTGCACTCACTTTAAGTCATCAAAACCCAAACAATGACTAAGTGAGACTTGGACTGGAATGTACAATTGGCAAATTCAGTGAGTATATATTTATATCCATCACATCAATTTATATATCATCATATATTATGCAATATTAATTGATCTAGTGGTGTGGTTATATATATGTAAATGTATAATCTATATGAATTAGTATGATATAAAAACAAAAGATATCACAAATGTTTTTAAAGGTGAACCCTATCTCCTAAAAAGCCACTAATAAAACTCGTTCTCAGTCCACAGTTGGAAAACCATAGTTCTGGGAGCTTCACTCTAAGAGGAACATTGATAAATAAGCTATGGCTAGAGGACAGTAATCAGGATAGCAAGGGATCCTAAGAGCATATCATGAGGGCCAGGGGGCAAAAGTGACAGAGGAATAAATTCCAGCTTATCTCAGTAACACTTAAAAAGTCATATAAATGTGATTTGTTATAAAGAGGAACTTCCTAACAACTCAAAGTTTTCAACAATGAATTCTAGCTCACAAGTTAGGAAAACATGGGTAAGGGCTATATGGCTACCCCTTCTAGAGAGAGGTCCTGATTCCTTGCTGACTGCTGAGTTCTCTTTTCTTGAAAAAGAGAAAGGACCCTGGGAAGGCTAACTTCTTCCCATTAGTACAGATTACCTAAACATAGAAGGTCCTTAAACCAGGATGCATTTTCTAAAGTGGCAAAAAGGATGAAACAGAATAATACAGGGAAAGAGTCATTTCAAGGGATGAGGATCATGACAGAAAGAAATTCTAGATGACCAAAGCATTGAAAGGAAGACAGGATACTATAGGGGAGAAGTCTGGTTTGGGGGAAGAATGTCAAGTTTTAAGAACAAATCAAAGACCAATCAGACCTTCTTTACAATTCTGCTATCGACCAAGATCTTACACTGTATATCAGGATAAGCTCCAAATGGGTGCATGACTTAGACATAAAGGGTAGTGTCTTATATAAATTAGAAGAAGGAGGAAGAAATTACCTTTAAGATCTTTGGCTAGGGAAACAGTTCATGACTAAATGAGGGGTAAAGAGGATCACAGAAGATAAAATGGACAATCAGGTTTGCATACAATTAAAAAGTTTTTGTACAAATAAAACCAATGCAATTAAAATTAGGATGGAACCAGGTAAGGAGGAAATCTTTGCAGTAAAATTCACTCATAAAGGCCTCATTTTTTAAAGATATGTAGAGAAACTGATTCAGATGTATAAGAATAAAAGATATTCTCCAAGTAATAAATGTACAAAGGATATAAACAGGCAGATTTGGAAGTTGGGAATGGGGAGTGGATGTTTTTTGTTTGTCATTGTTTTCAGCCTAAGTCTGGAAATGTAATGGTCATTCAGCCTGATCCCATTACTGATCAGCATAGGAGTTTTGAACAGCACTATTTCTGAACTGACCCGTTTATTTGCCCTTCCTTAGGCAGCCTGGTGATCCCTACTACTAAGGAACTCACTATATACAGATAGCGCAGACAAAGCCATTTCAATGCAACTTGGAATTCCAAAGCTTAAACCATCCACCAGCCTCAAACTTGCTTGTAACAGGGATTACAGCTTCTGCCATCATACTCCATGAAGTTTTCAAAAAAATCTAATATGGGGGGGGAAAAAAGTTCCAAATTACTGATAATTAGAAAAATGAAAATTAAAGTAACTCTTCAATTAAACTACCTCATACCTATCAGATCAGCAGAGTTGACCAAAAAAAAAAAAAAAAAAAAAAAGAAAGAAAGAAAAGAAAAAGAAAATGACAAATGTTGGAGGGACTGCAGGAAAACAGGCACATTAATGTACTTTTCATGGAGCTATGAATTAGTATAGCTATTCTAGAAAGCAATTTGGAACTATGCCCAAAAAGTCATTAAACTGCACATATCCTTTGACCCAGCAATACCATTAGTAAGCTTATACCCCACAGAGATCACAGAAAGAAGAAAAGAACCCTTATGTACAAAAATAGTTATAACAGCTCATTGTGTAATAACTGGAAACTTTCTGCATTTGGAGAATGGATGAAGAAAATCATGTCAAATCAATGTATAGAATACTATTATACAAGAACAAATGATGAAAGGAACAGTTTCACCAAATCTGGGGAGACTGGCAGGAGCTATTGCAGAGTGGAGTGAACAAAACAAGAACAACTTATATAATAAGAACAAACATTCTAAAGACTTAAGGACTCTGATCAACAGAGTAACTAACCATGATTCCACATAAACAACCCAAAGATACTCCTCTTTCTGAAGGGGAGATGATGGACTCAGAGTGCAGAATAAGATTAAAAAAAAAAAAAAATGCCGGTTTTATTTTTCTTGGTTTTTTTCTTTTTGATTTGATTTTTCTTGTGCAGCAAGAAAATTGTATAAATATGTATTCATATATTTGATTTAACATTTTTACCATATTTAATACATATTGGATTAATTGTCATTTAGGGGAAAAGGTGAGAAAGAGGGGGAGAAAGTGGAACACAAGGTTTTTCAAAGGTTAATGTTGAAAAATTATCCATGCATATGTTCTGAAAATTAAAAAGCTTTAATAAAAAACATTTTAAACACCATGCTGGAATTTGTTTTGCTTGACTATGTATATTTGTCACAAGAGATTTGTTGGGGGGGTTATTGTTTGTTTTCTCAGCATGGGAAGGTAGAGAAAATCAATTTTTGTTCATTGTAAAAATAATTTTAATTCAAAAAATAAAAATAAATAGTTATGTTGTCCTCTCTACTGGGAACATAGGCAAACCATAAAGAGGGGAATGGATCTGAGAAAGAAGTGAGTTGGCCATTGAATCAACACCAAAATCAGTCATTAAGACTTTATAATCTTTTGCTAGATTCCAGCACTACATAGATCTGCTAGATCCCTTTCAATCATAATGAATCCATCAAGTTTTAAGCTAACAAAATAGATCTTTTTTAACCCTGAAATAAACTTTACCCTTGCAAAGCTCTGACCTACTTCTGCTGCCCACTTTAGTCATTCCTAAAGATAAAGGGACTTGAGACCCAAATTTCCTCTTTGAGAAAGTTAAAAGCATTATATTAACAATAGCAATGTTTTGATAATATAAGGAATTGTTTTGACCATTATCTCATCTTAATGATATTTCATATAATGTTAAAGACCTTAGAAATTAAGTAGTCTGACTCCCTTATTTTTCAGGCTCAGAGAGATCAATTTACTTGTCCCAAGATAACATCCCAAGAATTGTTAAATTCTTATTGTGAGCATTTACCCCTCAGAAATCAGAAAAATCAAGGCTTAATTTATTGTTTTGCTGATAGTCCGGACTTAAGAAAGTGGTGGAAGAAATGTTAGTAATATAGATTACTATTAAATTTAAATTAAAAAAAAATTAAATATCAAATACTACTAAATTTATTAAAAATAAATTCTAATTGGTTAATTTAATTAAGTAATTAAAATTAAAAAAATAAAATAATTAAAATTTAAAATTAAAAAACATTTTTTGGACTACTAGTTATCAAACTCTTGTTTCCAATCCAAAATCCAAACCTTTCAAGCCTTATTACACAATACTATCTATCACACTCTCTATAATCCAGTCAAACTAATCTCCTTACTACTTCTCCTACTTAGTACTCTTATCTTTCATCTCCATGCTTTTGTAGGCCTACATCTTTTGATTAAAAGACATTCACTTCTCATTTTAACCTTTTATTTCCTTTTTAGCCCAAGCTCCAGCTTCTACATGAAAACTTTCTGAAGCTCTAAACTATCAACAATTTCTTCTCCAAAACTGTCCAGTGAGAGACCAGTCTCTAAAATCTGCTTTAAATGCTCTATTCAGTATTAACCTACATGGAAGCATTGTGAACCTGCTTTTAGAAATTCATGATGCAGCTGGGCATGGTACATTAAAAAAAAAGTGACCATGTATTAGGGCATAAAAATCTCACAAACAAATGCAGAAAGACAGAAATGTTAAATATATCTTTTTCTAACCATAATGCAATAAAAATTACATATAATAAGAGGCCTTTGAAGCATGGTTAGAAACTAGATAACTTAATCCCAATGAATAGGTAGAATCAAAGAACAAATCAGAGAAAAAGATAATGAAAAGAATAAGACAACATATCAAAACTGTGTGAGAGGCAGCCAAAGCAATATTTAGGAAGACATGTATATCTCAAAATACTTACATTAATAAAAGAGAGAAATAGCAAATCAATGAACTGGTCATGAAGCTAAAAACAAAAACAAACAAACAAACAAACAACAACAACAACAAAAAAAAAAAACTAGAAAGTTAAGGAATTAAAAGCCCAAATGAAATACTAATTAAACACCAAAATAGAAACACTGAAGATCAAAGGCAAGATTAATAAAAATGATTTTTTTCAAAGAAACTAGTAAATAAAAATAAGAGCTGTTTAAAGAAAACAACAAAATATGTAAATCATGGACTAATTTGATGTTTAAAAAGAAAGAAGAAAACCAAATTGTTGTTGTTCAATGATGTATTCTTTGTGTCCCTAGTTGAGATTTTCTTGGCAAAGGTACTAAAGTGGTTTGCCATTTCCTTCCCCAATTTATTTTGCAGATTAAAAAATTGAGGCAAACAAGATTAAGTAACTTATCCAAAGTGTCACAGTTAGTAAGTTTCTATAGTTGAATTTGAACTCAGGAAGATGAGTCTCAGCTCTGATTTCAGGCCTAGGATTCTATCCATTGTGCCACCTAACTGCCAAATTGCTCAAAGGTAAAGATGAATTTACATCAATGAAGAAAAAATAAGGGCAATTATTAGGAGCTTTTTTACCTAACTATATGCCAATAAAACTGGCAACTTAAATGAAATGGATGAATATTTACAAAACTATAAATTGCCTGACTTATACAACAGAAAATAGAATGCTTAAATAACCCTATCTTAGAAAAAGGAAATTAAACAAGCCATAAGTTAACTCCGAAAGAAAAAACCCTTTGCAAGCAAATTCTACAAAATATTTTTTAAAAACAATTCCAATATTAGATAATAATTTGAAAAAATAGAATCCTACCAAAATCCTTCTATGACACAAATAGGATTTTGATCCCTAAACCAAGGCAAGTCAAAAGAGGAAAAAAAAAACAACTTATAGCCCAATTTCCCTAATGAATATTGATACGAAATTTTCGAATTAAATACTAGCAAAGAGTTATAGCAATATGTCATAAAAATCATACACTATCATCCAGTTAGAGTTATACTAGAAATGTAGGGCTGGTTAAATATTAGGAAAACTATAAGCATAATTTACCATATTAACAATAAAAACAACAAAAATCATACAATTACTTCAGTAGATATAGAAAAAGCTTTTGATAACCCCCATTCCTGTTAAAAACACTAGAAAGCACTGGAATAAATGGATCTTTACTTAAAATGATAAGTAGTATCTATCTAAAACCAACAGCTAACTTTATCTCTAATGGGAATAAACTAAAAGCCTTTCCAATAAGATCAGTGGTGAAGCAAAATGTCCATTATCCCCATTACTATTCAGTATTATATTAGAAATGCTAGCTATAGCAATAAGACAAGAAAAGAAATTGAAGGAATAACGTAGGCAATAAAGGTTGGAGGAGGGGGAAACAGAGGGGAATTATCACTTTTTCCAGATAACATGGTTTGTTTAGAGACTCTAGAACTCTTCATCTGATATTCTTTTTTCTCCTTCCTGTCCACATTCACTCACAGTTTGGGTGCCATGAACTGAATTGGTGAGAGGGAAAAGATTTGCCTTCCCCCGGTCTTTCTCTTTTACCTCAGCTCTAAGAAATTAGCTGGGAAAAAAGATGCTTTGATAAAGCCTGTTGGGATTCAAATAGAGCTATTTCATTATTCTTTAAACCTAAATCATTCTAGGTCTCACAGAATGGCCAATAATAGGTCCCAATCCAAGCCTCATTGGGTCATGATTTGGGTTTTGATGGCTCAGAATGAGAGTAAATAGCAATTGTTTCTGTCCTGGCCAGAAACCTGAAGGCCTTTTCTTCCCAGGTTATCAGTTTTTGTTTTTTTTTTAAATAAGCAAACTAAGCCATCTTTTGCCTATTTTTTACCTAACCTTAAATCACTAAATGGGTGTTGCCTCAAACAAACTAAAACCTTGGAAAAATCTTAGATTAAAAAATCCAAAGTCTCCCATTTCATCTCCCTTTTCATCTGGGGCACCTCCTGTCATATTGATCTATCAGTGACTCTAAAGGAGAGAATAAGGCTGATGACTTTGCACAACCCTGCTTCATCTAAATCCAATTCGCTTTCAAGTAAAGACATCACCCTATATAAGTTCCCTGTCTCAGTTCCTTGGGGCCAGAATGATTTGGACATGAGTCCCATCCAGTCAGCTAGCCTAAACTCTCCACATTAAAAGATTAAAAACCAATCTCTGTCTTGCCTCAGTTTTTCTCTGAGATTACACATGGAAATCTAACCCATTCATAATTAGAAAAATACAAATTAAACAACTCTGAAGTATCATTTCATACCAATCATATTGGCTAAAATGACAAAAAAGGAAATTTATAAATGCGCAAAAAAATGTGAAAAAACAGGTACACTAATGCACTGTTGATAAAGTTGTAAATTAGTCCAACCATTTCTGGAAAACAATTTGGAACTCTGCCCAAAAAACTATTAAACTATACTTGCTTCGACCCTTTGACTCAGTGATGCTATTACCAAGTTTACACTCCAAAGAAATCAAAGAAGAAAAGGTCCCATATGGCAAAAAAAACAAACAAACAAACAAATAAACAAACATGAAAACTGAGAATGCTCATTAATTGATAAGTAACTGAATAAATTACAATATATGAATGCTATAGAATTCTACTGTGCTATAAGAAATTATAAAGGGGATGGTTTCAGAAAAATCTGGCAAGACTTATATGAGCTGTTGCAAGGGAATTGAGAAGAACTAGGAGAGCAATTTGTACAAAACAACATCATTATTGAAAATATACTCAATTCTGAAAGACTTTTAGTAGTTCTGATCAACACAATGACCAACGATAGCCCCTAAGGATTTGTGGTAGAAATATACATACTATCCACCTTCACACAGAGAGCTGGTAGACTCAAAGAGTGCAGGTAGAAATATTTTTCTTCTTCTTCTTTTTTTTTTTCTTTTTTTTTTGACAAGGTTAATGCAGAAATGTGTTTGTCAAAACTATATAATCAATTAGCCCTTTCACAATCATATGGTTTAGGGACACAGTGCCCTGAGATCTGGAAAGTCCATGTAAAATGTTTTGGCTGGCTCTTCACACAGGAGAAGTTTAATTTTTTTCTTTTTGTTTTATGGGGTATTTATGGTGCTTGTTATAAAATTTGGGTTAAGTATTTGTTCATAGACTATATGTAAGTCAATATTAACTAAAAAATACTGTATGTAAAAGAACTTTTTGTGTCATTTTTGACTTTCACAAAATTTCCTTTTAATTTCTTATGCCAATCTACGATATAGCATAACTGCTATGGGAAAAGTCACAATGTGGAAGGAATAATTATTTGTAATGGGTAGGAGAAGAGGAGAAGGAAGCAAGAGAATTTGGTGCTAAAAATAAAATAAAGCTGAATTTTTAAAATTTTCAAAAAATATCTTAAAGATTAAGGAATCCATGACAATGAGTGTATAATAAAGAAGTCTATTCCCTCCTTTCAAAGTATGCACAGATTTTCTTTGACCATTTCCTTACTTCATAGTAATGAAAAGTCTTTTTAAGGCCTTATGTTTAAGGTTCCTTTCTCACACTTGGGCACTATGTGACCTAGAATGTATAGTATGGCTTCGTTTAACTCATTCTTTGCCCATTCTGAGTAAATGAGTTTCTAGGATAGAATGACCTTAAAGACTGATAAAGGGTAGAAGCCACCATAAATCCAGTAACAGGAGTCCACAGCCAAGCTTAATAAACTAACACAACCCTGAGAAGTAACCTACTTAGCAACCAAGACACCATATCCCACACCCAGAATTGAACTTAGTGGGTGGGAGTGCTTCATAATGAAGCACTTGAAATCTATTCAATTTTTGTTCTTTCTGTCTTGCCCAGGCTAGAAATAAGCAACTCATGGCTTGGAAACTTTGACCCGCTCTGTTTCCAACATGAACTGGCTCACCCCTCCTTCAGCAAACTGCTGAGAATTCACTATATTAGAGTCAGGCATAGTGTGACCATCCAAATCAGCTTTAGACTTCAGAACACCTGAATTGAGAAATCCACTACCTTCCACTTCCTCTAACAGCAAGAATTTATAAGCTTGGATCACAGTAAGTGTGAGCTCACTCTCCCCAGGATTGAGAAGAGAAGAAAAAGTACTGTCTTGGGAGAGAGAGCTTTGTACAAGGTGTGCCTTGTTATATCTTCTAGCAAATATCTTTTTGTAAAAGCTAACTTATTTGGGACAAATCCCTTAGACTCAGTCCCCCCTTGTAAAAGGATCATAATAATAAAACTTGCCTTCAAGGGCTGTTGAGAGACAATGAAAGATGATCTCTGTAAAGAACTTTACAAACCAAAAAGTGCTCTACACATGCTAGCTTTTAGTCTTGCTGTCATTATTATATGACATGATTAGACATGAGGAAGAAAATGTCAATGAGTAAATTGATATTGGGGTACCAATCGTGCCAATAATATTGAAGAGACATTGTCAGTTAAGGAGATATGGTTAATTGCTACTGGGGGGGATCAATTAGAGGGGGATTCAAGAGGGATAGCATTAGAACATTTACCCCAATTCTTTGAGAATACCCATAAAATCTCAAAACACTGAAAAAGGAAATTCTGTTCCAAAGATTCAATCTTCCAGTTTGGATATATAGTTTATATATAAGTGAGTTAAAGAGCCTTTCTGGGCTATATTTGATTATAGCCTTTAAGGACCAGGCCTTAAACTAAAACCAATCTGATTCTCATTGGCCACCTATAAGTCCCGGGACAAGTCCCATGTAGGTCCTGATTGACTCCAATTGAAGTAAATAGCCATTTCTACTTTGGCCAGAAACTCTGAGGTCTTCCTCTCCCAGATTTATTTATTTAGATTTTTTTTGACTAGGTGGAGGAGATTCTTTGCCTCAATTGCTACTCAGCCTTAATCATTGATGGATGTGACCTCAGTGAAATTGAGACCTATTGAAGACTTTAGCTTAAAATGACCAAGGTCTCCCATTGCATCCAGAGCCATCTCTAATTGTCCCGATCTATATCTGGCTACTGGACTCTCATGGGTCTGGAGGAGAAAGTAAGACAGGTGACCTTGCAAAGCACTGCCTTCCCTTAAATCCAGTTCACCCGCATGTCATAGCTTCACCTCTCTGATATCATGGTCTTCTTCAAAAACAAAGGGCAAACAACAACATTAATAATATATAATAATGTAATTATATATTATGCAACATAATCTGTTATTATGTTAAAAGTATGATAAATCCAATTTCTTAAATGTGATAAACATTGTTTTTATTATTGTTTATTATATAAAATATGTAATACATGTATGACTTGCCTCCCCCCATACTCCAATAAAATTAAGTTCCTTGAGGGGAGGGACTTTGACTATGGACTTTGTAATCCCATCCCCTTGCACATTGCCTGGCACTTAATAAACACTTAATAAATGCTTGTTGGTTGATTGATTGTGGCCATACACAGTCAGTTAGAAACTGAGCCAGGAGCAAAATGCTGACCCTCCATTGCTGTCTTCATGACCCTTACTCCTGAGCACAGGATCATTCTAACACTGAGGATGTCCCAGACTAAAAGCAGCCACTCTTTTGGGGATTCAAAGGGAAACATTTTTCTTCTATTCAGTCAATAGCCGATGGAGGAGGTGGGAGGAGGGACTGGGATGGGTAGGAGGTGCTGCCTCGTTATTAACAGTAATGTTGATTCACTCACCCTCCTAATTGGGAAGCCTTCTCATTAGGAAGCCCTGGGAGGCATAAGCTGGATACACTGGGTCTGTTACAAGCACTTTGCTTTCCCACGCCCTCAGGGAAATTCAGGGAAGTGGGAGATAGGATGAGGTGAAGAGGGAGAAAGAAGGGGAGTGAGAGGAGGTGAGATGGAGAGAGAGGAGAAAGGTGGCAGCCCTGGGACAGAAGCAGGGATTTACAGGATGTTCTTTTCTCTGATGCTTGGGACCAGGGTGGAAGGCAGGCTTGTTGGGAGCCAGTACTCTGGCTGGACAGCCAAGTTGCTGATGCCATGTTTTTTTCCCAGGTTCAGACACAGCTTTCGTTGGGCTCTGGCTGAAGCCACTCAACCTACTGGCCCAGTGGGACTAATTATAGCATTTACAGTAAAGCATGCAAGCAAATGTATCTCCCCATCTCCATCTCACTGAGTTTACTGAAGGATAACCTACTACATTACACAGATTAATACTCCAGTGAGCAAATTAATCCTTGGAATTTCACTCACTACCTGTGGCTTATAAATTTTAATTGGCTCTAAACTGCCACATGAATTTATGTGAGTGTATAGCGATGCAGTGAAGGGAAGCAGGACCGGCTCTATCAACATTCAGGGCTTTCAGGAGAAGGGAGGGAGTGGGAGAAAGCCAGGGCCAATTAGGAGAAGGCCTGTGGGATGGCAAAGGGATGGAGGAAGAGGAGCAAAACTCTCTGAATTACCTTCTTCCTACTTTTACTAGGATTAAATCAGATAAGAGAAAAGACAACATGGCTCCTGCTGGCCTTTCCAGATTCATATATACTATGTCCTTCCCGGCCTCCTTCATGCACTGTGTTCTAGCCATACTAGCTGGTGTCCCTTCTCCCACCTCCAGCCTTTTCACAGACCCTGGAAAGTTCTCTGTCCCCGGCTCCAACTCCAAGCTTTCTTCAATGCTCTGATCACATTGTTTTTCTGTGATAAATTCTTCCTATTGCTCAAGCTATCAGTGCTTCCCTCTTCCTCATAATGCCATATTAACAAGTTATACTTCCTACCCATGCCCAGCACCTAATTTCCTTCCTTCCTTCCTTCCTATCTTCCTATCTTCTTCCCTCATTCTTTCCTTCCTTTTTTCCTTCCTTCCTTCCCTCATTCTTTCCTTCCTTTTTTCCTTCCTTCCTTCCTCCCTTTTTTTTTTTTTTTTTTTTTTTTTACACAGAGTGGACACAATGTATTTTTTGATAAATTGGATTCAATCAGGTCAATTATCTTGAGGACTATTCCTGCCTTCCCTGGAATAAAAGCAACTCACATATAGACAGGGGTTTAAGTTTTATGAAGCATTTTCCTCACCAGGGAACATTTTGAATCCCATTTTATGAAAGAGAAAATTGAGGACCAGTGAAACTTGCCAGTGATCTCAAAGCTGCTCCCTTTGAGCCAAGATTGGAATACCAGTCTCCTCATTCCAATCGCAGAACTCCATCTTCTACATAATACTTCCTCTCTTTCCCATCTGCATCCTACACATCTTTGGAAGCACAGCTCAAGACCAGTTTTCTCCTGGGTTTCCCTAACTATACTTCCTCACAGTGACTAACTTCCATAGTATTTTTTCTCTTTGTCATTCAGATATTTTTGGTGGGGTCCAAATCTATGATTTCAATGATATAGGCACCAGGACCAGATTACACTATAAATGTGAAATATTTAACAATTTAAATAAAATACAACAGAACATAAAGAATATTACTATGTAGGGGGGTTAAAGTAAATATTCAAGGATCCTTAAGATTTAGTGATCCCCATTTCCATTGGAATTTGACACCACAGATGTAGGGAACTCCCATTGAGCAGAATCACTCTCCCACTGGAAGTGTTGTATTGTAGAAACAGGGATAGCTGTGGAATCAGAGGATTTATAATTAAAGCCCACTTCTGATGTTTACTGAGAAGCTACCTCAGTGGGAGTCTCTTTTTTTGTAAAATGTGGAAGCTGGATCAGCTGGACTCTGAGATCCTTACCTGATCTAGATTCAAGATGCCTGAACTATTCTGCAATTTATAATCTCAGAAAGCAAACTGGGGCACTGAAAGTCTGTATGACTTGCTCGGAGCTGCCAAGCCAAGATGCATCAAAGGCAAAGCTTAAATAGGCTCTTGTTGACTCTCAAGCCAACCGGGAGAAATTCATCTCTTTAGACTGCCATCTCTCTAGATAAAATCTGGAGTTTTACATTGCTTGATATGTGACCTTTTCATATATGCTTCAACTCCTCCTCTAGATTGTAGGGATCATGTCTTGCCTTGGGTTCTCCTATAAAACACAGGCAGTACTTTGCACCTACAAGGTTCCATAAATGTTGATGTATTGATTACTATTACAGGGCTTAGCACAGTTTTTGGCATATAGTAGGCACTTTATAAATGTTTGTTGAGTGAAATAGCAACTTGTACATTTAACTGTGCTTTGCACTTGTGATGTGATCTCTTATTTTTACCATCAGTAGATAAACAAGCATTTATTAAGCACCTACTATATGTATTGCATTGGGCTAAGAGTTGGGGATGCATAGTCCTCAAACAGCTTACCAGAAAAATAAGTATAAATGCCTATCAGGAACAAGGGATAACGTGGAAGAAAACTACAGACCTAAAAGAAAAACAATTTACAAACTCCCAGGAACGGACTGCAGTTCTTTGAATCACTGAGAAGGAACAGAGATTTGGTAAAAAGGGAAAAGGGAAGAATGGGGAGGGTCTGAGCCTTGTGGGATGCCTTAGAACTTCCTCTCTCCCTTCCTATTTTCCAGTCCTCTTCTTGAAATCCCTAACATTTTGTGATGGGACCCCGGGAATATACCTCTCCATGGGGCTATTCATATTCTTCCTGTCGAAGGCACCAAGTGAAAACTCCAGTCCAAAGGAAACAGGTCTCCAGCAAGTGCTTCCTGAGGGAGGTGCCTGTTCTATACTGGACCTGCAAATTAATTAGTTACTATCTCCTAAGGGAGGCTGAGGGAAGAGATAAAGTGAGCTAATGCTTCTTTTGACACAGACACTGGGATTTGGGGGCCCCACCCAAACAAAGCTCTGCCTCTGCCTCCATCACATCCGCTGCTTAAAGAGTGAATCAAGCTTGAAGGATGGCCCTCGGAGCCCATTCAAGGAGGGAATAAAGGTTTCTTTTACTCAGAAATATTAATCTAAATATTCACATGCCGTTAAAATATGTTTGAGATCTTTAGAATATGATGTTCATAAATAGATAAGGTCTAAGTGGATGATTTTTCAGCCTTGATTTTCCCTTACTGAAATATAATTAACACTTCCTGAAACCAGCTAGGCATGGAATAATTTAGTTCAATTGTAAGTATGCAAAACACTTAACAATTAGCTCCCTGAAATGAGACCAGCAGAGCCCGCCTGACTTCATTAATGCTCTAAGTGCATATGCCTTATGAAAAGAGCTTTCAGAAATATTGTATAAATCTGAACCACCTCAGAGAATGGAACTGGGAGGGAATTAACAGATTATTTTAATTCATTTGAAAGCTACATCTCACACACGGTCATCTGAAAGAAAGCGGCAATTGGTTTTAATATTTTGATAGTCGCTTCCTCGGTAGTTAAAAAAAGAAAGAAAAGAAGAAAGAAAAAGAATGAGTGTATTGTTATGAGAGCTTCAAAATTAGTATGACTTAACCTGCTGTGGTGGTTTTTTGTGTCTGTCAAACCATTGACTGTTCTGGGAACCATGGAAGAAAGGAGCACATAAGGTCACCAAGAAAAGGAAAATGATCTAGAAAACTAGTAGTGCTTTTCTCATCTTAGAATACAAGAATTAGAGAATGGAAGAGTTTAGTTTCTCACCTAGAGAAAGAAGAGATTGGATTGGGAAAATGTCAGTTCACTTCTATATGGCAGCTTTGGGGTTTGCAAAATGTTTTGCTTAGGTATCTTGTGAGCTTACAATAACCGTGGGAGGTTGCAATTATTATCCCCATTTTACAGGTAAGAAAATGGAGGCACTGTGAGGTAGAGTAGTTTGCCCAGGGTCACCTAGCTAGTAAGTGTGAAGCTTGAATCTGCCAATCTGCAACTTCTATCCACTGTGACCTATCCCAGATGACCCAGAATAAGAGAAAAGACTAGACCCTCTGATTCCTTTTTAGTCTGGCACTTCAATTACAACACAGCCTCTCTTCAAATTCCAACAATGGAGAATGTCAATCAAAGGTTTTTCACCCATTGGTCTACTTGTTATCCCTTGTCCTTTCCAAGACAATCTATCTTCTCTTCTAATCATAGAATCCTTTGAGAATATCCTCTAGTCCCATTATTCTTTGGGACTCCTCATTAGAAGAAAATCATTACACAGAATATGACCTAATCTGATCCAAGCAAAAAGACTTTAATTAGGTACCTATCATGGATAAGGCAATTTAGGGTACTAGATAGGATAGAGCTGTCCTCAAAGCCAGGAAGACCTAAATTTAAGTCCTTATTTCTAATACATATTAGTTATGTGACCCTAGGCAAGTCATTTAACTACCAAATGCTTTAGGCAGCTTTCTAAAGCTATAAGCAGTAGAAAAGGTAGCAATCTATATGAGTAGAAAGAACAAGAAATTCCCAAAACCTATGAAATCATAGCTCCACTCCCTATCTTTTTGTACCTACCACTATAATAGGTCCTGGAGATAAAGAGGCAAAATGAAAAGTCATCTCATCCTACAAGAGTCCAAAGAGAGACGTTGGAGAATACAAGATTATTCAAGGATATGGAAAGTGCTGATAAATAGGGAGATCAGGAAATGGTGACCTTGCTTTGTTTGAAACCATACTAGTAGGTCTCCATCAACTTGCCAGTTAGCTCTGTGATTGTGGAAAGGGTTGGGTGGAGAGAGGGAGGAAAGAGAAAGGAAGAATATGGACACAATTTTATCTTTAGCTTCTTCTCTTTTTCCCAATCAGTACAGTTTGAAGTTTTAATCATTTAATCATTTAATCACCACAGCACCTTACTAAACTCTCATTCTTTCATAATAACTTCCTGACATAACAAACAACTTAGGCAGTAGTGAAATTCAAGTCCTTTATATTTTTCTTGGAACCACAGAAGACAATGGAGTAGGCATGTGGTGAGCATGAGCAGGCTGTAACATTTTACCATCCAAGAATGAAATGGAAGATGTAAGAAGGTGGGTCAGTCATGGAGAGAGGAAGAGATAAAAAACAAATATTCCATGTGCTCCAATGGTATCCGTCAAGAGAGCTTACTGGAGAAGAACCTGAACACACTGGGTGCATCCCCTATGGATTTAGATAAAATTTGCACAAAATGAAAAGGTGTGGGTGGATTATAAAATGAATTATTGGAAAGTGCTATCTATCTACACTGATACAAAAGATCAAAGTATTCAGTCCAAGCCAGGTTTTGCAGGCAGCCAGACCATCATCAAGACCTAAGAGGAGATTTCACCCTTCAAGACTCAAACCAACCACATGTGGGGCAAGAACTCATACAGAGACTTTGCTACATTTGGGCATAAACTTAGTGGGACCAAAGCTATATAGAATCTGCACTAATTTTGAGCCCATTCTCCCCAAGGCCCAGTATGGTATGTCTCCCACCTTCCAAGGTATGTGAAGAATGGCATATTTACTTAAACTATTCTGACAATAGCTTCAAAATAAATATTCCTTTGTAAAAGTTATTGATGTTAACTGGTTTAATGTAACTGGCTTATTGATGACTGACAGTTAATAATATGGAGATCATTCCAGATTGGGGGCCAAAGCCAACAATATTAGATTAGAAGCGCAATCATTCTTTAAGGGTATACTTAGACCCCTTAAAGAGGAGATGTAAACATCCTTGCTCTGGGAGAATAAAGCCATAGAACTTGGATTACAAATGTGAACTATTGGCCATTTCCTGTGTGCCTCACTGAATAGAGCACAGGTTGTGAAGTCAGGAAAATTTGAGTTCATATCTGACCTCAGATACTTACTAGCTATATGACCCTGAGCAGGTCACTTCACTTCTGTCTGCCTCAGCTCCTCAGCTATAAAATAAGGATCATAACAATAACTAACTCCTGGAATTGCTGTGAAAGTCAAAGAAGATATTTGTAACGTGCTTGCAAACTTTGAAACAATATATAAATGCTTGCTATTAGTATAACCATTACTGTTAAATGAAAAAAGAACTCTGTAAACTTTCAATTTAATTTAACAAATGTATCTATGTGCCAGGAACTGTACTAAGAGCTAGGAATACAATGGTAAAAAGAAAACAACCATATACAAAATAATAAAAAAAGCAATTTCAGAATGGAGCGACTACTAATAATGGGGGAAATCAGGAAATCATTGCATCAAATACTATTCAATACTTCAATGAATTCATGATCTCATCAGTAAGGTTATTTCCTCCATTAGTACAGATTACCATCCACTTCTGTTTTCTTATCCTGTGTGATTATTGTCCACATCCTTCGCAAAGGATCCATACAATATCCTGTAGGTCTCCCTCTAATAATTATAATTGATGTTTGTAGAATGCTTTAAGGTTTAAAAGAAATTTCCTTACAAGAACACTGTCAGTAAAGTATTAGGTGTATTATTCATTCCATTCACAGAAGAAACTGAGGCATGAGTAGTTAAGTGTCATAATCCCACAATTCAAGTGTGTGGATCAGGATTTGTTTCCAGTTCTCCTGACTTCAAGTCCAGATCTCTCTATTGTATCACACTTGGGCACTATAGTGCAGCTCATGGGACATCCATCTGTCATCTCTCATTTTTGCTATATATCCTATCAAAGTCCTTTTCTGATCCTCTTGCTAATGTTAGTACACAAGTTATTACCACTTTTCATCCACCATTACCCTAGGGGACACACGCAATTTTGACTCTTAGGACATTATCTACATGTGATTACTAGAATACTATTAATTATGTTGACCTGTAATTAGACTGTATAAGCTTGGCCCTGAAAAAGAGTTGAAAAAAATGTATCTCCCTTGCTTTTTTTGCAAAGGCCAGACCAAGCTCTCAGTCACTGACCAGGCATTGCCACAGACAAATTGCGACCTAGGAAAGGTCTTAGTTTCAAAAGACCAAGGTCATTCACTGCATCCTGGGCCTCTGCCAGTCATTTGGACGTTTGCCTTGCCACTGGACTTCAACACCTCTGGAGGAAAGAGTGAGGCAGATAATTTTGTGCGATTCCTTCTCACTTAAATCCAATTTATACACAAGCCAAGAAATCATCTTCATGATGTCATTGACTTTCTTTGAGAACAAAGGATGAAAAATAATAAGAGAAAGGTCAGGAAATATTGCATATGTATGTATATGGACTGACAGCATGACATAATGGACAAAGATGGCCCCCAAGCCAACAAAGCTGAAGTTCAAGAGCCTTAGCTAATCCATATTAACTATATTAGTCATCTTGAACCAATTGCTTAAATTCTCAGGTATTCCCAAAGACTATACCTTGCAGAGAAAGTGCTAACCTACCTTAGGAAAAGGAGTTCCTCTTCTCAGAATTTCCTATATCAATGAAATCACAAATTTAAGCCTGGGGGGGGGGGGGCAGCTAGGTGGTGAAGTGGATAGAGCACCAGCCTTGAATTCAGGAGGACCCCAGTTCAAATCTGGTCTCAGACACTTAACACTTCCTAGCTGTGTGACCCTGGGCAAATCACTTAACCCCAGCCTCAGAAAAGAAAAAAAAAAAAAAAAAGCCTCTATCCTTTTGGGTGGGGAATATTATGGAATCTGAACTTGCTGAACTGCTTTTTCCCCCCTACTTTTAAAAGCTTTTGTTATACAGGATTCTAACAAGATGGGGAGGTAGATAAGAGGGAAGGGTATTTTCAGAAATAAAATAATACTAAATCAAAAGAAAAAGAAAAATGAGAGCTTTAAATTTAAATGTTTTTCAGTCAAGAATCATTTGGGCCCTATTGAAAGCATGGCATGATTTCCTAAGTTGAAAAACTTTACATTATTTAAATCCAGCAGGATAAAATATTAGATATGGAATCGAAAGAACTTGGTAAAGTGCCTGAAGCATGGTAAGCACTTAACAAACATTTATTGGTTGATAAATTTGAATCCTCATCTGTTTCTCATTTTGATTTGACCTTGAGCAAGTCACATAACTAATCTCTCCTTGGTGAAATAAAAGGTTTGGAGTAGATAGTGTCTAAGGGCCTTCCAGTTGTAACAGTCTATGACTTAATCTTGGTGCTTTCATAGGAAGGCAAAGTAACATAGGAGAAAGAGCCCCAGTTTGATACTCCTAAGACTTGAATTCCAGTCCTAATTTGAGCTAGATGATGTCTTAATTTTAAAAATAATATCTCCCACTTCTTTGGAGTTTTAAGTCTTGAAAATCACTTTATTTACAATTCCACTAGAGGTAGATAATAAAGATATTATCATACCCATTAACCAACGAGCTTGGAGCGATTTGCCTATGATCACAAGTTAATGTCTAAGGAAAAATTAAGCCAGAATTCCTGACTCCACTCTATCCACTTCCTTTTAATTTCATCTCACAAAAGCTAGAAGACAGCAGATGTAGCCCAATTCTGTCATTTGACAGAAGAAAGAACTGGAACTCAAGCATTTTCTAATTCTACATAATAGTATAGGAGAAAGAACTACTCTTGGAGGCAGGAGACCAGTGCTGAAATTAAAATCCTAGCAGTTATTAGCTATATGACCAATTATTAGCTATATTAGCTATATTCCCATGATAAGCAAGTCTCTGAGACTCAGTTTCCTCACCTGTATTAGTGGGAATAATTGAGAAAATCACTGATTTCCCATGGATCAGGATGTGTATCTTGATGAAATGATATATTTCCTCATTAGTTCCCATTTACTAAGGTTGTTTTAAATGGAGATGATTGTCTATTCTTTATGAGAGAAATGTCGTCTTTTTCAGAAACTACTACTTCTGGTAGTATATAGTTGTGAGGCTCTATCCCAAAGTCCATTCTCTTTGAGACCCTTCTCTGCTGGAATTATAACAGCATTTGCTCTGTTGTCTTCCAATAAGAGTAAAAGGGAGAGGAAATTTCTTCCCTTATTCCCCAAAATCATTAGTGGCTATAAGCACATAACAAGAACATGTTCTTTCTTGGGAAAACCTGGATCCCCAGCTACCTTGTTCTATCTTTTTTTCCCCTCACTAAGTATAAGTCATGGACCAACAATCCTGAAAAATTGTCTTATACAATATTGGCTACTACCTCTTGAGTTTGAAAATCTCTAAGTGATGGGTCAGATGACCAGAAGAAGGTGATTTCCACTACAGAACTGCTTCTGAAAGAAAAATACCACCTTCAAGAGTGTATCCAAAGAATGAAAGAAAATCCAAGCTATCTGACTAGTAAGTTAACCAGGGAATCTGGACCTGGTGAGCTGATTCTGACCAGGGGATCTGGACCTGTTGTCATTGGGAATCCAATGCCAAAGCCACTTAGTGAGGGGAACAGAATCCAGACTCTGAATCACATGTAAAATGGGGATGAACATAATTCAACCTTCTAAGCTCACAGGTTTGTTGGGAGAAAAAAGCTTTGTAAACTTGGAAGGATTGTAGAAATTGTGAGATATTATTTTTTGTTATCTTTATTCTATGAATGAATTCCTCCTTCTCCCTCCCAGTGAATTCAGAAGCTGGCATGTAAATGCTATAAACTTTCTCACTTCCTCTTATCTAAGAGGAGATAGCCTCCCCTTGGCTCTGAAAGTGTAAAAATGTTTTGAAAAATAGACCTCAGCACAATTTACTGCAGATGCCCTTCAAGCCTCTTCCAGCGGAATCATTTATCAAATGTGCAAAAAAAAGTGTCAGAGAGTGAGGACTCCTGAGCCTGAGTCTAAATTGCATTTTATATATGAATTAATGAACAGCATGATAAATCAGGAAAAGACTGCCACTTGGCTTGGATTGCTCAGCTGGGGCAAGTCCTTTTCCTGGGCACTCCCTCCAAGTGTGATGGGGAAAATCTGCAAAGCAAAAAGAGGAATATTTCAGGAGAAATTCCCCATGTCTCCAGGTATTCTTACCCAGATAGGGTGCTGAGAAAATTTCATAGCATACACTGTCTCCTACAATGTTGAGACAATACAAAATTAGTTCTAAAAGTCTTCCAGCTCTCCACCTCACTTTCTCCCCTGACAATTGAGGACTCCCAAATCCAAAAGACTAAACTGAACCCAACATAGAGAAAAGAGTAGAGTACTGAGAGTAAAAGGTAGGAAATAAGATTCTAGCATTGAGTAGAGCTAATAATAATTGCTAGTATAATTAGCAAAAAATAGTACAGTATATTTGGTCTTCACAACAACTCTGGGAGATAGGTGCCATTATTGCTCCCATTTTATAGATGAGGAACCTGAGATTGAAAATATGGTATTTGCTCAAAGTTACACAGCTAAATAAGTCTGGAGTGAGATTTAAACTCTGGTATTTCCTAACTCCACCTCTAATACTCTTACCCACTACACCACTTAGCTGCAATCTCACACAATGGCAGTGGGAAATGATGCCTTTGGACACAAGAGGAATTTTGGGTTTGGGTTGAAGTGTTCTGCCTCTAAAAATGTCTCAGTTATGACAACCATGAGTTGTCCCCTTCCCCTATATGTAGAATATATTCCCTTCTCTCTTGTCTCTTAGAACACCTAGTCAAAAAGAGAAAAGGTCTATTTATACAAAAATATTTATAGCAACTCTTTTTGTGAGAGCAAAGAATTGGAAATGAAGGGGATGCCCATCAATTGGAGAATGGCTGAACAAGTTATGGTATACAATGGTATTAAAATACTACAGTGGTATAAGAAATAACAAGCAAGATGGTTTCAGAAAAACCTAGGAAGTTCCATATGAGTTGATGCAAAATGAAATGAGAAGAACAAGGAGAACATTATACACAGAAACAGCAATACTATACAATGACCAACTGTAAAAGACTTAAATAAAAGCAATGAGTCAATAATTTCAAAGGTCCTTTGAAGAAAAATACTATTGACCTCCAGAGAGAGAATTGATGAACTTTGAGGATTGACTGAAGCATATTTTTTTCACTTTATTTTTCTTGGGGGGGGGGTTGTGCTTTTGTTTTCTTTTTGCAACATGGCTAATACATATTGCATGTATAATTGATATATTATTTGCCTTCTCAATGGGTGAAGGAGGAGTACGAGGGAGGGTGAAAGCTTGGAACTCAAAAGTTTTTAAAAATGAAGGTTAAAATTTTTGGTATAATTGGGAAATGTTTAATCAATTTTTTTTTTAATTTTAATAGAACACCTAGGCCTTTTAACACATTTCAAAAACCCAGTTCTTATAAGAGACCTTTCCCATTCTCATAGCTGCTATTGATTATACTCCAAAATCATCATAAGTCTTCATAGATATATATCTATATAAAACATATCAATGTAGATATACATACACAGTATATAGGTTTCCCAAAATTCATAGTACAGTCTCAAGCTTTAAAAGTAATAATATAATTTATTAACATAACATATAATATAGCTATTTAGTAGCTATTAAAGCTTAAGACTACATTAAGACTTTTGGGACACCCAGTATTTACATTTTGACTCCTCTAATAGAATTTAAGATCCTTAATGGAAGGAACTGTTTCATCTTTATCTTTGTATGGTTAGTACTTGGTACCTAGTAGGCACTTAATAAATGCTTATTGATTTATTGCAGTGAGAGAGCCTACAACAAAAAGGTTTGTTGTAAAAGTAACAAACCTTATAAGAATACTTGTACCTGCTTTCCTATAAGAGAAAAAAATGTTTTAAATAAAACCTTTAAGGTGTTTCTCAGCTCTAACATTCCATGATTCCATGACAACAGGCTAATGTGATAAATGAATCCATGTTATCGTGTTAACTAGCCTATGTGCTACCATTAATACCTTTGGTTTAGGGCATTGTCTCCGGAAGAATTCTGCTCAAATATAAATGTTTTGCAAGGATGATAATATCTCAACCCAAAGGAGTGACTAACATAAGAATTTCAGGCATCAGGGCAACCTAATGAGAAAAATATCGAACCAGAAGGCTCTAGGCCTTGTCTGCTTGCTTATTGAGGTGACTATCTTAACAAGAAATACAGTTAAATTGACAGGCAAGGAGAAAGAAAGAAAAAATTCCTGCTCAGTAGTTCTTTTGTCTACACTTTTCCTACCTTCTGAAATCCTTTCCCCCAAGGCATTAAAATGGGATGTAGCTTAGGTACAAAGCTTCTGTCTGCCTGTCTATCTGTCTGTCTGTGGCTAGTTTCAGATGGTTTCCCAATAATATTGGAGGAAAGAAAGAGGCTCTCCCAGATAAGCTCTCTCCAGTCTCCCCTTAGTATTGTTTCTCTTCTCTTTTACTCCATCAATCACTTTTCAATTCAAATCAACATTTCTTAAGCACCTGCTAGATGAAGAGTCAATTAATGAGGAAGAAAGTGAGACTTTGTATAGGTTCACACATTACCTCTCACATAAAAGATGGGACTCTGAGAAAGACCATGAACAATTAAAGTAGCAGAAAGAATCATAAAAGAGACACTGGCTTGTAGATTCCGACTAGATGGATTCAAATTCTGGCTATTCCACTTGTTTCCTGAGTAACCTCAGGCAACTTATTGTACTTCTCTGGACTTTAAATTGTGGATGAAGCACCAGGGAACTACATACTCTCTTTCATAATGTGGCTGTACCAAGAGGAACCATGTGATGTAGATGATGCTTGAAAGTTCCTCTGGGAGGGGTTGTTTCACTAGTCTAACATTCCAGAAGCCAGCTTTCTATAAAAGAAGGGAAAATCCCTTAATCAGCACCATCCTCATGAGGAGAAAAAGATCAAACACATGACCCCCAAGCTGGAAATGCAGGAAGGAATTCATGCCATGATTTGGAGGAGTTGACAATTAATCCAATATGATTATGATCTGTTCAGATGGCATGAGTCTGCGTGCATGGAATGGAATAGACTCCTCAGTAATCTCATATGAGTTTTCCTTCACAGACTAGAATCATCAAGTTGGATGGCTCCATGAGTGTCATGAAAGTAGACCCAAGCTTGAACTCTATTCACATCTGAGTCACCTGGCCAAAGGTTACCTGTGTATGTGATAAGCTCATCTCTTAGTCTCTCAGAAATGGAAAGGAGAGAAGTTAGGTTATTTTCTATCTCTTCATAATCAACTCCCAAACATGACTGCCAAAATAACTCTCCTTCTTGCAGGGGAAGAGAGGGCATTCGCTGATGTCTCAGTAGCAGAGCACTGTGCGATATTGTGATAGGGAAACCTGCAAGCCCATGACTCTTAATTGGCTCTTAGAATCACTGTGGTGGAAGGGTTCTGTTATCTCTAACTCTCGCAGTGTGTCATGCACACACAGACACACACCAGCGGCTTGTTGTTTTGCTTTCTTTCTTTTTTTTAAAGTAAGTCTGCTATTTCTGCTGCTCTCTATTTGACCTTTCTTAAGAATTCAGTGTTGTATCTCTCAGGCAAAAATGGAACTGATCAGCAGAGCAGAGGAACCCAGATAAGCCCAACCATGGCACTTCATACATTAGGCAGCCTCCTCATTTCATCTTTATAGCGCCTATACAGGGATAGATGCTGGGGGCAAAGGAGCAAGAAGGAACAGTTGCAGTATTTAAGGGGAGGAGGAGGGAAACGTTCTAGCCATTTAAATGAAGGAAAAAGACAGAAGAGAACTGCCTGGAATACAGAACATCACCTCTCAGCTTTCCCACTCCTGATATAAAAAATAACAGAAGAGAATTATAGAATCTTGTTGCCAAAAAGAACTTGAAAATGACCTAATTCAACCTCGTCCTCCATGCAGGAATCTCCTCTATCCTCTCTTTGTGGATTTGGGGGCAGCCTGCCATCCAATGAGGTAGCCCATTCCATTTTTGAACAGCTCAGTGACTCATGCTCCCACCTTTGGTTGTCCCTGGGTAACTTTCAATAAGTCCTGTCACTTCCCTGGGATTCAGTTTCCCCCTTGTATGACAGTTCTAGAACAATCTTGATAAAATACACTATCCATCTCCAGAGAAAAACATATTGGAATCAAGCACAGATCAAATTGCATTTCTTGTGGGAGGGGAGCCATGGCTAATGCAGGCATTTGCTTTGCTTCAGTATGCATGTTTGCTACGGTTTTGTTTTTCTTGACTTCTCACTTAGTGGAAAAAGGAGAGGAGGGAGAGAGAATGTGAAAATAAAATAAGTTTTAATGAGTTTGGATTACATAATGTTCAAGGTTTCTTCTATCTCTGGTATCCTATGATCCTGATCTTTAAAAGTGATTTAAGTAAATTAAGTAAATTTAGATTTTTCACTTTTTTTCCTTCCCATCAAAACACTTAAGGCCTCCCATGAATTTCCAGACTGGCAATCCCTTGGTTCTCACCATCAGGTTGTGCAATAAAGAGTAAAAAATGATGATTCTCAGGGGAAGCATGGGGTCATAAGAGGAAAATTCCCTACTCAGAAAGACACCCTGGAAATTTCTTGTGCTCCCTACCAGGAATATCAGGAAGGGAAAGAAGAGGGATAAAATGTTCCCTCTCCCCAGACAGTGAAGGATGGATATATTGACTTCCCCAAAGCAGCACCAGTCCTCAAAGACCTTAGATATATCTCCAAACTGAATGTAAGCTTCTTCAGAATGGGATCTGGTTTGAGGACAGGATCTGGTTTTCACATGTATTTTGAATTCCCAGTGCCTAGTAACAAGCAATGTTTTGCACTTAATAAACCATCAACCAGCACTTATAAAGTGTCAACAATGTTCCAAGAGCTTCTTGTTGGATTATATGAGATCAAGCACAAGAAGGAAAGAAGATGGAAGATCTACAATACTAGTCCAAAACAAAATTATAGGGAAGAATATTTTGCAGTTGGTCTTCCTTTCTCCTTTGACCCAAAGCTCTCTCTCCTATCTCCATTTATTGATCTCTTACACTAACAAGAATTTATCTAACGCTTTCCTCTATTGGAAATTACCAAGGATTTGCATTTTAAAAGCAAGACTGTTGGGGAGAAAAATTAATTTCTAATGATTTAATTTCAGACATCTTGAAAAGGGAGTGAGGGAGAGATTTGGAACAAGAGAGCTTCCTCCTTATAACCCCTTAAATCAGGTAAAAGATTCAGGATCCTGGGAATGAATGAGTCATGTACCCATTACACGCACACATTTGCTTATAAATTGACATAGAGATACTGCCTGTTACTCTGATGCCCCAGTACAGATAAGCATGCAAACCAATCTTGCCTGGGTTCAAGGTAGTTGTTACCTGAGAAACCTTTGAGAAAATGCAAGTAATGTGCCAAGCCTAGCTTTGGTCCTGCCAATGAACCAGCACCTTCTCTCACTGTCAGTTAGAAAGGCCCTTAGACACCATCTAATCCAAACCATTCATACAGAATTTTTTTAAAAACAGAGAAGTGAAGTGATTTGTCCAAAGTCATATAGCAAAATATCAGTAGAGCCAAAATAGAAACATAGGCCTTCCTCTGCACCAAAGGTGTCCAACTCAAATAGAAAGGGACCATTCATCAGTATATAAGGATCTCTAGGGTCATGTATTCACTTGATTTTAAAACACAATGTTATCTATATTTTATTGAATTTTTATTGATTTTGTTAAATGTTTCCCAATTAAATCTTAATCTGGTCCACAGTGGGCAGAAGTAGGCCCAGAACATACCATGCTACCATTTCTTCTGTCATCCCCCATGGTCAAGCTCAAGGCTCACCTTGTCCATGAAGTCTTTCTTGACTGCACTAGCTTCACTTCGAAATTAAAGTGTTTATGAATTAATTGGACAAAAACATAACAACATATAGTTGTCTTCAATGGTTTAGTCCAGAAAATGTATGTTAGTCTCATCTTCCCCAGCTGCACTGAGAGATCCCTGATGTCAACAATGGCATCTTCTACCTTTTTCATGATCTGCAATATGTGACACAGAAAGAGGCAAAATGGAGCCTTACTGACTCGCTTGGAGTATATGATTTTTCTTAGAGCATATTGAAGTGAATTTTAATTCTCCAAGTACAAACTGGGCTCTAGAAGCTAAAAGAGTGGGCCTGGGAACAGGGACTTTTACCAGCCTGAGGTTAAACATCTGCCACAGGTCTCAATGCAGATCAGTGAGAATAGGTTGTCCTTGAAACTGACCCCTTCACTGACTGAGCTTCTGTTGGAGAAATTCAGCTGGCCCAGAAATAGCCTTGCACAGGCAAAATACATCCAGGAAACAGATGTATTGGACTGGAATAGAGGTAGAGGATTTAATTACTATTTTAGAGTTGAGCGATGTCATTTTGGTCTTCTTCTAGAATGAAGGACAACAATCAACCAAAAATATGCATATACAAGAAAATTAGATTTAAAAAAGGAAGAAAAGGAAGAGAAGGAGGAGAAGAAAGAAAAGAAGGAGGAAAGGAGGAAAAGAAGAAAAAAGAAGAGGAGGAGAAGGGAGAAAGTATTAATTTGTAATTTGTAAAATGGGGAATAACTTTACCTATCTCACAGGGTTATTGTGAGCACACAATGATATAACGTATAAAGCTCTCTAAATATTGATTATAATTTTTATTCCTATAGGAAATAACTTATGAACTGAGCCTTGAAGGGAGTAAGGGATTCTGAGAGGCTAACGAAAGGTAAGGACTTCCCAAGCAGGTGGGAAGAACTGTGTCAATACACAGAGGCAGGAGCAAGACTGCCGGGTTAGGAAAATCACAAGCATGTGATTTATGGGCCATCTTTTGTCTCAGTTCTTACCTAGTCCTTAAGTCATTTTGACTGACATTCTCAAGCAGGAGAATGATGTGGGTATTTCTATGCTTTAAAAAGTTTTGTTTTGTTTTGTTTTTTCAGTTCCAAATTCCCTCCCTCTCTTCAATCATTAAGAAGGGTAGTAATACCCATTATACAGATAAAATCATGCAAGACATATTTAGGAAGAGTATTTTGGCAACTGTATGGAAAATTAATTGGAAAAAAGGACAAATCTAAAACTAGGAAAGCAATGAGGAAGCTATTAAAACAGTCTTGTGAGAATGAAAACCTGAACTAGCGCACCTTTATAAGCAGAAAGAGAGGAGAGGTATGGAAAGAAAACGTTATGAAAAAAAAAAAAAAAAAAAGACTTGGCAACTAATTCAATATAGGGACAGAGACAAGAGTAGAAAATGATTAAATCTTTGAACTTTGTTGTCTGGAACTCTGATGGTACTTTAAATAGAAATAGAGAAGAAATAGGGATTAAAGTGAAAGCAATAAGATTATCCTGACTACATTGAAGATAATGAGTTGATGATGAAGGTGCCTTATTAGCACTAAGGTGTGTCAAAGAATTATAAAATTATAAAGGACTCTAAAGGTCAACTGGTCCAATTTTTGCTTAATTGAGAAATCTGAAGTTAGAAGTAAGATAACTAAGCCCTGATTTTACTGACTGAGTAGCAAAACTGGAATTCAGACAGGTTTTCTAACTACAAATCTATTTCTCTACACTGCACCATGCTGCTTGCCATGGTGATAAAGGCATGAACTAGGGTCACATTAAGGAAAGAAAAGATGCAGGAGATTTTGTGATGAAAGAATCAACAGAACTTAGTGACTAATTACTCCCTCTTATTTATCCACATCCCCTAGTTCCCTACATATACACATCCTATCAAACATACTAAGATTCTGAGCTTGGGTGACTGCGAGAATGATGGTACCATTGACAAAAATGAAGAAAATGGGGAGATGAACGTGATTTGGGGCCTAGGGAATCCGATAATGAATTCAGCTGTAGTCTCAATGAAGATGTCCAGGTGGAGCTGTCCAAAAGGCAGCTGGAAATGCAGCGTTATAAATTGGGAAGAGAAGATGAGAGTTGGAGATACAGCAGATCTAAGTCAAGCATATAGAGAGATAAGAATTAAAACTGGAGGTATAAACATAAGCTCTAAGGTCTGGAGGATAAATAATAGAGGAGACAACCAGGCCGTCCCACTGCCTTCAAAATCACACCATCTAGACAAGTCATCTATTTTGATCCTACATAAAGCTGATCTTTATGGATTCCATCTACACTAGTAGAGGAGTAGAGAAATCTCTTCATTTCCCCACCCTTCTTCTCAATAAGGTAGAACTTAAGTCAGTCTTAATTACCAAACAAAAAAATAATCAGATGATCCTCTCACTGTATGTCTTTATTTATACTGTCATCTGCTCCAGCATTTTAATATCCAACTTTCAGTTAGAAGACAGATGCCTGGTTCTTAACACCCTGTTTTAATGGCTTAATACCCTAGGTACTGGAAGGGGGAGGGGAGCTGCAAGAAAGAAGGGGGAAGGAAGAAAGAGCCACATTGAACACAACTTTTGAGCAAATGGGCTTGAATATTCATTAAACAACATTTAATTTAAACACCAAAACTCTGAAAGCAGCAACATATGGCATGTTTTATTTTACATAAACTGAATAGGAGGTTGGGCCATTAGCTTCTCTAGACATAATGTTCATTACAAATGAAGTATGCTCTCCTTTAGGGACAGCTCACTGTCATCCCTGGTCCCTGATGCCCGGCTGGTCTGTCCCCACAGGCTGGGCCATACTTCAAACCAAAAGTACTTTGGACCGCATCCTCAGAAATGTAAACTAAATTCTCATCAATCACTGAAGGACAGGGAGATGTGAATTAAGTCTTTATTAAGGGATAGATGAGGACACTGCAGCTCTTCTGTTGATGTTTGATTGAAGCAATTGGGATGGAACTCTATTTTCCCCTGAGTTTTCTCCCTTTTCACTTGGGTAATTCATAAGCACATAGTATCTAAAGGATTTTATACTCCTCTGCTGGCTCAGTGACTGCTTTACAAAAACCATGCCAGGTTTGACTGGCACTTGCTCAGCCTGCTCAGGGCTTCCCTGTGTGCATAGGTTTGCACATCGTTCTGTGTGTAACTGTACACCGCAGAAGGATATAGGTATGAGATATAGTTCTATATATAACCATAACTAGTCAGTGGTGAACGGGAATTTGCCCCAAAACACAGACATTAATCTATCAAAAAGCATATATTGAACACTTATCATGTGCCAGGCACTGTGCTAAATCCTGGGGGAGGGGGACAGGGGAACAGGGCTCATACCCATGCTTCTGTTGAGTTACCACTTGCCACCAAAATTATGAGTTTAGCCACCAAATAATAGGGTATAGAGTGATACCCAAAAAGTATATTGGGGTTACAGAGTAATGTTGCGAGTTATCTCAAATTAATTTGTAGGCTTAAATATCCTCCAAATCAAGGGGCAAAGATATTACTATGCTGATAAGAATGAGTTAAATCCATAACAGTTTATAGCAAGAATAAGGGGTTTTAGCAATTAACAAAGGAAAAGACAAGTTCCCTAATGAAGACACCATTAAGATGTGGCAAGTGGAGGATTATGGGGATAAAAGGAGTTAGCATCCTAAATTGTAATTGAAATACTTATCAAATGGACTAACCCCAAAAAGGGATTAGCTACAACAAAGGGAAAGACACCATGGGGCAGGAGTATCCCAGGGCAAGCTAACCTTAGAAAGGAGTTAGCTATAACTAGGAGAAAGAAGCCATAAGCAGGAATATACTTTGGGAATATAGTAACCCTAGAAAGGAGTTAGCTACAATAAGGAATACATCATTGACTGGCAGGCTAAATTCATAGAGAAGTTGGAGAAGATCTACAGTAAGACTAAATCTTTTATGTGGGAAATATAACCTGAGGGTTTGACTTCATAACTTGACTTTCTGATTGGATACTGTAAAAATGGCATTATGATGATTTCTACTAGAGACTTCCACTTGAGGAGAGGCTACAGTCAAAAGTTCACTTCAACAAATGTCCTACTTAAGAACAAAAGGCCCACTTGGCTAAAATGATCCTAGCAGTGCTCCTCCTATTTGCCTCAAGGAATAGCTAGACTTCCAGATTTTTTACAGTAATTCAGGCTTTCGCTGCTAAAGTCCACCTAACTACCCAGGACCTCATCACTTCCCCTCAATGCTGACCCTATCACAAAGATACAGCTCTCTCCACCCATGCAACTATCTTCAGGATGTGATGATCTTTTATGTATGGTACTATCTCACCTCCAAATTAATTATCTCCACTTGTAGTTTTTACTAGCTCCACAGCTGGCTCTGTGTTTGAGGATGTGGGCATGTAAGTGTGTTCTTGGATCAATGTAGCTCTGAGTTAGGAACAAAGAGTAGTCTAACCTCATTGCCTCTACTTCCTCATCAACCATTCTCATCTCAATCCTCTGCATTCTTGCTTCATTTCCTATCATTACTAAAAAAAAGTTTCCTTCAAGGTCACCAATTCCTTCTTTACAAACAAATGCAATGACCCCCTTTTCTCACTCCACAGGCTTCTTGGTCTCTCAGAAGTATTTGATATTGCTGATCATGCCTTCCTTCAGGACATTCTCCTGGCTGCTGGGGCCCTGTTCATCTACTTTGCCCTACAAATGCAATCAGTTAACATGCTTATCAGTTCTAGCTTCCTAGTATCTCTGAACACTGTCCCTTCTTCTTCACAAATATTGCCCTCATCCTGACTCAAACTCTCATCATCTCTTGTCTTGGCTATCATATCTTGCATTAACTGGACTCTCTTTTCTCTAATCCATACTTTATACAGATGCCCCCAAAAATCTTTCTATAATAAAAGACTGGACATATCACTCTCCTGCTTTAAAAAAAAAAAAAAGGAAAAAAAAAAAAACCTAGTAGTTCTCTGTTGCCTATAGAATACAGTAATAATTCCTTAGACTAGCATTTAAGGTCCTCCACAAATTGGGTCCAATCATAATTTCCACCCTTATTTCACACTGCTTCTCACATTATAGGTTCAGCAAAACTGGACTACTTTCCAATTTCCATGCTGATCTTGGATTCTTCCATTTCTTTATTATATTCTTACTAGCTCATAATCCACACCCTTTTCACCTCCATCTGTTGAAAGCCTTCTCTCTTCAAAATCCAACAAAGGATTCCTCTCCACTGGGAAAAAAAAATGAAGCAGCTATTATGTGAAAAATATTTTGTAATACATTGAAAAAGATATAGTTTTGATAAGTGATAGTCACTGTCTACAGCAAATTTACATTCTCCCTCTCTGGTGCAAGAATGAGATAATGCAAATAATTACGTATAGCAAAGAATTTTTGTTTTGCTTCTAACATCTTGCTCCTAGCTATTGCCCTATGTTACAGGTCAGCTGTACACATAGAGCTTCCCAATATAAGTAATGGTTGCAATAGGGTAAAGAATAATGGGATGCTTTTGGAGAATTGAGAGGAGTGTTATGGGGACTACAGTCAAAATTCCACAGGGAAGAATTTTATGATAGAAAAAGAATGAGAAAAGGGTAGAAGTAATCTAGGATGTAGACAGAGGATGAGTTTCTTCAAGGGAAAAACAAAAAAATTGGCAAGCCATTTGAAGAACCTCTCTCCACATTGGAACTGCCCTGCAAACTATAGATCCACCGAATAATTCATGAAAAATGAGAAAGAATCAAATAACAAACAGGGCCTCTCCTATTTCCCAGCCAGTGAATCAGACGCTTGAGGAAGCAGTCAGAGAGCAAGATTATATGCCATTGCTTGGCCATAAAAGAACAAACAAGAAGGGAAATATTCTGAGTTCCTCTAATTAGAAATTGATCCTCTAGAAGTCTTGGAGGACTGTCTACTAGATCGTGGGAAGTCTGATGATCCTGAGGTTTGAATCTAAACACTCCAATTGTGATTTTTTTAAATATAATTTTTACTAGTATTGTTTCTTTCTTATAACACCAGCATTACATATATCCCTCCCAAAGAGCCAATCCATATGAAAATCATATTTTTTGAAGGGAGGAAAAGAAGCATCAACAGGCTAATTACTACAATGAAAAAAAAAGTCCAAAATGTGCAATATGTGACAACTGTGAACCTCCCACCTGTACAAAAGAATAGGCTGGGGTGCTATCTTTTCATTTGAGTTTCATCTTATTTTTATAATTTTGTTACATTTACTTTGTTTTTGTTTTTGTTTTGGAGGGGGGACTGTAGTTGTTCTTTCCTATACATTGTCATAGTTACTGTGTTTATTGTTTTGCTTATTTCACTACTCATCATAGGAACATATACCAATAGAATCCTCCTCACTTCCAAAATAAGATCTTCTTTCTTTTTTCCTCTCTTTCTTCTCCCCTCTTTATCCACTCCTCAGTTAGTCCTTCTCTTTCTCTTTAACACCAGAAGTCAACTTATCCTAATTGCTGGCTCTTGATTTGACCCCAGTGAATCTTCCGTTTATTTTATCTCCCTGTTCCCTTCTCCCCTTTCATATATCCAACTACATTGTAATGTGGTCCCACAAAAGAAGAATCCATCTGTAGGCAGGATGTCACCAGGTTCTGTCCATAATGTCCCTCTATACATCTTCATCATTACATCCACAAGATTTTCATCTTCACCCCCATTTCTTTGGGTACATTTAGAAATAAGTCTCTTACTGGTCTCTGTTGTCATTCCCTTGCTGTTGCTTATCTACTGCATTGATTGACTCCTCCTGCATTTCTGTTGTTTGGAATGAAAGGCAAATAATCTCTTCAGTTCTGGTTTTCTGTCGAAAAACAGTTTCAAATTCTTCTTTATCATTGAACATCCACCTTTTGTCCTATATGGTTAAGCTCACATTTGCCGAATGGGTTACTCTGAGCTTCACCTTGAGCTCCATCACATTATTCCATTCCTACCTCCTTTTAGTAGGGGCAGAATACTGCTATGTTATTCTAATGTCTTTTCCTTTTTTTTAATGTTTTTCTCCTAAGTAATGGCTTACAGAACTTGTTGGTTCTGAAATGAAACGTTAAATATAACCCTTATGTGCTTTGGGGTTTGCAGCCTTGGGCTTTTTCTGGAGGTGATCTACAAATTCTCTCTATTGGAATTTCATTTTCTATGTTTAGAAGTTCTGGGCAGTTCTCTTCTATTATTTCCTTCATTGTAGCTTTAAGCATTTTGTCCTGCCATGTTCTTCAGGGAGACCTATGATCCTTTGATTGTCTTTGTGCATCTCATCTTCAAGTTCAATATGTTTTGCTTGCAGAATGAATATTTTTTTTCATGTTCTTATTTTTTGCTTTTCTTCTTCCAGATTGTCCTTTACTTCTGTGTATTTGCATTCCCATTCTGCTGTTCTCTCTTTAGTTTCTTCACTGAGACTTGCCATTACAGATTCAAGTTTTTCTATTCTGTTCAATATTTTTGCTGTGCAAGATAAAAATTCTGCTCCCACAATTCTTGTTTCTTTTTTAAGCCATGCAGGAAAGGCATGGTATGATTCTATTCTTAAGTCTTAAGGGTTTTCTGTGTCATGAGGTGTTCAGCCATTTTTCTTTATTTTGCAGTATTTATTCATAGATGCCTGACCTCATTTACTAGATCTGAAGTCATATTTCCTTCCATTACTGTTTTTCCTCTTAATTAATCTGTATATGTTCAAAATCTTTGAATTTTCTTTTTCCTGAAACCTTTGACATGCTCAATATTTTTCTCTTCGTTTACTTTATCATTTACTACCTGAATTCCTCTGATTGTGGCTTCATTTGGAGGCTATATCTCAAAACTTCTCAGCCTCCTCCCACCCTAAGCAATTTATAGCTAATCACTCTAAGTTCCTGCCCTAGCTGAATTTGGTGTGGTCAGAATTGAGTCCAGCTAGATACTGTGCTCTTTCCACCAAGTCTGGTGGAGTGCTACAATCACACACACACATATTGTCCTTTCCTGATGACTTGTCCTACTCCCTCTGTTCCTCATTTCTCTGACCCAATGACCCATTTTCTCCAGCACCCACCAATTCAGAGCTTTACAATGCTGATGTTTCTGGGTTACTGCCTCTAAAAGACTTTGCTCCTGAAAGACTGTAGTCCTTGTAGCTGTTGAAACCCAAACAAATTTCTTCATTCTGGATTGAGTCTCCAGGATAGTTCCAAAGCACTGGGAAAAGGGAGGGGGAACCAGCACAAAGGGGTGAGTTTTGTTGTGAGCCTGTATCATGTCCTTGAAACTGATAGTGTAGCCTCACTGCCAGTAGTGGAGGATGTTAAGGAGAGGTACTGAGTCACCTCTCAGAATCAATGACCATTAGTTCCTGGATTCTGGGGAGGGTTTAGCCTTCTTTTGGAGTCTAAGTCTTGTACACCGTGGAGAGCTCTAAGGTTGCTTTATCTTTGGTGCATAATTTCTGTTTTGGAAATATGCAAGAGATTGTGAGGAACAGAGAAAATGTCTAATCTGACATTTTGTCGCTTATGTGGTCTGGAAGACTGAACTGTGTCTTTTAAACTCCAAAATTACTTTTAGATTTATCTGCAAATAGGGAAATTTGAATCTTAGCACCAAACTATATTTCTGACCTTCTAGATTGACTTGCCTGAAGATCACAAAAGGTCTGGGCTGCCTGGGATGGAGATGAACCATGGCCTTGAGCCCATGTAGTGGCTTCTAATGCATTTGATTTATTCCTCCTGCTTCTATAATTAAAAGTTTTAAAACTGCAAAAGAACCACTTTTAATTGTTTTAGCTCATATTTATATCATTTGCAAAGTGCTTTTTATACTTTGTTCTACAAGCCAAGTTTTGTGTGATTGATTCATTAAGTCATGCTTAAGAGATTGAAATTCATTGAAATACAACTGTAGGGAAGAAGGTATCAGATTTGTTTGTTTTTGTTTTACAAGAACTACTACCAATCCCTAGGGCTATTAGGTGGTACCAGCACAGCTAGGAAATGCAGTAGATAAGAGTGCTAGACCTCTTGCTAAATTCAAATCCAACCTCAGACACTTACTAGCTGTGTCATCTTGGATAAGTCACTTAACTGTCTCAGTTTCTTCATCTGTAAAATGACTGAAGAAGGAAACAGCCAACCAATTCATTATCTTTGTCAAGAAAATCCCAAGTGGATCACAGAGAGTTGAACATGTCTAAAAAAATGACCAATCACCCACCATCCCCAAGTGACTATCAGCATGAGATGATGATGAGAACATCAAGGACAACTCACTAGTTAATTCTTAAATTCCCTCTTGCATTGGATAGAACAAATATAACTGTTGGAATGAATGTGGGATTGCCAACCCTTAGTCCTCATTAACAAATAGGATCCAGAGCTTGGTCAATGATGCCTGCTGGTAGTTAAAGGTATATGAATTCATTTTTAAAATGCAAAATAAGAACTATATGAAAATATGAAAATCATCACCAACTCAGAAGATGGGGGAGGAATCAAGGAGAACACTTTGGAACTATACAGAAATTCAACAACAGAATGGAGAAGTGGGCTTCCTACACAAAGTCATAAAGGCATGAAAGTACAGAACTAGTCGTGGGGGGGAGGGAAGGCAGGCAGGATTTTAACTGTAAAGAAACTATGTAAATAAATATAAAGACCTAAAAAAAAGTGCCAGGAATTGTGAGTAGTTCACTTTGGCTAGAAGACAGAGTGTACAAAGGGATGGGATAATGGGAAAATTGTAGAAAGTTAAGGTGGTGCCAAATTGTGGAGGGCCTTGGGTATCAGAAAAGAGAGTCCTGATTTTATTCTATACGCAATATGAATTCATGGAAGAATTTTAAGAAAAGTGATTTATTCAGTTGAAAAGTACCTCTATCAATAATATAATAGGTAGATTAGAAGATGAAAAGCATAGAGAAGGAAAAAAATTATTGAGAGTTTGCTGTTGCAATATGCCAGGTAGGCGCTAGATGCTGTTGATCATTCTCATCTTCTTGATATTTTCTTATACCTTGGTTTTGGAGACACTCTTCTCTCCTGGTATTCAATCTCCTCTGATGGATCCTCATCCAGATTATACCCTCTAACCATAGGGATACCACAGGGCTCTGCCCTGGATCTCCTGCTTTTCTCCCTCTTACAACTTCACTTGTTGAGCTCATCAGCTCCCATGGATTTGGTTACCATCTCTATGTTCATCATTCTCAAATGTACTTATCCTACCTTCTTTTCTGGCCTCCAATCTGCCCATCCCCACCTACCTCTCAAATATCTAAAATTGGATGTCCAATATATATTTCAAATTTGATATATCCAAAACAGAACTCATCTTTCCCCTAATCCTTCCCTATGAACTAACCTCCATGTTACCATCAAGGACAATACTATCTTCCTAGTCCTTCAGGCTCCCAATTTAGATGACATCCTCTTCTTCTCACTACCTTTCCCCTCCTGTTTCCAACTGATTATCAAAGATCATCAATATTACCTTTGCAACATCTCTTGTATATACTCCTTTTTTTCCTCTAACAACATCATCACTGTAAACATGCATCCCCATCACCTCATGACTCCTTATAGATCTGCCTGCCTCAAATCTCTCCCTACTCCAAGCCATCCTCTATTCAGCCACTAGTGTAGTTCTGATCATGTCAACTCCCACTTCCATCACCATGCCTCACTCAGTAAATTCTAATGGGTCCCTGTTGCCTCCAGGAGCAAATACAAAATTCTCTGTTTGGCATTCAACCCCAACCTTCTGTTTGTCCAGTGTTCTTATAACTTATTCCCTGAAATATGTTTTTTAATCCAGTGACACTGAATTCTTTGCAGTTTCACAAATAAGACACTGCCTCTCTTGGTGCTCAACATTTTTCCATCTGTTTCTCATTTCTGGAATGCTCTCCCTCCTCGACCTCTTTTCTTCCCTTGATTCCTTTTAGTCCCAACTAAGATCCCATTTTCTATAGGAAATCTTCCCTAACCCTTCTTCATTCTAATGCCTTTTCTCCTTAAATTATTTCCTGTTTCACTTCTAAAAATTAATGACAACTTAAAAAGAACTTCTGTTTATGTGCTATCTATCAATCTTATCATATCAGAATTTTACACTGATAAAATTATTTAAATAGTTATTTGTTAATCGATTTTAAAATATCAATAATAAACCCACTACTTGCTAACACAAATAACATATTTTTATGAAAAATAGCTGTATTTTCCAAAAAAAAAAAAAAAAAAAGATTTAGTGTGAAGAGTGACATTGTTTTACATATTTTTGCTAATTTCTTTAATGTCTAGCTTAACAGAAGACAGCTGGATTCTTAGACTTCTGCATTCAATCTGTTGTGATGTGTTGTTTTGGTTGAAGTATTTAAAAAAAAAATCCAGCCTTATGCAGATATGCAGTTGAAAAAGAGGCAATTTAATAGGCAAATAATATCTTTACATTATGAAAATAGATCACACTGAAAACTGCTAAGATTTTCAGTTCCAAAGAAAATGCTGACTTGCATCAGTAGGTAGAGTTTTCTCATGTGAGAATTCCCCATATCCATGAAATCACAAGTTCAGTCCCTACTCTCAAAGCAGAGATATCAAATCCTACCCATGACCATGTGACTAAGTCAAAATGAGGGATCCTTTTGTACATTTTATTGGCCCCCATGTCAATTTGAACTTGAAATCATCCATCTAGAGAAGTTTATACTTATGACCTATGACAAAAAGGTTTTGGGATGTGATAGTAGGGTCAGATATTATCGTTTTCATTTTATAGATAAGGAACCTGGGGATTAGAAACATTAAGTAATTTTCCTTAAAAATTAAAAAAAAACCATCAGGAAAGGAAAAAAGAAAAGAAAGAAAATGAAAAGAAAAGAAAGAAGGAAAGGAAAGGAGAGGAAAGGAGAGGAGAAGAGAGGAGAGGAAAGGAAAGGAGAGGAAAGGAGAGGAGAAGAGAGGAGAGGAAATGAAAGGAGAGGAGAGGAGAGGAGAGGAGAGGAGAGGAGAGGAGAGGAGAGGAGAGGAGAGGAGAAGAAAAAGGAAAAAGAAAAAAGAAATCCATCTTCCTTTACCCAACTCTCAGCTTGCTCATGGCCCTGACTTCCTCTGTCTTCTGTATCTGAGTAGCACTGCTGGACCAATTTCTACAGGAGAGAATAGAAGAAGAAACTGGGTGGGCTAGCCATGCTTTAATGGATTTCTCTCCTCAATGCAGAGCAGTTAAACTTGCTTCCAACTTATACAAAGGTCTTTAAATTAGCCATCTGTCTTCCTCCTGAATTTCCTCTCTGGCAGAGGTGCCATGACCCACCATCAGCAGGGCATGCGCTTGAGATGTTTTTTTCCAACAGTCGAGATGGATTTGCACTGACCCATCCATGCCCTCCTCCTCTAGCTCCCCTTTGTGACCGACAGCATGCCTTTACTGGACATCTGGATGAGGTTAGGGGTGTAAGGGATGACTGGGGAATCCAGACCTGGTTCATATAAGCAGTAAACCCACAACCTCATTAATGTCAAGCTTTCCACAATAGAGTTGACACTGGAGAATTAACCTTCTGTCATTCAGGCTTCATGTAGAACATGAAGAGATTGACTGCAACTACAGCATATAAGCATAGGTGAGACATTAAAAAAATCTAAGAGTCTTAGAGCTGAGTAAGCCTGGCATTTTCTCTTCTCCACTATAAATAAAGGTTCAAGACTCCTGCTTCTGACCCCCTAGTGCCAAAGCTGAGACAATGAGGTGCAATCAAAAGTTCTAGGTTGGAAATCAGAGGATCTGGATTTAAATCCTGACATGATCCTAGACAAATCATTTAATTTTTCTGTACCTCAGTTTATTCATCTGTAACACATCATGTTAAAAAACATGGCTTCCAAGTTCCCCTCCAGGATATAAAACTAGGATTGGTAATCCTAGTTTTATTTATTTAGAGTCATTTAATCTCAGGAAAAAAAACACATCAAAGACCAGGTAGATCATCTTGTACTCAAGAAGAATTTCCTCAATGGCATCCCTGGCAAGTGTTTAGTTTAGTGGCAAGTTTAGTTTTGACATCAGTGATAGGGCCCTCCTACCATCTACCACCTAAAGCAATTCCTTCTACTTTGGATCAGCTCTAACCATTAGGAAGTGCTTCCATATGCCCATCTAGTCTGTTTTTTTCTACAATTTCCCATCTAGTACCAAATAAAACAAGCCTAATCCCCATTCTATGAACCCTGCCTTTCAAATCCTTGAATACAACTGTCATACCACCCAGTCTAAATAAATATCTTTCCTTTTTAAAACTTATAATACAAAAATAACTTCTTTTTTCCTTGGTGGATCCTGCTTCTCCTGCCCCCAGTAACTTCCATGGAAAGCTACTGCTGAGAGAGAAGCTCTGTATCACTGTATCAGAAATCTCAGAAACCTATTTTTCTCATTCTTAGGGATTTAATTAAATATTCTTTAAAAAGACTCCTACTTTTCACAGTGGACTTTTGACCATGTGATGGTTGCACCAGATTCAAGTGAAGGCTGATGGTAATTCAAGTTCCAGTGAAGCTGCATAGTCCGACTTTCTTTCACAGTCTCATTAATGACTAGACCAACAGGACATAGTATAAACCCTCTAAGGACCGACTTTAAAAGAAGGTTCAGGGAGAATGGGAGGGAAAATCCAAAGAGAAGTAAAATCAGTACCAGTAAAAGCAAAATCTTTATGACCTTGATCATAAATGACAGAGAAAAGCTCAGGTTTGGGGCTGGTTGGAGTTGTTAGTCTGACAGATCCTACTATGGTCAAGCTGTGTATTTTGGAAGAAATGAAAGTAAGAGAAAGAGGCTGAGAACTTTTTTGTGACTAGAGCCACAAAGATGCAAGTAACCTGGATAGCTTTCTAATTCCCCTGAATTAAATAAATCCCTAAGGAAAATCTTTTGCTCTGGATTGTGATGTTGCTCTGAGCTTGTGCTACTAGATAGAAAACATACCAAAGAGCCAGTGAGGATGATCCTCTGTCACAATATCAACGATAACTGCCTCCATGACACCTTCTAAGTTCTTCCCTGTTCTCTCAGATACACTATATCAGAAATCTCAGAAACCTATTTTTCTCATTCTTAAGGATTTGATTAAATATTACAGATTTCTCAAAAATACTCCTACTTTTCACAGTGGGCTTTTGAACATGTGATGGTTACATCAGATTCAAGTGGAGGCTGATGGTAATTCAAGTCCCAGCGATTTTCTTTCACAGTCTTATTAATGACTAGACCAACAGGACACAGAATAAACCCTCTAAGGACTAACTTTAAAAGAAGGTTCAGGGAGAATGGGAGGGAAAATCCAAAGGGGAAATAGCCAAGCATCAGGCAGATAAAAAATTAAACCAGGGTGAGAGGTGGTGAGATGAGGAAGCAGCTGAGAGCCAGCCTTAGCTTTACCACCAACCTGCTATGTTAAAAGAGGGATTTCTCTAAGAAGCAGGTCAACTATTTCTGTCCAGTGAGTTTGGTGCAAAATGTAATTTTAAAGGGGAGGAAACAGCCCCAGCCTGCTGTCCTGGGAACTCTGCCTAGGGGCTTGATCCTCCCCATTTGTCCAGGCACATACTTTCACCTTCAGGATGGAGAAAGAGGTCCAGGGAGGTTATTCCCTCCCTCCTTCTCTAGCCACACAGAGACCATTGTGAGAATTAATGGGATAACAGATGAAGTGCCTCAGAGGAAATGGGTTACATAAATCCAAAGTGTTGTTATTAAATTCCAAATTTAGCTCTTGGGATCAGTGAGACATGACAGATCTGGGCTTATAGGACTAGTTTCTATCATCACTGCTTTTAGCAGGGACTTTCTATTAAACTGAGGTTTCATAGCAGGATTTCATAACTACCATTTCAGAATCCAAGACATAGTCCTCACTCCATGCTTACTTTGTATACTTGATGACTCTACCAAGAGGAAGGGTTCAGTGGATCCAGCTTTGCTCCCTCCCTATTCTGAGCTTTCACCTTTTAAGGATCACAGAATTTACCACTAGAAGGGACAGAACTCATCTTGTCCAATCCCCTTATTTGACAGCTATAATAGAAAGAGCACCAAACTCAGTCACAAAATCTGGCTTTGACTGACACCAGATGTTTGATTATAGACAAGTTCTAACCTTCTTTGAGCCTCTGTTTCCTTATAGTTGCAAATAGTCTATTGTACCTACTTCACAAGGTTGCTGTGAGATTCAAATGAGATGCTGCATGTGAGAACTTTGCAAACCTTAAATGTCAACTAAGCGGGACTGTCCTGGAATCAGCTCCACTGGAGAGCTGATTGTTAAATTTTTAGTATAAGCATTTACACTTTGGAAACTAGCAAATGCCAAAGATCAGAGCTAATTAATTGTTTTGTTGACTGCCTAGAATTCAAGGGTTCTTAAACTACAGCCTGCGGGCCAGATGCGGCTACTGAGGACGTTTAAGCGGCCCAGCGGGTTATGGCAAATGGGCTGAGAGGCGGAGACAGAGTGTGAGTTTTTGTTTTTACTATAGTCCGGCCCTCCCCCAGTCTGAGGGACAGTGAACTGGCCCCCTAATTAAAAAGTTTGAGAACCACTGCTTTAGAAAGAGATGGGGAAAATGTTCATAATTCAGTGTATTGAATTTACTTTTCTTTTTCTAGAAAACTGGTTATTAGACATATCCTTGTATATGTATTGGCAATGATGATGGTGATGATAATGTAAAATACTTCATGAAAGCTCAAATAACAGATAAATACCCACTCTTCTAATCCTCTAACTGATTACTACATAGCCTGGTTTTTATCTACCCAAGCTGTAACTGTTGTTTTCTGGGACCTTGGACTAAAATAAAAAAGGAAAAATCCAAGTGAGTCAAAAAAATTAAATAGATTTGATTCCTTCCTTTCAAGAATTTTCATAAACAATGAGCAGAAGCAATGCCTGATATCCCTTAGGAAAGCTAAAAGTATAGTCATCTTATAACCAAAGGGTAAAAAGCAGGAGAGTAAAAAGACATTAGAGTAGAAGTGAGAAATGTTACCATTAATGCTTCACTAGCCAAACTAGTCTGAGGATCACTCTTTTTTATTTGTAGACTTTTTAAAATGTCTTGTTTTTACATCACAGCCATTTTGGGATATCTTTTCATATACCTGAAGCAACTCTTGCATTAAAAAAATACAGTTAGGAGGAAACAACTGGAAACAAATATAGTGACTCCTTCTCACAATGTATACAACATTCTGCATCCTTCCATGACCATCCCTATGCTAAAAGGAGAAATTATAACTCATCTCTTTTCTGGAACCAAAAATGGTTAATAATTGGAAGTTTGGGTTTTCTTTTCATTTATGTTATTATAACCATAATTTATATATTATCTTTCCTCCCTTCTACTCTGAAACAGTTCAGACAAGTACTCCCCATATCTCTCTGAATTCCTCATTTTCATCATTTCTTGCTGCACAATAGTATCCCACCACATTCTTGCATCACGATTTGTTGAGCCATAAGAACCTAGCCCAACCAGACCAAGTAAGGGACACAAAGCCTTTTTTCCAGTTCTCTTCTACTAGACTGACTTGCAAACAATAATAAAAGAGGTGTTTTCATCGTTGAAGAGGACCAAAATGATATCACTATGTTAGAGTCAAGTTGCAATGGGTCCAACTGTGGCTAATCAGACCAAGCTCAGAATGCTCTGCCACAGATCAGGCACAAATAGTCCATGTGAACATTTGGGGCAGCTTTTCTAATTTTGTACATCTCATGTGTCTTCTGAGCTACTTCAATTCTGCTTTGCTCATAGAGCACAGCATCTTCTTTGATGTGGCCAGCCCAATGGAGTCACACTCTCTGCAGTAGAGTTTGAATGCTTGGCAGTTTAGTTTGAGAAACAACCTCAGTGTCTGATACTTTATCCTAAGACAATTCAGATGGAAGTGATTCAGTTTCCTGGCATAATACTGATATTTCATAGGCACACAATAATGAGGCTACCGCAATGGCACTGTGGACCTTCAGTTTTTGGAGCCTCCCAAATACTGCGTTAGCTCTGGTAATGTGAGTGTCAACCTCATTATCAAGTTGGGCATCCCTGAAAAGTAGACTGCCAAGGTATTATTTTGTGAACAAAATGAATTTATTCACAGCATTCAAAACATCTCCATTTATTGTAACCAATGGTTCCATGTATGAATGATGTGGTATTGGCTAATGAAGTACCTGTGGGGGGGGTTTTGTTTGCTTTGTTTTGTTTTGTTTTTGGGTGTTAATTGCTAGAAAGAAAGAAAGAAAGAAAGAAAGAAGAAAGAAAGAAAGAAAGAAAGAAAGAAAGAAAGAAAGAAAGAAAGAAAGAAGAAGAAAGAAAGAAAGAAGAAAGAAAGAAAGAAAGAAAGAAAGAAAGAAAGAAAGAAGAAAGAAGGAAGAAGAAAGGAAGGAAGGAAGGAAGGAAGGAAGGAAGGAAGGAAGGAAGGAAGGAAGGAAGGAAGGAAGGAAGGAAGGAAGGAAGGAAGGAAGGAAGGAAGGAAGGAAGGAAGGAAGGAAGGAAGGAAGGGAGGGAGAGAAGGGAGGGAGAGAAGGGAGGGAGGGAGGGAGGAAGGGAGGGAGGGAGGAAGGGAGGGAGGAAGGAAGGGAGGGAGGGAGAGAAGGAGGGAGGGAGGGAGAAGGGAGGGAGGGAGGAAGGAGGGAGAGAAGGGAGGGAGGGAGAGAAGGGAGGGAGGGAGGGAGGAGGGAAGAAGGAAAGGAAGAAAAGAAAGAAACAAAAGAGGAAAGAAACAAAGAAAAAGAAAGATGGATAGATAGATAGGCAGACAGGTAGGCAGGCAATAGAGATAGATATATAGATAGACAGGGAGAAAGGAATGGGATAGATAAGACAACTAGATAGTTGTTCAGTCATTTCTTTCATATCTGATTCTTCATGATCCCATTTAGGGTTTTTCTTGGCAAAGATCTTGATATGGCTTGCCATTTCCTTCTTCAACTCATTTGCCTCAGAGGAAACTGAGGCAACCTGAGTCAAAGTGACTTGATCAGGGTCATCCAGCTCATAAGAGTCTGAGGCAGAAGAATTTTAATTCAGGTCTTCTAGACTCTAAGTCTTGTGCTCTATTCACTATTCTACTTAGCTGAGGAGAAAGAGAGAAAGAGAGAGAGAGAGAGAGAGAGAGAGAGAGAGAGAGAGAGAGAGAGAGAGAGAGAGAGAGAGAGAGAGAGAGAGAGAGAGAGAGAGAGAGGAGAGAGAGAGGAGAGGGGGAAGATGGGAAGGAGAGAGGAAGAGAGAGTGTTCTCAAAAAACACTCTTTGTCCTTTGAGAAACAAATGTAGTTTGTTATCAGTTCAGGAGACAAGGAAGGACTGAGGAGAAAGGGAAAGGGGATGAATTTTGAAAGGAGCCAAACTACTTTGACAGGAGTAGTGAATTACTCCTTCCCCACCTAGGGCTTTTTCTTTAAGGACCCCCAGGGAACATTGGATCAAAGCTGAATGACACCCTGAAAACTAGGATGGCTTCATCAAAACCTTCATGAGAAACAAGTCTTAGCCATTTCTGATGTAAACTCTAGGCTCATTTTTCAGAACCAGTTGCAGCTAATGTGAGTAGCTGGGTCAGCCCTGAAGGGAGGTGGAGGAGCATTCTCCCAGATCTGTCTTGAGAGCACAAAGAAATGACAACCTAATTCAATGCAGCAAAAGCTTATTAAGTGTCAGTCACGAGCAAGTCACTGGGGGAGATACAAAAAATGAAAAGTGACACAGTCTCTGCCCCCAAGGAACCTGCAAACGACTAAAGAATGTACACACATATACACAAAGCAGTGCCATATAAAGTAAAAGACAATGAGAGCAAAGCAAAGGATCCAGACAAAACTCCCTAAGGACATTTGAGGAAGAAGAGATGTCTTTTGAGTGAGGACTTCTGGACAAGTCCTATACGAAGATCACCAGAAAGCTTAATGAGACCCCAGAACCTTCAGGCTCATGTTATACTCTTATCAGTGAGTCAGGAAGGTGGTTCAGAGGTCAGGAAGACCCAAGTTCAACTCTCACCTCAGATTCTTACTAGCTCTAAAACTCTGAGTAAGTCACCTAACCAGGCACAGTACTTGACACATACTAGCTGCTAAATAAATGTTTATTAGGATTCATGCTATCCCATATTCAAAGAGAAAACTCAGGAATTCTGAGTACAGATTAAAACCTTTTTTTTTTTTTCACTTTATTTTTCTTGTTTTTATTTTCCTTTGGCAACATGCCCAAATGGAAATATGTTTTGGGTAATTTCACATGTATAATGGGTATCATATTGCTTGCCTTCCCAGTGGGTGAAGGAAGGGCTAAAAGGAAAGAGAAAATTTGGAACTCAAAATATTTTTTAAAAACTATTGCCAAAAGTATTTCTGAGAAGAACCTTATTTCTTAAATATATATAGAGTCAAGTCAAATTTATAAAAATACAAGTTCCCCCGCCATTAATAAATGATCAAAGAATATGAACAGGCAGCTTTCAGACAAAGAAATTAAAGCTACATATAGTCATAATGTTCTAAATTAGGCCTTCTTAAACTTTTTCCATTTGTTACCACTCTTAATCTAAGAAATTTTTATGCATCCCTGAGTGAATAGGCATATTAAATGTGTATACAGACCAAATTGATGATAAATCATAATTTCACAATCCCCACATTCAGTTACATGACCCCATATAGAGTTGCCACCCACAGTTTAAGAAATTATGCTCTAAATCACCACTGATCAGAGAAATGAAAACTAAAACAAACTAAAGCACACCTATAAGAGTGGCTAATATGATGGGGGAAAGAAAATGGGGAAAACTGGGACACTAATGACAATTGGAGTTGTGAACTGATCCAACCATTCTAGAGAGCAATTTGGAACCATGCTTAAAGGGCTATAAAATTGTGTGTATACTCTTTGATCCAGCAATACCACTACTAGGTCTATATCCTACATACATCCCAGAAAAGAGGAAAAGGACTTACTTGTACAAAAATATTTATTGCAGCTCTTTTTGTAGTGGCTAAGAATTGAAAATCAAAAGGATGTCCATCAATTGGGGAATGGCTAAATGAGCTGTGGTATATATATGATTGCAATTGAATATTATTGTGCTATAAGAAATGACAAGCAGGATGATTGCAGAAAAACCTGAAGTTACATAAACTGATGCATTGTGAAGTGAACAGAATCAGGATAACTTTGTACACAGAAATAGCAATATTATTCAATGAACAACTGTGAATGACTTAGCTCTTCTCAGCAATACAATGATCCAAGACAATCCCAAAGGACTGCCTCCAAAGAAAAAGCTAATATTGAACACAGACTGAAGCAGGCAACTTTTCACTTTCTTTCTTTCTTTTTTTTCTTTAAAAAAAGTATTTTTGTACAAATTTTTAATATGTAAGTGTTTTACATAATTGCACATGTATAACCTATATCTGATTGCTTAACTACCTCAGAGAGGGGGATGATGAAATTTGGAACTCAAAACTTTAAATAAAAATGTTTTAAAATTTGAAAAAAAATTATAAAAATGTTCATTTTCATTGACAACCTCTCTGTACCTATTTCCTCATCTGTAAAATGGCAATAAAATGGCACCTCCCTCACAGAGTTGTTTTGAAGCTCAAATAAGTTAACATGTAAAATATTTTGCAAATCTTAAAGCATTATATAAATACTAACTAATATTATTATAAATTTTTAAAGCAGTATAAACATATGAGTTGTTTGATGGGCAGCTGGCTAAAGAATTAACTAAATAGTAGAAGCAGCAGCAGCAGTAGTAACAATTACAATAAGTTGATACTTGGGGCCATTATTTTTGTTTCATGTCAAAACAAATAGACTAGGTGGCAAGAAGCCAGGCTTCTCCTTCCTTCTTCACCATTAACTACTTATGTGACTTTGAATGAGACACATAAGTTCTCAAACTCTTCGTCCCCAATGACCTTTTTACTCAATAGGATTTCAAACACACAATCAACTTTGTCATATCTTAGATCTTTATGATATTAGGTGAGCCAATCATCTCCTTTCAGCTTCAATTTCCATATCCACAAAATAAGTGTTTTAACTAAATAGTTTGGAGGTTCCTTCTAGGTATAGATTAGTTTCACTATGATTTCAAAGAATTTATCTCCAAATTTCTGAATTTCAAAATCCATTCTCTGATCACAATCTTCTTTCCCTCTTCTTCGTTCAAACCCAACCTTCTCTTTTCTTTGAATTAATGTCTAATCCCCCAGCCTCCCTATTCTTCCAGTCTATGTTCCCTATTCTGACATCACTTCTCCCAATACCCAACCCTAGTCCCAGACTCAGCACTTTGACAAATTGACTTCAGAAGCCAATATTATGTCTCCCAACCAATACCCTAGTATCTGATAGTTAGAATAATTGACTTCATAAGCCAATATTCTAGTAACCATTCCACATGCTCCTATTTAAGTTTTAAAACCACTAAGATTTTGGGGATTTCCTTTTATAACAGGTAATTATAATGATCCTATTTCTAGGTTGCTGAATAGTGATGGAATCACTGCGGGGGGGGGGGGGGGGGGGAACACAAATTAAACTAGTTTCCAAAGCTTTCCAATGGCTCTCTTCTCTCAGTCTTATGTTCCCTTCAATGTTTCAAATCAAAAGCCACCCAAGTCTGCCCATCCTGAAACTCCTCCTTCATATCTTCTCATGGATCTGCCACAGTGGGTTCAGACAAGTTACAAGGGATATTATGCTAGTTCTCTTGACATTATATGAATTCCAATAGAACATGCAGCCTATCAGGTTAACCTTCATTCTTACATGACTGGCCCTTATTTGTTTCCAGTTATACATTTCTCTAATGAAATGATTTACATTTGTAGCAGCCAGAATTTGTCAAAGAACAGAATGAGGCAATTCTTCAAGCAAGATACCTTTTACTAGCAGAGGTAACAAAAGGGTCTTATGATTAGTCTCCATTTGTGTCAAAGACCCAGATTCAGGGCAAACCACATTTTTTATACCTATCTCCCTTCTGATGACCCTGAAAGTATAACATTTGGACCTCTTTAGTTAAATATAAGGCAACCTTGATTGGTGAACATTTTATTGAGGAGTTGGGTTGTTAAGTTCCTCCCTGTAAATCATCATTAGTGGGCAGGACTATGTCTGAGTATCAATCTCCAGCTAGGAAAAGGGGATGACTTTCAGATGTGGCCTATCATTCCCCTTTCTAATATTCAAGGAATGTCAATTACTTCCATAAGAGACAGTTGCCAACAGTAACCTTGGTAACAAAAACATAAACCATCTCATCCAGGTTTTCTCTGCTTTGGTCCTTTTTTTAGACTAAGTCACCCCCAATTTTGATGAGGGAAAAAGCAAGGACAAAGAATCAGGTCCCTGGGAGAGAATCTAGCTAAGTTTGGTTTTTCTTTGTTGGTGGTGGTGTTAGTCCTTTGTTTTCAAAGAGGACCAATGATATCATAAGATGATGTGGATAAATTGGATTTAAATGAGACAGAATTGCACAAAGTGATCTGCCTCATTTTCTCTCCTAGAGTCAAAGAAGACCAGTGGCAAGACAAAAGTCAAGATGACTATCAATGGCCAGAGATGCAGGATGACCCTTTGCTTCTTTGATATCTGACCAAGCTCTAAGCACTCCACAATGCCTGCATAATGGTCTTCGAAAGAAATTGCTTTCATGTACTCATAGTAGAACTTATCACATGCTTGAGAAAGGCAATTCCCTAAAACACCAGGGGGTTTTATTAGCCTTAACCTGATTTAGCCCCTTCACTACTGTTCATGCTACAACTTCTTGGAGAAGTTGTGTGTCTTATCCAAGAACACATACGTCATTAGTGATGAAGAAGGAATAAGAATTCTGGTTTCCTGCCACCTAGTCTATTAATTTTTTATATGAAAGAAAAATAAGATGAGAGTTGACTGCCAGGTAGACATAAAAGATAGATGAGGAAACCTGAAAAGGGTTCAACAGGCCCTCACATTGGAGGAGTCCTGCTTGAACACTCACATAGCCATATTTCTGTTTTCAAGGTAAACAAAAATCAGGGTCCCTGCTCAGGTAGATGCTTTGGAAGCTGACACTAATTATCTTACTCAGTTATGCCTCCAAAAACTACCTGACCTCTAGAGGTTAGGGAGCTGAGGAAATGGATAGATTCACATAAAATATTGGTAATAAATAATACAGTCCAACATTAATTTTCCTCACATCACTCCTTCTGAAGTCATGTGAGCAGATACTTAAAAAATGGACAGTGAGCTGGATCCTGAACCCAATAGTAGGTGGAGAGTGGGCTGAGTTGCCTTTGGGAGATTGCATAATGCTTTAATGACCTCCAAATTTTTTCCTGAAACAAAAGTTCAGCTTTTTACACCATTATTCTTCCTATAAAATTTTATGGCTTCTAACTGGGGAACTCCAAAGAATGGAAGTTGAGCATAGACAAAAGATAACAGAAAGTTGTGTGAAACCCATAAATGGATGATACATCACTACATGTGAGCATTCAGTGCTCTCAACATTTGGTTCCCTAACTCATACACCTATAGTAACTTAACTCTGTCACAAATAAACACATACAGTATGACTTAGCTTTTGCCTTCCCAGTGAAGCAAAGCTATGATATAAGTGAAATAAACCTACTTAATGTCAGAAATTCTCTCAATTCATCACTCTCAAACTTTCTTAATATCACGAAACAGACTTTCTTCTTTCTCTCCTATCTTAGAGGACCAAGAACATCTAATCCTCAGTAAGATTAATAATCCCTCTTCCTTGAAACCCTTGGTCCCATTTCGCTTGTCCTCTTCTAAAGATCTTGCTCCAGCAATTTTTCTCTCTTTAATCTCTCCCTCTCTCTTAACATCTTCCCAACTATCCACCCAGAAGGTACTTTCCCTTCCCACCTACTTGCCAAAGCACTCTTCCCTTTCCCCCTCCTGACTGGACACTGACCCTGCCCACTTAATCCCATCCTCTCAGAAGGAATCCAGAGCCTACAATGCATGCTGACCCTCAAGATCATGCCTCTGTAATCTCTAGCCCCTGCTAGAGCCACTTACATTGCTTGGCTGAATAGAAAGTCACCAACTACAATCCTTCTAAAAAGATGAAGGACCATCAGATCTTACCAAATCTTCTCCATCATTATACCCTTCAGATCCCCTCCCACCAGGCATTACTGCTGATGTACCATTCCATCTTTCCTATAGCAGAATCAGAAATCAGAGATCAATCCAATGACCTTATGATGAACAGAGCCATTTGTACCCAGAAAGAGGACTGTGGGACAACTGTGAACCACAACATAGTATTTGCAAAACTTTCTGTTACAAATTTTCTCCTCCTTCTCCCCACCCTCTCCCCTAGATGGCAGGTAGTCCAATACAATGTTAAATATGTTAAAATATATGTTAAATCTTATATATATATATATATATATATACATATATATATAATTATCTTGCTGCACAAGAAAAATCAGATCTAGAAAAAAAAAAACTTGGGAAGGAAAACAAAACAAAAATGCAAGCAAACATTAACTGAAAGAGTGAAAATGTTATGTTGTGGTCCACACTCAATTCCCATTGTCCTCTCTCTGAGTGTAGATGGCTCTCTTCATTACTGAATAATTGGAACTAGTTTGAATCATCTCTTTGTTAAAGAGAACCACATCCATCATCATATAGTCTTGTTCTTGCCATGCATCAACTGGTTCTGCCCATTTTAATTAGCATCAATTAATGTAAGTCTCTCTAGGTCTCATTGAAATCACGCTATTGGTCATTTCTTACAGAACAATAATGTTCCATAACATTCATATATCATAATTTATTCAACTATTCTCCAATTGATGGGCATCCATTCAATTTCCATTTTCTTCCACTACAAAAAGGGCTGCCACAAACATTTTTGCACATGTGGGTCTCTTTTCCTCCTTTAAGATCTCTTTGGGATATAATCCCAGTAGAAACACTGCTGAGTCAAAGAGCATGCAGTTTGATAACTTTTGGAGCATAGTTCCAAATTGCTCTCCAGAGAGGTTGGATCAATTCACAACTCCACCAACAATGCATTAGTATCTCAGTTTTCCCACATCCCCTCCAACATTTGTCATTATCTTTTCCTGTCATCTTAGCCAATCTAAGAGGTGCATAGTGGTATCTTAGAGTTGTCAATTTGCATTTCTCTGATCAATAGTGATTTGGAGCACCTTTTCATGAAACTAGAAATAGTTTCAATTTCTTTGTCTGAAAATTGTTCATATCTTTTGACAATTTATCAATTGGAGAATCAAATATAAATTTGAGTCAATCCTCTATGTATTTTGGAAATGAGGCCTTTATCAGAACCTTTGAATGTACAAAATGTTTTCCCAATTTATTGCTTCCCTTCTAATCTTGTTTGCATTAGTTTTGTTTGTATAAAAACTTTTTAACTTAATATAATCAAAATTCTCTCGTTTGTGATCAATAATGATCTCTAGTTCTTCTTTGGTCACAAATTCCTTCCTCCTCCACAGGTCTGAGAGGTAAACTATTCTATGTTTTTCTAACTTATTTATAATATCATTCTTTATGTCTAGATCATGAACCCATTTTGACCTTATCTTGGTATATGGTGTTAAATGTGGGTCAATGCCTAGTTTCTGCCACACTAGTTTCCAATCTTTCCAGTAGTTTTTGTCAAATAGTGAGTTCTTATCCCGAAAGCTGGGGCCTTTGGATTTGTCAAACACTAGATTGCTATAGTTATTGATTATTTTTTTTTTTTGTCCTATGAACCTAACCTATTCCACTGATCAACCAGTCTATTTCTTAGTCAGTACCAAATGGTTTTGGTGACTGCTGCTTTATAATATAGTTTTAGATCTGGTACAGCTAGGCCACCTTCATTTGATTTTTTTTATCATTAATTCCCTTGAAATTCTTGACCTTTTGTTCTTCCAGATGAATTTTGTTGTTATTTTTTTCTAAGTAAGTAAAATAGTTTTTTGGGAGTTTGATTGGTATAGCACTAAATAAATAGATTAATTTAGGTAGTATTGTCATCTGTATTTATTCATTTGACCTATCCAAGAGCACTTGATATTTTTCCAATTGTTTAGATCTGACTTTATTTGTATGGAAAGTGTTTTGTAGTTTTGCTCATATAGTTCCTGACTTTCCCTTGGCAGATAGATTCCCAAATATTTTATACTACCAACAGTTATTTTAAATGGAATTTCTCTTTGTATCTCTTGTTGTTGGATTTTGTTAGCGATGTATGAAAATTCTGATGATTTATGTGAATTTACTTTGCTAAAGTTGTGGGTTATTTCTAATAGCTTTTTAGTTGATTCTCTGGGATTCTCTGAGTATATTATCATATCATCTGCAAAGAGTGATATTTGGTTTCCTCATTACCTACTCTAATTCATTTCATCTCTTTTTCATATCTTATGCTAGCATTTCATATCTTAAGCTAGCATTTCTAATACAAAATTGAACAGTAATGGTGATAGTGGCAACCTTGTTTCACCCCTGATCCTATTAGGAATGGTTCCAGTTTATCCCCATTACATGTGATGCTTACTGATGGTTTTAAAGATGCTACAATTTTAAGAAAAAGTCCATTTATTCCTATATGCTCTATTGTTTTTAATAGGAATAGGTATTGGATTTTATCAAATGCTTTTTCTGCATCTATTGAGATAATAATATGGGGTTTTTTGAGGGTTTTTTTTTTTTTTTTTTTTTTTTTTTGGTTATTGATATAGTTGATTATGCTAATAGTTTTCCTAATACTGAACCAGCCCTGCAATCCTGGTATAAATCCTACTTGGTCATGGTGTATTATCTGGGGGATGATTTTCTATAATCCTTTTGCTAATATTTTATTTAAGATTTTTGCATCAATTTTCATTAGGGAGATTGGTCTATAATTTCCTTTCTCTGTTTTCATCCTACCTAGTTTAGGTATTAGTACCACGTCTGTGTCATAAAAGGAATTTGGCAGGAATCCTTCATTTCCTGTTTTTTCAAATAGTTGATATAGAATTGGAATTAATTGTTCTTTAAATGTTTGGTAGAATTCACATGTAAATCTATCTGGTTCTAGGGATTTTTTCTTAGGGAGTTGATTAATAGCTTGTTCTATTTCTTTTCCTAAAATGGGACTATTTAAAGCAATTTACTTCCTCCTCTCTTAATCTGGAGAGTCTATATTTTTGTAGATATTCCTCCATCTCACTTAGGTTATCAAATTTATTAGGATAAAGTTGAGCAAAATAACTCCTAATTATTGCTCTAATTTCCTCTTCATTGGTGGAAAATTCTCCCTTTTCATTTTTAAGACTAACAATTTGAGTTTCCTCTTTCCTTTTTCTAATCAAATTCATTAAAGGTTCATCTGTTTTGTTGTTGTTGTTGTTGTTTTTCATAAAACCAACTCTTATTTTTATTTATTAATTCAATAGTTTTTTTAACCTTCAATTTTATTAATCTTTCCTTCAGTTTTTAGAATTTCAAGTTTGGTATATGATTGGGGGTTTTAAATTTGCTCTTTTTCTAGCTATTTTACTTGCAAGTCCAATTCATTGATCTTCTCTTTTTCTATTTTATGCAAGTAAGCATCTAGAGATATAAAATTTCCTTTTATTACCACTTTGGCTGCATCCCACAAATTTTGGTATGTTGTCTCATTATTGTCATTCTCTTGGATGAAATTAATTATGTCTATGATTTGCTGTTTTTACCCATTCATTCTTTAGGATGAGATTATTTAATTTCCAATTACTTTTTGGTCTATTTTCCCCTGGCTTTTTATTGAATGCAATTTTTATTGCATCATGGTCTGAAAAAAATGCATTTACTATTTCTGCCTTTCTGCATTTCATTTCGAGGTCTTTATGTACTAATACATGGTTAATTTTTGTATAGGTTCCATGAACTGCCGAGAAGAAAGTGTACTGTCTCCATTCAATTTTCTCCAAAGATCTATCATACCTAATTTTTCTAGTATTCTATTTACCTCTTTAACTTGTTTTTGTATTTATTTTGTGGTTTGGTTTATTTAGTTTTTAGAGAGTAACGTTGAGATCTCCCACTATTATAGTTTTGCTATCTATTTCTTCTTGCAGCTCTCTTAACTTCTCCTTTACGAATTTCCAAGCTATATCACTTGGTACATATATATTTAATATTGATATTGCTTCATTATCTATGGTACCCTTTAGCAAGATATAGTTTCCTTCCTTATCTCTTTTAATTAGATCAATTTTTGCTTTTGCTTGATCTGAGGTCAGGATGACTACCCCTGCTTCTTTTTTTTTTTTTTTTTACTTCACCTGAAGCATAATAGATTCTGCTCTAGTCTTTTACCTTTACTCTGTATGTATCACTGTTTTAAATGTGTTTCTTGTAAACAACATATTGTAGGATTCTGACTTTTAATCCAGTCTGCTATCCACTTCCACTTTATGGGAGAGTTCACCCCATTCATATTTATAGCTAAAACTACTAATTCTGTATTTCCTGCCATTTTATTATCTCCAGATTATATTTTTCTCTTTTCTTTTCTTCTTTCGCTCCTCCCCAGTACTTAACTTATGAGAAGCACTTGACTCAAGTAGCCCTCCCCTTTAAAAATCTCTCTCCCTCTAGAGTCCTTCCCCTTTTCTTATAACTTTCCCCTACTATTTGTTTCCCTTTTATTTATCCTACCCCTTTCTTTTTCAACTTTCCCCCCACATTTTTCAATAAGGTGAGAGAAGTTTCTCTGTAAACCAAATATGTCTAATATTTTCTCTTTGAGCTAAATCTCATTTGAGAAGGTTCACACAATGTTCATCCCCCTCCCATCTTTCCCTCATATATAATAGACTTCCTTTGCCTCTTTGTGAAATGTAATTTCCCTCATTTTACCTCCCCTTTTCCCTTTTTTCTGGTACAATCCCCTTTCCACCTCTAGTTCCATTTTATATTATAAGAGAAAAGTCAAATTATACATGCACTCTCTATGTAACCCATCACAGAATACAGTTCTCAAGAGTTCTTTTTACATTTTTATGCTTCTCCTAAATCCTCTATTTGGAGGTCAAATTTTGTTTGGCTCTGGTCTTTTCCAGAAATAAATGAAATTCACATGTTTCATCGAATGCCTATTTTCTTCTCTGGAAGTTTAGTGAGTAGTTTATTCTTGGCTGTTCCCACTTTCCAAGTTCCTTTGCCTTTCAGAATATCAGATTCCAGGCCCTTTGGTCCTTTAAGGCAGAAGCTGCCAGATCCTGGATAATCCTTATTGTGCTTCCTCAGTATTTGAATTGCTTTTTCTGGCTGTTTATAATATTTTTTCCTTAGTCCAATAGTTCTGAAATTTAGTCACAACATTCCTTGGAGTTTTAATTTTTAGGTCTCTTTCAAGAGGTATTTGGTGAATTCTTTTAATGTCTATTTTACCTTCTGATTCTATGACATCAGGGCAGGTCTCTTTGATTTCCTGAAAAAATAAGTGCCTAAGCTCTTTTTTTCATCATAGTTTTCAGGGAATTCAATAATCCTTAGATTGTCTCTTCTAGATCTATTTTTCAGGTCAATCGTTTCCAAAGTAGGTAGTTTACATTTTTTTTCTATTTTTTCATTTTTTTTGGTTTTGCTTGACTGATTCTTGCTTTCTCATTGAGTCATTCATTTTCATTTGTTCAGTTCTGATTTTTAATGAATTATTTTCTTCACTTACTTTTTTTACTTCTTTTTATATTTGTCCAATTTGATTTTTTAAATGAGTTGTTTTGTTCTATGGAATTTTTTTCCATTTCACAAATTCTGTTTTCAGGGAGTTGTTTTCTATTTCCATATTATCTTTTAATGAATTATACGCCTTTTCCAAACTCTCTTGCAAAGTTTTCCTTTCCTTTTCCCATTTTTCTTCTAGTTCACTTTTAAGATCCTTTTTAATTTCTTCTAGATGAGCCTTGTGTGATGGGGACCAGGTTATACTGCCTTTTGAGACTTCATCTGGAGATAATCTGCTTTTAGTCTCCTCAGGGGTTGAAATTTGTTCTTCTTTTTCACCACAAAAACTATCTGTGGTTAGAGTTCTCTTTGCCTTGTTACTCATTTTTTTTTCCCCAAAAAAAGTTGGATCTCCTTTTAGGGCAAGGGAGGTTTTCTAAACTTCTGCTACAAGCAGGAGCAGCTGCTCTAGATCAGTGCTGACTCATTCCCAATGCTGAGTGGGCGTGGCCAGGTCTTGTGAGACTTTAGTGTTTTGGGGTCCATTATTTACATTTTGTGTTTGTGTTGGATGTTTTATAACTTCTCTGCTAATCTACTGGTTTGCAACCAGGGCAGAGTGGCCAACACTGTTGTAAATTCTTCCCCATAGATTCTCCACAGTGCAGAATCTGCACTGCACCTTGTCCTGGGTCTGCACAGCATGCCCTGGTATCTGTGCTCTAGCATCTGTGTGCTCTGCCAGCCTGCACCTGGCTACATTCTTTGTGTCTGACTGAAACACCTTTTTCTGGCAATCTTCAAAATTATCTTCTGCTTGTAATTTGCCACACTCCCAATATTCATGGATTCTGCCCGTCTAGAACTAATTCAGAGGCTGAATTTGCTAATTAGTTGAGGGATGTGCAAGAAGATCAGAAAGAAGCATGTGTCTTCTCAGCCATCTTGGCTCCACCCCCTCCTATTTCACTTTTCTATTTAATAATACAACCAACATCTATATAGTACTTTAAGGTTCATAATGCTCTTAATAAATATAGTTATTTTATCAACACAACAATTCTATGATGTAGATGTTATTATTCTGCCCATTTCTCAGTTGAGAAAGCAGAAGCAAACAGAGGTTAAGTGACTTCCCTAGTGTCACAGAGCTAGTAAATATCTGAAGCCAGTTTGAATTCAGTTTTCCTTAATTGCAGGCCCAGTATTCTCTATACTGTGCCACCTTGATAACTCATGTGTGTCCTTTAAACTTAGCACATAATATTAATATTTGCTTTAATATTTGCAGTTAAGTATTAACCTTAAGTATTTGCTTAATAAATGTTCTTTTATTCATCCATTCATTTATGCCTTGAGATATATTCATCTACTCAGACCTAAAAAAATTCTTCCCTTTACCCTTCTATTCTAGCCAGTTATATTGTCCCATCTCCTTTCTCCTCTTCCTAATCAAATTTCTTAAAAAGTAATTCACTGCAACTACTTCCCATTTCCCCCATCATCTGCTTTTTCCTAGACCCTTTCAATCTGGTTTTCATCTCTGACCATCTACTGAATTTGCTATTTCAGACATCAACTCTTAATCTCTGTATCCAGTGACTCTTTTTTGAGTCCTCATCTTCTCTGACCTCTCCTAGTATTCTCCTTCCTTCTGGAGAACCTCATGTTTCTTAGGTTCATAAATGCAACCCTACCCTGTCATTCCTTTTAACTCTCTAAAGGTTCCTTTTCTAAGGGACCCACATGTGCAAAAATGTTTGTAGCAGCCCTTTTTGTAGTGACAAGGAAATGGAAATAGTAGATGTCCATCAGTTGGAGGATGACTGAATAAGTCATATGAATGTTATGGAATATTATTGTTCTGTAAGAAACGATCAGGAGGATGATTTCAGAGGGGCCTGGAGAGACTTACATGAACTGATGCTGAGTGAAATGAGCAGAACCAGGAGATCACTGTACACAGCAACAAGATTATATGATGACCAATTCTGATGGACATGGCTCTTTTCACTAATGAGATGATTCAAGCCAGTTCCAATTATCTTGTAATAAAAAGAACCATCTATGGGCTTATATATCAAAGAGATTTTAAAGAAGAGAAAGGGACCTGTATGTGCAAGAATGTTTGTGGCAGCCCTCTTTGTAGTAGCCAGAAACTGGAAACTGAGTGGATGCCCATCAATTGGAGAATGGCTGAATAAATTGTGGCATATGAATATCATGGAATATTATTGTTCTGTAAGAAATGACCAGCAGGATGATTTCAGAAAGACCTGGAGTGATTTACATGAATTGATGCTGAGTGAAATGAGCAGGACCAGGAGATCATTGTATATTTCAACAACAATACGATATGATGATCAATTCTGATGGACATGGCCCTCTCCAACAATGAGATAAACCAAATCAGTCCCAATAGAGCAATAATTAATTGAATCAGCTACACTCAGTAAAAGAACTCTGGGAGATGACCACTACATAGAATTCTCAATCCCTCTATTTTTGTCCACCTGCATTTTTTATTTCCTTCACAGACTAATTGTACACTATTTCAAAGTCTGATTCTTTTTGTACAGCAAAATAACTGTATGGACATGTATACATATATTGTACTTAACTTATACTTTAACATATTTAACATGTATTGGTCAACCTGCCATCTGGGGGAGGGAGTGGGGAGGAGGGGAAAAGTTGGAACAAAAGGTTTGCAACTATCAATGATGAAAAATTACCCATGCATATATCTTGTAAATAAAAATCTATTTTTTAAAAATGCAATTTAAGCTAAAAAAAAAAATCTACACCCAGAGAGAGAACTGTGGGAACTAAGTGTGGATTACATCATAGCATTTTCACTCTTTTTGTTGTTATTTGCTTGCATTTTATTTTCTTTCTCATTTTTTTTTCTTTTTTGATTTGATTTTTCTTATGCATCAAGATAATTGTATAAATATGTGTGAATGTATTGGATTGAACATGTATTTTTACCATGTTTAACACATACTGGATTATGTGCCATCTTGGGGATGGAATGCAGGAAAGGGGTGGAAAATTTGGAAAACAAATTTTTTCAAGGGTTAATGTTAAAACATTATCCATGCTATGTTTTGAAAATAAAAAGCTTGAATTAATAATAATTTTTAAAAGTTCCTTTTCTACATCATTCTTCTGGATCTTCATCTTGGTCTTCAAGTATTTATCCAAATGAAGACTTTGGAACTCTTCTTTCCTGATCCTACATTAACTCCCTCAGGAACTTCTTTCTCCATCAACTTTCACCCATTACAGAGGAGTCCATGGCAAATTTCTGGCTCAATATGCCATTATCTCAAACTTGAACCATGCTTTTTTTCTCCATCCAGTCTCCCATATCCTAAAACCCAGAATCAGAGTCACCGAGCTGAGAATTGAAAGGGAATTAAGCAACTATAGAATGCAACCTGTACACAAATAGTAGAATATCCCTGCTAGGTGATCATCCTGCCTCTGCATGAAGTTCTTCATGAAAGAGATACCTACTACCTAACAAGGGAGTTCATTCCACTTTTCCACAGCTCTAATTATTGTAAGTTCTTCCTAAATATGCCTCTTTGAACTTTCCACCCATTGCTCCTGGCTGTGCCTTGTAGAACCAAACAGAATAGGTTGGTCTTTTCTACATGATAAGGCTTTTAATGTTCAAACACTTAACACAGCCATCACATTCCCCCTTAAGACTTCTTTTCTCCAATATAATCATACTCAGTTCTTTCACTTAATCCTCATGTCATGAACTCAGGCCTTTCACCATCCTGGCTACTTTCCTCTGGACATTCTGTAGTTTATCAATGTTCTTGAATCTCACTGCCTGGAACTGAACACAGTTCAAATGATCTTTTGATGAGATAGAGGGCATTAGGATCGTCATCTCCATATGCCTGGAAGCCAGGCCTCTCCTAATATAAGCCCAAGGTCACACTAGTCCTTTTGGCTGCTCTAGCACAGTGCTGACTCATATTAAGTTTGCAGTTCACTAACACCATCAGATCCTGAAAAACCAAAAACAATAAAATGTTGATCCTGGGCTCCTTTTTTTTTTTTTCCCCCACAGTTGAAGCTTTAATAAATATACTATTGAATACTAATAATTAAAACAAAAACAGACTGGCTGTACATAGCCTACAGGAAAGCCATGATCTGGAGTTATAGTGGAACATGACTAAACAGATAAGATACAGATTCGCCATTATATGGTCTCTGTATGGCTTTAGCTAGTATCATTGAAATGTCAATAACCTGGATTTCAGAGCCATGCTTCATTTTTTTTTCTTATGGAATTGTATTTGTGACTGCCACACTAGCCTCCTTTTAACATTGATGGAATTGATTTTCTTCTACCCAAATATAAGAGATGACATTTATCCTTATTAATATCATCTTATTAGATTCAGACCAATGCTTTAGCATGGAGAAAGGGTCCAGGAGGAGGAGGAAAGAGAAACAACAAACATTTATTAAAGTGCCTACTGTGTGCCAGGTATTGTTCTAATCACTTTACAAATATTACTTTATTTGTTCCTCACACCAACCCTGTAAGGCAGATATTAGTGTCATCCCCATTTTACAGTTGAGGAAACCAAGACTTACCCAGAGTCACACAGTAAGTTTTGGAGGTAAGATTTGAAATCAGGTCTTACTAACTCAACCTTCTATCCACTGTACCATGAGCTGCCTGTCAAAATCCTTTTAGGTCCTGACTCTATTATCTTTTGTCTCTTCTCCTGCTGTCATACCCAAGTGGTGATCATTGTAAGGATGCGGTTCCCGCAAAACAAGAGAAGGGAATTGTAAGGGCCCTTTAAATGGGTGGAAACGGTGCAATGGGAGATTGAGGCCCAGAAGAAATCTCTGTGGATATTAGGACTGCCTTGTAGGTGGGATCTTGGCCATGATGAGATAGCTTTGTAATGGGTGACTCTCTCGCTGATTGGCTGTGTGTGACCTCACAGGCCCTTTATAAGCCCACTGCAGGCAGCAGTCGCTCTCTTTAACCTGGCGCTCTTCACCCTGGCTCCCTAGCCTGGGTGGCCAAGCCAAGATGGATAGCCGAAAGAGGTAAGGATTTTGGTAGTGAACACGTGGGTCTTCTGACCAGGTGTTCACTCGGGAACCAACAAGTCAGGGCATCAGTCAGGGCATTATGTGAGTAGGTATAATAAAGGCTTTTAAGATTACACGTGGCTGTTCTTGAGTGTGCTACCGGTTATTAAGCTATAGATTCAAGAAATCGTGGCCAGAGACCTTTGAAGGCCTCAGAGGAGGCGAGCCGGGTAGAGTTCACACTGCTAAGCACAGTGGTCAAAAGTACTCTGTTGGACCTAGGACAGACTAGTAATTGTAACTGCAAGGAGTGCATGTTACAGATCATGTTACTTCTACTCTAACAATACAGTGTGCATTTTTTCTTCCTCCCTGATGCCATAACCACCACCCATGAAGGTCTTCATTACCATCTACTTGAAGCTGAAATATTAAAGTTGGTTCTGCATCATTTTCTTATTGATCTTATTTACAGTTAATTGATTTTGTACTGCAATTGCTTAAGTTACGGTTGTCTCTGAACTTAGTGCACAATTCAGTTGGCCTGTAATGTTAAGTTCAGAAACCGTTTTTCTTACTAAACACTGTTCCATTCTTGCCTCAAGGAACTTTACTCATCAAAAGGAATGTGTGGATCCCAGAGAACCTGAGTCTAATATATTTTTACCACCATGCTGTTCTTCAAGGATGTCTAGTTTGTTGTCCAAAAAGTCTAGACTACTATCTTACAGGTAGATTCAAACAATGAATACTTATTAACAGCAGGGAAGGAGGGTGTCATTGCTAGCCCCTCACTACCAAACTTCCAAACAATCATATTGCTTCCCTATTCTATTCTTTTTTCTATATTCCCCAATATCTACAAAAGAAAGCTGTTCCCCTCATTTGGGCTCTTAGACTACTGGGGAAGTTGCAATCCTATTTATTGGTAGATTCTGGCTTTACCACTAAATTGATCATGCTCAAAATTTTGTCTTGGTTTACCTTATTTTAACTGTTTCAAAGTTCTTCAATAATATCTATTAATTAACATTTATTAAGCTACATGACACTATGCTAGGTCTTGGGGGTACGATAGCAAAAGTGAAACCATTCCTTCTCTCAAGGAATTTGTGTGCTATTGAGGAGACCACATATAGAGAAAGACAGACAGATATAGAGATAAATAGATATAGATTTGTATTGTATACATACATACATATATACACACAATGAAGACAAAGGAAATAGAGATGGGAAACAGCAGCTAAGAAACTTTAGGAAAGGTTTTATTTTTATATATAGTACAAGCTATATTCTAAAAAGAGGAATGCTATAAAATATATATGAGGAGTTTGGGTTTTTTTGCAGCCATATGAAATGACCAGTGAAAAAAGCATGAAGACAAGAAGTAGATGCCATATGTGAGGAATAAAAGAAATCCATTTGAGCTGGGTTATGCAAAGAGAAGTAATACAGAATGACACCATAAAGAGAGATTGGGGCCAGATTTTGAAGGGCTCTAAAAGCTAGAAGACTTTCTATTTTATCCTAGAGAAAATAGGGAGCTTCTGGGTAGGGGAGTGCTATGCTCAGCTCTGCATGCAAGGGAAATCACTGGCAACAACTGTGTGAAAGCTAGATTGCAATGGGGAGTGACTTAAGGTAATAAGAACAATTGGGAGGTTATTGCAATAGCCTGAGAAAGGTAATGAGAGACACAAACCTTAATGGCTATCTCTTTATTCTTTCTCTTCTCCAGACACCCTTGTGGCTCTTTCAGGTTTAACTTCTTAATTCATAAATCTGGTCTTGTCCCCTCTGCTCAAAAATCCAAGGGCTCCCTATTGCCAATCCAGGGGCTCCCTACTTTCCATCAAATGAGTTTCAAGCTCCTCTGTCAGGTTTTTAAGGCCTTCCAGAATCCAATATTATTCTTCCTTTCTAACATCTCATACTACTCCTCTCATGTATTCTATTCTCTGCTTTAATTGGACTGAGCCTATGTTTTCCTATCTCTGCTCATGTGATTCCCTGTGTCTTAAAATTCTTTCTTTCAACTTCCTAACTCATATTCTACTTTCCTTGGCATAAGTAAGCAGCTAAAAAAGCTCAAATTCCACAAATCTCTTGCCTGAGTTAACTTGGGCAAGTTACTTAATCTGAAGTAGATTGTTTTTTCTTCTAGATGAACTAGATGGACTCTAAGGTTATTTTTAATTCCAGATTTATCATCTTATATCATGAATGGTCATTTCTAATCTTTCCCCTTCTCTTCAAACTCCATTACCCCTATGCCTCTTTCTACCTATGGCTATGTCCTCTCCCCATAGCCACTTCATTTAGCATGATTTGTGCATTTATTTAGAATGTGTCATTGTCTTGTCTTATTGTCATATTTCCCCCCTACTAAACTGTAAAGCACCATGAGGTCAGATACCTACCCCTGCCTTGTCTAAATTGTACTTCATCCAGTGCCTAATACAGTGTTCTGAACAGATTGAGTATTTAATATTTATTGATTTGAACTGAATTAAATCTTTGACAACTTGATTTCCACAGGGCAGTAGAATTAAAGACATATTACTGATGCAGTGTGGTCCCAGGACCTGGGGAGCAGTTGCACAGAGGCTGGGGGCACCAACCCTTAGATGAATGAGCACTTGCCACCTTTCTCTAAGACAGTCCCAGGAGAAGAAAAAAAAATCTAGCAGAGAAGAGAAAGAGGATGTAAATCTTTCTCCCTTCTTGGCAATGCAGAGTACAAATCCATAGATGTAAATCCTGGGCAGCTAAATAGCTGGATGTCGCGTTTAATGCTGTTGGAAAGGTTCCACCTTCCCTGCTGCCACTGCACCCAGTCCTTGGAAACGCCTCCTTAAAAGAATCTACGAGATTGATGTCATGCAGCACAGCTCAAGCTCCTCCTGCATCCTGAGTACTTTTCAAAAGAAACACAAAAGGCTCTCCTGCCGTCCTGTGGTTAGCTCCTGTGGCTTTGCAAGTGGAGAAATGAAGGTAGGGTGCTTTTCAGTGCATCCTGCCCAGGTAGATAAGCCAAAAAAGAACAAGGCAGGGGGACAGAGTGAACTTAACACTGGAAAGGAGACAAAGGACCAAGGCTCTAGCCTAGTACCTGGCTGCTACAGGATGGCCTTTCCAATCTTATTGGTACAGCACTTCCTGTCCTGCCATGTTGGACTTCTTGCTCTTCCTCATACACACCACACACTCCACCTTTCCCTGGACTGTCTCTCATGTCTTTAATGCTCATCCTCCATATCTTTGCCTCTTAGAATCTCATCTCCTTCAAAATTCTACTTACTATCTTTGGCAAGAAATCTTTCCTAAGCCCCTAAATAGAGTGCCTTCCCACCCAAAATACCTTGCACTTAATTACTTTGTACATATTTTGTATTTATTCATTTTATATTTATTCTATATGTACTGATAAGAAATATGTTATGCATAATGTATTTCTTATCTGTATATGGAGACAAATACATTGTATCTATGTGTATATACATATACATGTCTCCTTATTTACATACACACCATATACATATATGTATGTATATATGTAGAGAAGAAACATATTGTATGTGTAACAATGTATTTCTTGTCATACAGACACACAAACACACATACATACATACACACACAATGTATTTCTTGTCTATCACATTAGAATATAATTTTTTACAAGCGGGGAACATTTCATTCTTTGTACATGAAACCTCAGCACCTGGAAAATGATTGACAATTAAAAATCCTTGATAATCAACTGATTAAATATACAGACAGAAGTATAACACAAGGAAAACTGAGACAGGAGAGAGCAATAGCAGTTGAGGAAAGAGTTAGGAAGAGAGGAAGTCAGGGAAGATTTCATGCAGGAGATGGAAGTTCATTCAAATTTTGACTATAAGGGGCAAGGATGAAGCACATTTCAGCCATGGAGATGGTTGATAAGAATGCAGTTCAGGAGGATCAAGTTGAGAGAAAAGCTAATAAATTATTTTTGCTAGAACATAGATTTTGTAAAATGGAGTAAGTAAAAACCACAAAGATAGGAGTGATCGGTGTCAGACAAAGCCTAGAAATAGGAAAGTCACTGAAGGTTTTTAAGCAAAGGAGTTAAGGGGAATTAGAGTACATAGAATAGATAGGAACTCAATAGTTGAGGAAGGTAGTACTATGGGCATTAATAAAAGCAAAGGGTAAAGGGTGGGGGCCAGCATAAAGGGAATATAAAATAATCTAATGAGGTTGGAATTTAGAATAGATGAAGGAAAATAATATGGATCAGAGATGGAAAGGTACAAAAACTTTGGGACTGAGGTACAAAATGAAAAATAAATTGCATGTGACATGATTCATAGAGGTTTCAAAAGGCATGTCTGCCCAAAATATTTCTGGAAGTGGTCCTTATAACCATATGCACAGATTTCCTTAGTGAGGTAAGCTGTAAACAAACCAACAGACCTGGTAAAATCTTTGAGAAGAAAGGACAACCTCCTCAGATAATACAGTATCAACCTTTGGCACATAACCGTGATGGCAGGGCTTGAATAATCCTGCAACTTTCCTTCATTTCTTTGTTCACGCTACCCCCTAGTGATGACTTTAGTTTTTAATGAAATCCCTTTGCATCTCCTTTTTTCTAGCGAATCACATATTCCTGCCTGCAGTTGATGATGCTAAGGAGATACAATATTTTGCCTTTACCTATAACCATACCAGTCTATTCTTTGTCACTGGCATACAGGTTGCACCTTCCTACCTCCAGAGTAAGAATCCATCAAGATTTATTAAGAGTCTATTATGTTCCAGGAACTTGTACTAAGTGCTGGCAATACAGACATGAGGGAAAGTATGAAGGACTGTCATATCTTTCTCTGTATTGCCCATCAGTTGGGGAATGGCTGAATAAGTTATGGTATATGAACGTTATGGGAGGCTTGGAAAGACTGCTAAGTGAAAGACCTTTCTGGAAAGATGCTAAGTGAAATTGAGCACACGGCAGCAACAAAATTATATGATGATCAATTCTGATGGATGTGATTCTTTCCAACAATGAGAAGGTTGAGGTCAGTTCCAATGATCTTGTGATGAAGAGACATTCACACAATTGTAAGAACTGAGGGTGGACCACAGCATAGTATGTTCACTCTTTTAGTTGTTGTTTGCTTGCATTTTGTTTTCTTCCTCATTTTTTTTTTCTTTTTGATCTGATTTTTCTTGTGCAGCAAGATAAATGTATAAATATGTATATATATTTAACATATATTTTAACATGCTTAACATATATTGTATTACCTGCCATCTAGGGGAGCAGGTAGGAGGAGGGGAAAATCTGGAACACAAGATTTTGCAAGGTCAATGTTGAAAAATTATCCATGCATATGTTTTGAAAATAAAAAGCTTTAATAAAAAATAGAAATATGTATATAAAAAAGGGGTCAGAATTATCACCTGCCTACATAACCTTCTATGGCTCAAACAGATTTCCTGTTCCAGATCATCTGTGATATCTGCTTTGAATCCAACCCTTTTATAGGAACATACTATGCACATTTTTACCTCCCAGCTTTCATATAGTTTCCCTTACCTGGAATGCCCTTCCCCAATACTAATCCAACCTATCCAGTATTTACCACAGACTAACAGAGCTGCCAGCCTGAACTCAACAAAGCTCTAATGAGTATTGCTGGCTTCTTTCAAACCATAAGGAAGCAATGAGCCATCCTACTCAGCTAAGAGAGGCTAACAGAAGGTTTACCTCAGAGTCAGCTTAAAGTAATTCTTTATATTATATTTAGTGCTGATTCAAAATTTCCAACATCTTTTGGATCCTTAATGAGGATCTTGTGTCTTTCTGCCAAACCCATTTCAGGGATTCTGAAGAAAAAAATGCTAGAAAATATTATAAAACATACAACCAATAACTATCACTCCCTCCCATTCCCCCAACCCCACCAAAAAAAAAGTGTTAAATAAATTTTGACTTATTCAATAAATGTTTAAGATGGTGTATTTAATGGATTAATTTGTAATTTTTTTCATTATAAACATTCTAACTCACTCATGGTTCTCATCTTGTGATTCTTAGCCACATGGTCTCATTACCCTTCAGAGTAATTCAGTCTTTATTTAACATTCATAAGTTCACAGGTACAAGAGACCTCATAGGTCAACTGGTCAATCCTCTCATGTTATAGATGAGTTAACTGAGGCTACAAGAAAAAACAACTTGCCCAAGATTACAGCTAATAAATGTCTGCAAAAAATTCCTACTTCTTTTCACTGTATAATGCTATTCTCTTCAGTTAGCAGTTGAAGCACTCCAGCCATCACTTTTACTAATCACATGTACTCTAAATATGTTATGCCATAGTATTAGCTGTAGGCTATTAACGCCTACGATAACAGATGAAATACTCAAATACTTTTAATTAAAGCATAGTAAACAGATGAGGCCAGCTGCATTCTTCATGGCTTAACGTATTAAAAGACAGTGCCATGTTTTTAGTAGCTGCTTAATAAATGTTTTTAAAATTTAAGTATAACTGCAACTTTTATCTGGAAGTGCTTAATTTTGTGTACCCAACTTTCCAAGTCTCAACCCAAAATCATCTTTTTTTTTTTTCCCAAAAATTATATCCCAGGTTTTCCAGGTACAGTTTTAAATCTGTTTTCATCTGTTGACTATCAAGCATTTTGTCAGCACATTTTATTCTGAATTTCCCAGCTTATAACCAAAATTCTTTTAGTGTTCGTTATATTAAGAGGTCAAGGAAGCTAATTTCTATCTATGACTAAGAAAAATAGTGCAGTTTTCACTTCCCAAGGCTAATGATGGTTTTTTAAGGACATTGTATTAGTAGAGAGCAGGCATGATTTCAAGGGCACAAATTTATTAGCTTCCTAAAATGGGATTACTAAGACAATGCAAAATGCTAGACTTTCAGTAATTTAATAAAATTACAAAACATCTGGATTTGTAAAACCTGTTACATTAGTTTTTTACTTTTCCCTCATACACCAGATGAAAATCAGTTTTTTGTAGAAAAATTCAAACAAAACCTAACATTTTTAATATATTTTTAAATGTTTTTAACACATAGATCTTTGGTAGACATAGTTTCCCTTGCCTACAACATCTTTTCCCCATTACCTATTTTTGCTGTGACTAAGAGTTATCAGCCAGCATTGGGCAAGGGCTGTCTAGTAACACTTCTGAAGCTACTAAAATGCTAATTCTAATACATAAGAAAACTAATAAGGCCTCAATAAGGCTAACAGGAAACTTAACAGCTAACAAAAGGTAGGCCAAAGTACTTCAGATTCAAATTACACTTATGATTTATTTAAAGTTCATAGTTCTAAATATTACCTGACAAGGTTAGGAAATTCCTTTTAACTTCTACAGCCTTGCTTTGTACATTTCTGAATCTTTAAAAATTCCTACAAAAGAACTGTATATTATATATAATTGCATTACCTAACAGAGGAATCTTAATGAAAACACTAGTCAAAGGAAATTGAGATCTGGTACTCACTATCCCTGGAAACTATCTGACATTTTTCTTTCTTGTAATAATCTTTTTGTATTCATTCTCTAGTCATCTTTTTTGTTTCAGTCTCAACTCAGGTGAACTGGTAGGTTTTTGTTTTATAAATCAAAATTATCTAACTTCTTAAGTACTATGCTAAGAACTGGGAAAACATACAAGCATGACATTCCCCTGCCTTAAGTTTGCATTCTAATAAAGACAAAAAGGGACGTAGAAAGGGAAAAGCACAGCATTTTTTTAATAGCCCTGAATAGACTTGAAGACCTGGTTTTCAGGAACCTCAGCAAACATTTCAATTAAACCGTAACAAAGAATACTGGATTATTGCCAAGTCACATGTGACTTTGGACAAGAATATTTCATTTGTAAAATGAGGTATTTATCCTAAATAACTCTAGAAGACATTAAAATTAAATACTATAATCTTAAAAAGTATTTGTCTCATGGGAGGGTGGTTTTATTAGTTGGAGACAAAACTCAAGATCCCAAATGACATTTCATACAAGTTATTTTATTCAGGAGCCAGTGGGAAATCCAAGCTTAAAATGATGGTGTACATTGTTTTAATTACAAGGCAAAATCATTTCAACACACCATTTTACAGCACAATTTTGTATTTTTAAAAAATGCCGAGTACTGAACACAAGTAGTACTTTTAATAATTTAATCAGTTTACCATTTCTAAGATCTAACACTTATAAGTCACTTAGATTTAAGTATTCAAGATACTAAGTGAATATTGATAAATGGCCAAGGACTTCTGCCCAAGTAGAAATATAAATCTCTATTACATTAAAATGGAAGTTGGGGAACAATTATCACCTAGAAGACCTGAAAAGCTAACCGATGTTTAAACAAGTTAAAATATCTTCCCAATTAAAAATTAGGCTACAATTGAAATTCAAAATTAAATACCTAGGTTCTCAAGAATCTAAGTAAATGTGATGTAATAGCCGCACTTAAAAATTAAAGACAAGCTTAGCCCAAATGAGTCAAGGTCCTTCCAGCTGAGGTATTTATAGGTGCCTTCTAAAGATCATTTCAGGATACTCTGACTGAACTAAGTATTTTCTACCTTCACTCCCTCCTCTCCAGCTGCCTAGCCTTTTCCTTACTCCTTCAGCTCACTCACAATTGTCATAGTTCCTGGAGGTGCATCCAACTGCTCCCCTTTATGGCAGCCCCATCATTCCTGTACCAAATCCATGATCTTGCCTTCTAGTGATGCTATTAACTTCCTGGCTACTAATCACTTTCCATTACACAGGGATGGTAGATTGTTTCATTCTTGTAATTGAATCTTCTGGCACCTAATAGGCACTTAAAACTCTTGCTTTTAAATTTATATACCTGGTACTTGATAATAAAAATGTGATTAAATGTTGACAGTGCATTTATCTCCTTGTGAGAACACTGGGGGGGGGGAGGGAAGAATCACTGGATTTAGGGTCATAATGGTTCTATTAGCTATCTCCAGAAACACCCTTGTGGACATGAACCAAAAGTAGTGCCTTGCTGTTACAGATGTCACTTGTTGAATGAGGATGACTAGAGTTTCAACTTTCTCAATCAATTCATGTACTATTTCAAAAATTAGTATTTGAGTTGGTATGTATAAATTTTTTGATATCTCAAAAACAGATTTTACTATGTGGTTGAGTCATTTCAGTTGTGTTCCTGACCCCTTTTGGGAAGGTAGGTTGGTCTCTTGGCAATGACAGTGGAGTGGCTGGCCATTTCCTTCACGCCCATTTTATAGATGAACAAACTGAGGCAAACAAGATTAAATGATTTCAATTAACAGATTTCAATTTACGAAGATGTCTTGCTAATTCTAAACCCAGTGCTCTATTCACTGCATCATTTAGCTGCCCCAGTTTCTACCTCATTTCAAACTATTTTATATATATATATACACACACAAAATTCACTGAAGACTGTGTAAGTTTTTTTATAGTTTATTTATGCTGATGAAAACATTATCGGCCTCGAATAAACATCATCCATAGTTCCTTTTAGTCCTTCTGCAAATAAAAAAATAAAATATATAAAAGTCAGTAATTAAAGATTTCAAACTGGCAGTTAACAAATCAAATATCCATGCAAAAACATGTACCATTAGTAAATCAAGAGCCTGGTTATTTTGGTCAATGTTCAATATAACAGTATAACAAGAGTTAAATATATGTTAATTTTATTAAGTCCCAATCTATGGTTTATTAAAAAAAAAAAAAAAAAAAAACCTGCTATCAGTTAAAAGTTTAGTTTTCAATGTTAAGATACTACCAGGGCTCTTAATAAAACATTTCTACATCTACTTCCTAAAGCACATGCTTCTCTAAACTGGCATATCAGTAACTAAAATGGCTACTCATCTAAACAAAAAGCTTGAATTATACCTGTTATGAAATCTCCAGCTCACTGAATCAGTGGCAGAAGGAGGGAGAAAGATAAAGGAAAAAAAGTGTCATTAATAGTTACTTTCAAGCTCCAAAGGTAAAATGATCTGCATGTAAAAGCATGCAATCAAACACCTTACAGTTTTCTTTAGCTTTTCAGAGTAGTACTCAAGACACATTAAAGTATCTATTTCTAAACAATGATTTTACTCTTACCACTCATTTCTGGGAAAACAGTCCCCAGTCACTATTGGATTCCAAAACAAGGTGACTAGTGATTTATAATCTCAAAATAGAAAGTTCATTCATAATACTTAGGAACTCTGACAATTTGGACTAAATTAACAAAATTCACTCCTAATTTATAAACAGAACAAGTCCAAGTACTCAAAGCAACTTTCTATGGTCAACAATATAAAATTACGTAAGGACCAGTATAATAACAGAACATTGAATTTAAGTTTAATTTTTCATGCAATTTCCTTTCAAAAGATTTAAACTGACATACCTAGAAGAAAATAGCAAAAGCAGAATTTAGCTAAAAAATCTAAAACTACTCTTGGCAACTGGCTAAGAACAATTGGTACAGGTACTTACAACAGTCTTTATACTGAATTCCCATATAACTAACAGTACTAATTGTGCCTGTTCTTAAAATTGATCATTATGACTTTTCATATCAATGCAAATGGATAATTTGACAAGATAGTAAATATACACTTAACATCATGTATTCTGACAAAATGTCTCAATTGAGACTAGAAATCTAGATAGAAATAGGAAATAGAATAGAAAAGCTAGAAATCTAAATAGAAAAGTGAAATCAATGTATTAAATGTCTTTCAATGCTGTATCAAAGGGCAAATTGTAATTTAATCTTTTTTTCATTCCTGGAATCTATTGAGCTAACTTTTGAAGCAGCACTGGGGAACCTATAATCCAAAATGATAAGAAAATAAACACAAGGAAATATTTTATCAGTGCCTAAGGCTACAAAAAAATCTGTCAAATTCCAATTTGTACTGGAATTAGACCATTTCCAATCAACTTTTTAAAAACCCCATTAACTACTTTGGGAGATACTAAAAATTAACTAGAAATATGAAAATGTTTGGTGGAATACAAATATTGTAAATATGTATGTATATGTATTTTGACAGAATTTGCTTGTCCATTTTTAAAGTACCCAACTCAAAAGTGATCACTATATATTTCCTTTATGGTGGGCCACTTAAAACTTTACAAAATAATTTTAATGCCACATTTCCCCAAGCACAAGGTAAACAACAGGTCTTATTTTGAGGCACCACCCCAGGTTAACAATCTAACATGCATTTCAGGAACAATAATCAGTTTCCACTTTTTTGGTCATTAACTGTTCTTGTTCTAAGGCATATTTTATACTACAGAATACCATAGAACGTCCAAAGCAGACATGCAAAGCAGAAACAAAACGTGAGTGTGATGCAATCTCTACAATCACGCTGTGTTCAAACTCAGTACCTGCTAGACACTTCATTTCTGATGAACAAGAAATCCAAGAAAGTATGGAAGAAAGGCAAAAGAAAAGGTTACGACTAAATGTGGCACAAGCACTTGTTATTTAACAACCCACAATCTTAATTTCATTCAGACTCTAGGCTGCTTAGCATAATACTAATATAAAGCTACCAGCAGGAGATATGAATTGTGGGGAACTGGAAAGTAATGCAGCAAACTTAATAGAAGAACTACTTCTCCCAACCCTTTTGGGAGATATGCATCACGCTGATTCAAATATATTGTTCCTTGGGCAGGCAACAGTTTTAAAGACCTGATTAAGTCCTAAAGAATATGTATTCCTTTGCCCTTGATGAATGAATAAACAGGACTTTTTAAAAATGAAATGAGGGTTTTTTGATTCCAATTTCTAAGAAGTCAGGAACAGTATAAATGAACCAAAGTAGATCCCCAAACTACCAATTTACAAAATGGCAAAGCTAAACTACCAAAAGGCATTCTACTGTATAGCTTCTTAAAAATATTACCTTCTGTTATCCAGAAAAAGTAGGGGGAAAATATTAAGAAAAGTTATTCAATGAAGAAACCCTTTCTTTCTATGAAATCAATATTATATTGCATTGATTTACATTAAGGTTCTTCCCTTAATCTACTATACCTTTTTGCCAGCACCGACATTTGCCTTTGCAGTACCCCTGACTTTCTTCATTCTGTTCTTGCGTTCCTTTCGCTGCTTTCTGGATGTCTTTTTCTTCTCATACAAGCCATGCTAAATAGGAGGAAATTAAGTGTTCAAATGAATGTCAAATAATGCCAATACTCTTACTCCTTAAAGGTATTCGCCTATAGCTAGGTCTCAACCCTAGGGCAACAGGGTCAAAAACACCGTTTTGTGCTTCATTTTTGTGCAATAATTAACTATGCTATAGGCCAATATTTCCATTAAAACTGGAAAAGAACTGTAAACCCTTGAAATATTAATAAAATCATCCTAGTAGTCTATGTAAAGGCATGAAATTTTGCTATAAAAACTTAAGTCATCTTCCTTAGGAGACTAAATCTGCTGTCCTTCCCCATGACCTATTTTATTCATTTCTTCAACCTAGCAAAATGAGACAGTGAGCTCCAGGCAATAAACTTTAATTCAAGTTCTAGACAAAAAAAGGCCTTGTCCTAAAGCAGTGATGCTCAAACTTTTTAAATAGGGGCCAGTTCACTGTCCCTCAGACTGTTGGAGGGCCAGACTATAGTAAAAACAAAAGCTCACACTCTGTCTCCACCCCTCAGCCCATTTGCCATAACCTGGCGGGCCGCATAAACATCCTCAGTGGGCTGCATCTGGCCCCCGGGACCATACTTTGAGAACCCCTGCTCTAAAGCTCCAAAAGATCAGCAACCCCAGAAACAAAATGCTGGCACTAAGCGGCTTCAAAGAGGCACTGACTATAACCTTCTCAAGGAGTTGAGCCATGATGAGAGAAAGAACAATATAGGAAGATATCAAGAATGACTAAAAATTAGTGAGCGGTATTCAGGAATGACAGAAGAGAAAATCTACTGAAGATAGGATGTACACGGAGGAGTTTCCCTTTACCAGAAATGCCATTTCTTTATATAATACAAATTAATAAATAACCACAAGATACCTACCCTTGCAAGTCTGTGTTTTGGCTCATTTTTCTTTGCATAGTCAAGGGAATCATAAATCATGCCAAAGCCTGTTGTTTTGCCACCACCAAAATGGGTTCTGAACCCAAAGACAAAAATGACGTCTGGAGTTGTCTTGTACATCTTGGCCAGTTTTTCTCGAATTTCAGTCTTGGGCACTGTGGCCTTTCCAGGATGAAGGACATCTATAACCTAAAAAAGTTTATAAATTATTTATAAATTTATAATAGTTTTGTTTTTCCTATAACATTAAGAAATTAAGGTAAAATACGTAACGTGCAACAAGAAAATGGGATTTGCACACCTATATGGTATCTAGGTTATACTGTAACACATGTAAAATGTATGGGATTGCCTGTCATGGGGGGGGGAGGGAGTAGAGGGAGGGAGGGGAAAATTTGGAAAAATGATTACAAGGGATAATGTTATAAAAAAATTACTCATGCATATATACTGTCAAAAAATGTATAATTATAAAATTAATAAAAAAAATTAAGGTAAAAAACAAATCTAACTAACGTTCTTACCATCTGTTTTCGCTGAAGAAGTCTGTTTGTCATGAACTTCCTGGTTCTGATGGTTACGGTGTCATTCTGCAAATGGAATTTGGACAATTAAGAAAAATTAAGATAAATTTCAAAGTCAAGGATATCTAAGTTTTTAAGTGCAAATCCAGCCTGACACACAGGGTGACTATGATGCAGATTACATTAAGTAATCAACACTATGACTATGTGGACATAGGAAATTTCCCCACCGGGCGTTTTCAACATTAAAATCACAAACCAAATTAAAAATCACCTAAATCATTTCTATGTCATGCAGCCTACGCCCCTATGTCTTCCTTCAGGGACTACAACATTTAAGGAGGTAGCCCATGGGGGGGAAGGGAAAGTCAATTCAAGCTTCCATGTTACCTTGAATGCCATTTCCCACACAAGGCTTTTGCAAAACAGCGTTCATGACAAAGTGGGGCTTTCCACTTCGACCCCATTAGGACTTTCCAGAATTTATTACCCAAGTTTTAAGTAGGAAGTTTTGGGTTTTTTTTTTTGTTTTTTTTTTTTTTGGGGGGGAGGGTTAAATTCTTTTGTAGAGGCGAGCTGTCCAGGACAGATTAAGGGGCATACAAAGTGAAAGCAATTGGTCAAAAAGGAAACAAACCCCACCAGGCCACTCGGGCAGCTTCTAAGACATTACCTGCAAACACTACTCTAACGGATAGTTTAAAATAAGTGCAGAATAAGCAGATTTCCCGGCTTAGGACAGACTTACCTCCAAGACTCTACGCTAGGCACTAAGGACACAAAAGGGAAAAGGTTTACAGTCTCAGAAGAACAAACAGCACAATGAAATGAGAATGTTTCACTTGAATTAGGGTCCAAGTTCTAGTTCGTATAAATCCCTAATTTAAAGCATTTCTCAACTTCATCATTAGGAAAAAAACTTAAAAAAAAAAAAAAAACCACAGAAAGGAAGCCCATAGAGGGTCGTACGTCTATGCGGGGGACTTTAACCTCCCCATGGGTGAGGGTCCCTAAACGGTTCCCCTGCCCTCAGAACCTCGGGGGAAACGTGTCGTGCAAGAACGAGGAACGCAAAGACGCAACATTGAGGCCGCATAAAACTCGGACCCGCGTGAATTCCCGCGGATTAGAAGCTGGGTTGGCGCTCCTCCGGGTTAAGCTGTCTGTCTCCCGGAGACCTGCGGGGGGTGGGGGGTCTCCCTCCAGTTAAGTAGAGCCGACCACTTTTTACTCGGCACATGGCGGTTTATTGATCCCAGCCTCACTCCCTCACTCTACCCCCCCCCAGGAAGGAACAGACTGTACCCATTCCACGGATGGGACAACCGAGACTCGGGGAGATGTCAGCGCCTCCACAGACTAGGCCGGAGCCCCGGGCTCCCTTGCCGTCCCTCCCCTCCCGCGCTCCCTAGGCCCCAAACCAGCCCGGCCCGGCCCCGTGCCCCTTCTGCCCACAACTCGCCGCTCTTGGAGCGCGGTTCCCGGCTAGTTTCAACATCGGAGCGGACTAGAGGCTTCCAGGAGACGGGCTGAGAGAAGAGTCGAGAGACGAGCCGAAGGATGGCGCAGATGCGAGACGGATGGCGTCTAGACCCCAGGAAGACTCACCATGGTGGCGGCCGGCTCCTTGAGCAGCAGGACAGGGAAAGGGCCGCGAGACGCAGCAACCAATCCTATCAGAGCTCTCCCAAGGACCCCAGCGGAAGGGGCGGGTCCTAGATTTTGTGAGCTACCAAAAAGAGTGCCTGATTGAAAAAGGCCAAAGGCCGCACTCCATCTCCTTTCTTGAACCTCAGTAAAGACACTTTCCTTTCCATTTCTGTAGCCAACCTAAAGGAACACTTCATATCCTTTTGATACGCGGGGAAGGTGAAGATCCCAGGTGCTGAAGCTGTCCTGGACATAGCCTGATTGAAAATGCCAAAGGCTCCGCCTTCTTTATCCCTGAGAGCTCAGGTTCCTTTGTATCTAACCACGTCAATTTCTCAGCTCATGCATATTCATATATATTTGTGTGTCATTTACATGACACACATATAGGGACAGGATAGGAACGAATTTGGAATTGACATGCATAGTGTTGGGCACTCACAGATGGGAAAACTCCCTCCATCAGTGCACAAAAGTCCAATTTGAATAAAAATACAGGTAAAGGAGATTGACATGAACCTGAAAATGTAGGTTGCAGTCTATGCTAGTCATCCAACAATCAGAGAATTTAAGAGTTTATCATTTTGGGGGCAGCTAGTTAGTGCAATGGGAAAAGCACCAGCCCTGAAGCCAGGAGGACCTGAGTTCCAATTTGACCTCAGACTCTGAACATTTTCTAGCTGTGTGACCCTGGGCAAGTCACTTAACCCCAATTGCCTCAGGGGGGAAAAAAGAGTTTATCATTTTTTAAAAGGTTACTATGTGCCAAATATGTTGCTGTGTGTAACACAAAAATTCAAAGAAAGGCAAACTAGTCCTGGTTCTCAAGGAGCTTTTGTATTCTAACAGAGAAAGCAAGCATGAAAAATACTGGCTCCAGCTTAGATTAATACAAGATGTAGTAGATACGCAAACAGGAGCACCAGGAAGAGCATTTAAGAGGGGGGATCCAAGTTGGCAAAGGAAGACTTAGAGGTAAACTGAAAGGGAGAGAGCCCTCCAGGCATGGGGGCCCAGCCAATACCAAGGCACAGAGATGGGAAATAGAATATTCAAGTAAACTATGGTGGCTAGATTTTAAAGGGTGTGGAGGGAAGCAAAGCATGAGAAAGTCAAACAGAGAAATTCTCATTTTATTTTGGAAGGAATCAGTATTTATTGAGCAGAAAAATGGCATATTCAGAACAGGACTTTTAGGAGTATCACTTTAGCAGCATTGTATGGAGGATGGATTGGAAAGGAAAAAACTTCAGACAGACCCATTAGGAGACTATTTCCATGATTAGGTGAGAAATGAAGAAGTCCTGAACTAAAGTAGTGACTATCAGGGTAGATAATAGAAGTAACATGGAGGTAAAATTGGACAAGACTTAGCAACTGATTGAATAGGTAAAATACAGGAGAGAAGATGAAAAAATTGAAACTATTTCTAGTCATATAAAAAGGTGCTCAAATCACTACTGATCAGAGAAATGCAAATTAACAAACTGAGATACCACCACACACCTGTCAGATTGGCTAAAAGATAATGTGCAATGTTGGAGGGGATGTGGGAAAACTGGGACACTGATACATTGTTGGTGGAGCTGTGAAAGAATCCAACCATTCTGGAGAGCAATTTGGAACTATGTTCAAAAAATTATCAAACTGCATGCCCTTTGACCCAGCAGTGCTATTACTGGGCTTATATCCCAAAGAAATACTAAAGAGGGGAAAGGGACCTGTATGTGCCAAAATGTTTGTGGTAGCCCTTTTCATAGTGGCTAGAACCTGGAAGATGAATGGATGCCCATCAATTGGAAAATGGTTGAATAAATTATGGTATATGAATGTTATGAAATATTATTGTTCTGTAAGAAATGACCAACAGCGTGATTTCAGAGAGACCTGGAAAGACTTATATGAATTGATGCTGAGTGAAATGAGCAGAACCAAGAGATCATCACAGCAACAAGAAGATTATACAATGATCAACTCTGATGTGGCTCTTTTCAATAATGAGATGATTCAAAGCAGTTCCAGTTGTTCAGTGATAAAGAGAAGCCATACATCCAGAGAAAGGCCTGTGGGAACTGAGTGTAGACCACATCATAACATTTTCACAATCTCTGTTGATGTTTGCTTGCATTTTGTTTTTCTTCTCAGTTTTTTTTTTCTTTCTAAATTCGATTTTTTCTTGTGCAGCAAGATAACTGTATAAATATGTATACATATATTGGATTTAACATATATTTTAACATATTTTACATGTATTGGACTACCTGCCATCTAGGGGAGGAAGTGGGGGGGGAGGAGGGAAAAATTTGGAACAGAAGGTTTAGCAAGGGTCAACGTTGAAAAATTACCCATGCATGTGTTTTGTAAATAAAGAGCTTTAATAAAAATAAATAAATAAAAAGACACAGGAGAGAGAAAAACTCAGGATGTCTGAGGTTGAAAATTTGGGTGACTAGGAGAATAACAATGTGTTTCAATAGATATAGGAAAGTTTAGAAGGTTCCGTTCAGATTTTAGAGAAACCTAATCAGTTCTGTTTTGAATATAAATCAAATTTTAAAATATAACATGAGCCTTACATTACTGGAGATGGACAATAGCTTTTTATTCTCAAAATATGTGCAAAGATAGTTTTCAACATGCACTCTTGCAAAACTGTGTTTCAAATGTTTTTCCCTTCCCTTCCCATCACCCTCTCCCCAAAAAGCAAGTATTCCAATATATGTTAAATGTGCAATTCTTCTATACATATTTTCATAATTATCATACTGTAAATATTTGTTATAAAGATTTTGCTTTTTTTTTTCTTTTAAGTTCAAAGGAAAAAACAAATTCTTGTTCATCAAAAAATAAAGTAAAATGAAACATAAAAGGTAAAGTGAACGTTAAGAATGAAGGTAGAATTAAGATTTATGAAAATTTAAGAGCTAACACAATTCCAGAGGAGTTGTAAGGTTCTTGTTTGGTTTTCTGGAGGTCTTTGAGTAGCCTTCCTTTCAGCAGAGTAATCACCACAAGAATATCCAGGTGTTAAAGTCCAAATCCTTTATTATCTCCTCCAGAGTCTAGTTTCCTTGCCTGGGGCCTGGGCCAGCTTTCTGGAGAGCCTTCCAGACCCTTGGTCTTAGTCTCAGTGTGGGAAGTGCAAGAGGCCAGCTACTACAGTGCTGAGATGAAGTGAATGAATCTGGATCTCTGTCCCCAGCTGAGTTTGTCCCACCTTATATATTCTACACTGAGTATAAACTAATCATATCACTAAGAAACCATTATTTGTTGTAAGGTTAAATAAATCCTCCTGAACTGAGAGAACTATCAATCACCATGCTAAATACATAACCATTGTCTCATCAATTCCAACTTAACACCTTGTAAGAATCATTGTTTCAAGTACAGAGTTCTGGCCCACAACAAGGAGTGATGATGAAAAATGTAATCCAAGTCCAGAGAGGACTGACAAACTCTGAGCGCAGATTGAAGTATACTAATTTTTTTGCTTTATTTTTCTTATTTTTTAAAATGTATTTTGAGGTTTACAAAGCATTTTCCTCAAACCAGTACTAAGAAGTAGAAGTTGCTCATAGCATCATTGCTATGTGTCTGAGTAAATGGAGTTGGGAAATACAGAAACCAGATAAGTTACTTAATTTGCCTGAGAGTAATTTGCCATCACAAACATTGGAACTTGAATCTTCTGACTTCAATTGCATGATAGTCCAGTAGCACCAATAGGAGTGCAAGATTTAGAGCACTTAGACCAACTTTTGTGCTTTGTTTTGTTTCCATGAATTATCAAGGTGATTAGAGTCAGTGAGATGGTGTGGTGGATGGAGCATTTAAATGCTAGTATGACTCTGGCCAAGTCAGTTAATCTCTCTCTGCCTCAATTTCCTCATCTGTAAAATGGGAATAATAGCACTGCCTCATGGGATTCAAATGAGGTAACTTGTAATATACACCTTAAAGTGCTGATTTAAATGCTAATATTATTACTATTATCCAATCCCCCTTCTTTTACTGATAAGGGAATGAACACCTAGGAGAAATAAAATAACAAGTATATTTAAAACATTAATTAAAACAGTTGATGCTCTCAAGGAGTCTGAATTCTAATGGGGCAACACATAAAGGGGAAAGAAGGGCCTCTCTGATCTTCAGTTTCCTCATCTGTAAAACAGGACTTATATTTCCTCTGAGTTGGTATAAAGCTCAAAAGATATAATGTATGCAAGGTGCTTTTAAAATTTTAAAACATTATATAAATATTATTGATTCTTCATCAGGATTCACATTTCATAGTTCTTTTATTTAAAAAAAATGAGGATTACTTCCCCATTTTACAGATAAGGAAACTGAGGCTTAGATTAAAGGATTCATATATGGAATCAGTCTCTTTAAATTTCTTTGTATTTGCTCGTCTATGTTCTCATTACATCCCATCAGTGCAATAAGGAACAAATTACACTCTTTGAAAGCAAGGGCTGTCTTTTGCCTGTTTTTGTATCCAGCATTTAGCACAGTGGCTAGGACAGAGTTTCAGCTTAACAAATTTCTATTGAATTGAATAGGATTGGATTGGATTGTGTTAGCTCCTTGAAGATAGTTTTATTTTTTGTATCTTTCTGGATCTGTCTTTACTGAATTAAATTCAATTATGTATATCCGTCAATATGAACATAACAAGTCATGTTAGGTTCTTACTATGTGCTAATGAGATAATGAGATATTAGGTTCTTACTAAATGCTAAATCGGTACTTAACAATTCTCTAGTTCCGGCCTTTCCTGGTAGTTTGACTTGTGAATTCCTAGGGAAGAGCTTGCGTGCTTGGGACGAGCAAGCTCATTGGTTGAAGTGGTTCTTCCCAGAAGCCCTTGCATTATCCCACGCCCATTCTCTAGGAGGATAAAGAGGGCAGCTCTGGAAGAAAAAGTGAGTCTCTGCTCTACACCAGGCTTGACGCAGCTCTCTGCAGGAAGGGAAGTCCGCTCTCTACAGGAAGAAGAATCTGTCCTAGAGATTTGAGTTGACAAAGCAGATCTCCTCCCCAGAGAGCGATCAGCAGCTTCTGGAGACAACAGCATGTTACAATTGGTGTCCACACGTGGGGCAAGGACTTTTCCTTATCCTGACAAGGACTTATTCTAAGCCCTTCAGAGGAGCTAGACTGGGCCATTGCAATTTGGCGCCCGAACAGGGACAGACATGGTCCTGATTCCAGTAGAAAAGCCTCCCATCCAGATCTCAGTCTCTCTGACAGAACCTTGAGTAACAAGGAAACTTTGTTAAAGATTAAGTGAGCGTGCTAATAGATAAATAAGTAACTTAACTTGTTAAGGGCTAAACCAGCAATCTCTTATAGTGAAATGGGGCAAACGCCTTCTGTTCAAGGAAAATGTTTGGAGAGCATTGTAACGTGCTCTCCTGGCAGTTACAATTACTAGCTTAATAACTGGTAGCGCACTCAAGAACAACCATGTGTAATCTTAAAAGCCTTTATTATACCTACTCACATAATGCCCTAACTGATGCCCTGACTTGTTGGTTCCCGAGTGAACACCTGGTCAGAAGACCCATGTGTTCACTACCAAAACCCTTACCTCTTTTGGCTATCCATCTTGGCTTGGCCACCCAGGCTAGGGAGCAGGGTGAAGAGCGCCAGGTAAAGAGGGTGATTGCTGCCTGCAGTGGGCTTAATAGGGCCTGTGAGGTCACACACACAGCCAATCAGCGAGAGAGTCACCCATTACGAAGCTATTCAATATGGCCAGGATCCCGCCCAAGGGCAGTCCTAATATCCACAGAAATTACTTCCGGGCCTCAATCTCCCGATTTGCTGTGGCACCCTTTTAAAGCCCCCTTACAGAGCATTATCAAAGTTATGAAAAGCCAAGGATTGATTATAATTTTGGAGGAGATTACTGAACTTTTAAAAACTGTGAAGGTCATATGTCCTTGTTTTTCTTTGGAAAAAGAATTGGATCCAGATGAATGGGAATTAGTAGGAAAGCAATTAGGTGAACAGTACAATTGCCTTTGTGACATTTTACCCTTTGGTTTCAGACCAAACTCAATTTCCAAAGATACAATTCATACCTACAATTTAACCCAAATGGCTTTAAAAAATGTTATTCTAAAGGAAGAGATGAAGGAGCAAAATGGGGAAGTGTCAACTAAACTAGGTGAAAAGGATGAATCAGATAACAATGAAGTAAGTACAATTCTGAGCAACAGGAGCACCTCCCATCTCCTCCCTCAATTAACCCTTCAGGGGTGGAGCAAGAAGGAGGAGGAGAAGAGGCAGAAACACAAACAGAATTGCCAGTGAAGCAGCCTAAGCCTATGACAAGATTAGAAAAAGCATTGGTTAAAGCTAAGAGAGAAGGACAGGATGTAAGTGATTTTATACATGCATATCCTGTGATTGAAGAGATTGATTCTGTAGGCCATAAAAGGAGAAAATATGCACCTTTAGATTTAAATAAAATTAAAGATTTGAAAAAAGATTGTACCCTTTATGGAGCTACATCGGCTTATGTTAAATGTTACTAGATGGTTTGTCTTATGAAGTCCTAACCCCCAATGATTGGAAATCCATAGCAAGGACATGCCTAGAACCTGGAGAAAATTTATTATGGCTTGCGGAATTTCATGAATTATGTAAAATCCAAGTCAGATGAAATTTGGAAATAGGAGTTAACACACAATTCACTTTTGAGCACTTAGCTGGTGAAGGTCGGTATGGAGAGAATTCAGAACAGATTAATTATACCATGACAATATATGAGCAAATTGCTAAGGCTGCAATAAAAGCTTGGGGTGTCCTTCCTGGACAGAAAGATCGTGGAGAGGCTTTCACTAAAATAGATCAAGGTCCCAATGAACCTTTTGTGGATTTTGTGGGACGTTTGCAAACTGCTGTCAAAAGAACTATTGGAGAAAATGCAGCTACAGAGATAATGACCAGACATCTGGCTAAGGAAAATGCCAATGAGATTTGCAAAAGAATTATATGGGGATTAGACAAAGATGCTCCTTTAGAGGAGATCATAAGACGCTGTGCTACAGAGGGAACAAATGCTTTTTACACCTGGACAATGATGAATGTGGAAAGACAGGGTCCCTCCTGGCAAGGGACTTCTAGAGAAACTCGGCGATGTTTTCAATGTGGAAAAATTGGACATCTAAGAGATCAGTGTAGGTATGGAGATAGAGTGAGAAGACAGGGTGAGAGAAGACCTAAAACCCCATGTCCAAAATGCAACAGAGGACTCCATTGGGCATCAGAGTGTAGGATATTTCTGGGAAATGGGATGAGGGGCCCAGGTCCAGGACCCCAGGCAAAAAAGACTTGGGGCATGATGGCAGCTGATGTTACACCCAAAGAGCCTTTAGAAGGTCAGGACTCTGATTTGATCAACCAGCAGAAAAGCAATCACATGGCAGAAAGGGATTACCTGATAAGTGAGCCAAAAGGCAATCAGATTGCAAAAATGGATTACACTTGGGGAGAATACAGGCCTTTTAAACCAACAGGGCAGTGTCCAGTGCAAACAACTCCAATGTAATTGCCAGATGATAAGAGATTTAGAAAGTAGTAAATAGAAGGAAATTAGATAGGTTAACCCTAGAGAACTAAGTCAGACTTCCAGTTCAGAGTTCCTTCCTCTTTGTTACTCTACTCTCTCTGTTGGGGAAGAGGATAAGGGGTGCGGGGTGGAGAGTTGAACCTTCAGACACTGCTTTGTCCTCAAAGATAACACAGAACTGAGATGGGGTTGGAAATAGTTTAAGAAACAGCTTATCAAAAAGAGCTTCTCCAGGGGGCCGCTAGGGGGCACAATGGATAGAGTACCAGCCCTGAAGTCAGGAAGACCTAAGTTCAAATCTGATCTCAATCACTTCCTAGCTGTGTGACCCTGGGCAAGTCACTTCACTCCAATTGCCTCAGCCAAAAAAAAAAAAAATACAAATAAAGAGAATGTTTAAAAAACTTCTTCAAAAAATATTGTTTAAAATTCACCCTATAAATTTTACTTACTTACTTGAATGTGTATGTCCCATCAGACATTTTTGTCTGGGATTCATAGACACACAAGACTTTAGTTGGAAATCTATTCCAAGAGGACATTGTCTAGCTCACTTAATAGGCCAGAAACCCTTCACTTACACTATGAAGATGCTAAGGAGGACTTCATTCTAATTCCAATTCTAGCCTCTCTGAATCCTCATTTCCTAATGGAGTTTGAACCTTCTTCGTGTTTTTTGTCTTTTTTAAAAATTTTATTCTAGACAATAATATGATGGAAAGACAGTTGGACAACCTTTTCCTGGCCTATTACAGGCTACCCACATGGCACTTCCCTAAGCCATTTCATCAGCGGTGACTGGGCTATGTGTATCAAAAAGACAATGTACAAAATGTTTAATCAGCCTTGCTGAGCCTGACGTATTATGTGGGAAATTGGTCAATAACATCTGTTGCTATGACAACAAAGAAGATAAAGTGCTCTCAGATTAGTAGATTAGAGTATTTATTTAGCTTTGCTGAAGGCTGGACATCCATAGCCATCAAATATATGGACAAGAGTATCTGAAAGAAAGAACCTGTTATTTACAGTTTGGTTTTTTAAAAGGCATTTTTGGCTTTGAAAATATAATGGCTGATATGTATAGGGTAAGTTAAGATTTATCATATTATTGCCGTGCACACAGGAAAGTTGCTTGCTTTTGTTTCTTTCTGAATTATTTTCCTTTTTTATAATTTTCACAGATTTGGGGTTATATTTATTGTTTTCCTGGCAGGAATTGAGGTTGTTATCCTGCTGTTTCTATTTCACACTTCAGGAGTTTTCCCTCTGGGAAAATTTCAATTTTTCAATTTTTCAGTTTTTTACATTTTCCCTTTCTGGGGATGAATTGAGGAGAGACTTGGCAGCTGGGATCCTAAGTTCGAATCCTGCCTGAAAATGTATGAGGATGAGCATCACAAGGTAAGCATTCCTTCACGTGACACTGGATGTGGCGCATCCATATCTCGTGATGCTTCAGGTTACACTTTGTCCGTCCTTCCCTTAAGCTCTGGGCCTTGGGCCTGCTTGTGCTGCTGCGCGGGTTTCAGCTCAGGGTAACAGAACGACTCCTGGGGCGCCTGCCTACCCCTTTCCTGCTTCCTTTTGTAGACTATAAGCTCCTTGAGGGCAAAGATCACCTTTCATTTGATACTTGCATCCCCAGCCTTAGCACAGTGCCAGGCACACAGTAGGCGTCTAATAAATGTTAAATGGGTTGGGTTGAGTCTGTTGGATTGCACGGCATGGCTACACTCTACCGCAAGTTGCAAGGTTTTTCAGAGAACGAGCGAGCGCCATAACTGCATTTCCCTAGAAACGCCGCCAGGAGACGGTATAAAGAGGCGTGAGTGACAGCAGTACCTTTGCGCCTGCGCCTTTCCTTTTGCTCGGTTGCCGGAAGAGGAAGTATCCGGCAGGCCGTCGCTACGGAAGCCGAGTTGGGTCCGCCGCGGCGGCACGAGCGCGGCCGAACCGGGCCCCCGCGTGCGGCCGCCCCACACTCTCTCTGTATCCCCCAACCCCGGCCACGGCTCTAGGAGTCTCCGGAAGCAGCCGCCCAGCAGTCGCCACCATGGTGAAGGAACAGTTCCGCGAGACGGATGTGGCCAAGAAAATGTGAGAGGAAGGGATAGTGGGGGAGCGAGGAGGATGGGAAAAACGTGGGGGTCAAAGGTCGCGGGATAGAGGCGGGGGAGCCTGAAGCTGGTCTTTAGCGCCCCCCTTTTGCCTGTGGCGCTTTGTGGGCTCTGAAACGCTTTGCTCCCCACTACCCAGCGACCTAGGCGCCGGGTCGGGTGGCCTTATGCCTGTTTTACAGATTAGGGAAACCGAGTCGTGGAGGAAGTATTCCCCAGCGGGGGCATGTTGTCATCCGCCCCTCCCGTTTGCTCCGCGTCTTGGGGGGGGGGGTAGAAACCCTGAGTTCGAATTCTGCCTCGGATGCACGCCAATCACGGGAACCCCGTGCTTCGTGTTCCTGGGCATCTGCTTCACTTTTAATGTAATTAATAATATAAAAAGTTACGGCCGGCCGGGCCGTGTTGACCTTCGAGTCCTGTCCTCCGGCTGTGAAATTAACACGCTTGTCAGTTTCCCCAGCCTTGCTTTCACCTATCATTCAGTTACCTTGGTCAGGGAGCATACCCTATTAAAAAAATCTGTGTGTGTTACTGTCACGTTGAAAATGTAATTGTCATTGAACCTTTTTTTTAAGTCTCCTGAACACAAAATAATTTGAGTGTTTAGTCCCCACAAAGCTGTGGGTTTCTTGGGGCTTTTTGGCAACCGATTTCTCTCCTCCTTTCTATTTTTAGAAGCCACATCTGCTTTGGCATGAAGTCACCTGAAGAAATGCGCCAGCAGGCTCACATCCAGGTGGTCAGTAAGAACCTGTACAGTCAGGACAATCACCACTCCCCCCTGCTTTATGGGGTGCTGGACCACAGGATGGTAAGAGGCTCTTTCTATCTTGTGAAAAGTGGTCGTGATTGGCTGCCCCCTCTGGGAGTGACAGGGGTGGGATGGACTTCTGTTAGACAGTCTTCCAGAAACATTGCCTGCCTGTTTGGTGTGGGGATCCTGCTGCTTTGTTTGTCTCAGCGAACGGCTTTCCTGGAACTTTTGGTGGATTCCCTTCTCATAATTATGCTATATTTTATTCCCACCTGTTCCTGTCAGTCCCTCATCAGACTGAATTTGAACCTAGTTTGGAGCTGCTGTTGCTCACTAGTGGTCTCTTTACTCCTAATCTGAATTTCTCTGAGATGTAGTGATTGCTCTTGCTGAAATCCCTGAGATGTTTCCTTCCTTTTCCTCGGATATAAAAGCTGAGTGTTTTTGCTTTCTCAAAGAGCAGAGTTATCCCTATCTTCCCTTCATCTCCCAGTTCCACATATATCATTTAACTTAATATGCAGAAGCCTTGATCTCCATAACTTGTCCTTTAGATAGGGGCAGGGGCCCTAAATGATGTTATGGGCCAGGATTCTTACTAGGTGCTGTCAAGGAATTGATGAGACAATAGTTGTCTATTTTAGCCTGGTGATTAATAGTTCTCCAAGTTTAGTATGAGCGATTTAATCTTACAACAAATAATGGTTTCCTGGTGATAAAATGATTAGTTTATACTCCGTGAAGAGCAGGGGTTCTCAAACTATGGCCCACAAGCCAGATGCCGCCCAGTTATGGCCAATGGGCTGAGGGGTGGAGACAGTGTGAGCTTTTGTTTTTACTATAGTCCGGTCCTCCCACAGTCTGAGGGACAGTGAACTGGCCCCTGTTTAAAAAGCTTGAGGACCCCTGGTGTAGAGTATATAAGCTGAGACAGACTCAGCCAAAGGAGGCAGAGACAGATTCTTTCCATGCTCCACAAGCCCGGGAACTCAGACTCAGACTCAGAGGACTAGCGGCCTGGAGGTGGGAGCTCAGGCTCTCAGGGTCAAGGACAGAGAGATTCATTCCATCTTCCTCAGCCTCGTGGTGGCGGGCCTGGCCTCCTGCTCCCCCCACTGAGACCAAGGGCCCTCTGAAGGCACCAGGGGAAGGAGATAACAAAGACTTTTGGACTTTAACACCTGGCTGTTCTTGTGGTGATTACTGAACTGAAAAGAAGGCTGCTCAGAGATCTCCAGAAAACCAAACAAGAACCTTACAGATGAGAAGTCATGTTTCCTTTAGGCTTTGCACAGTTTCAAGCACTAAATAAATATTCAAATAAATATGAATTTCAAGCATTAAATAAATGAATATAAATACAAAACAAACATAAATGGTATTTTGATAATTCTGTGTTAGTGCTTGCTGGTGAGTATTGTGTCTCTCATAATATTTAGCATAGACCACATATAGCAAATGAATGAAAAATATTAAATCTTCTATGACGAGCACTTTATATGTAGAAAAATAATTTGATCTCTAAAGACAGCTCACATTCTGATAAGGAAAGAGAGTACATAGAGAAAAGTCTGGAAGGCCAATGAAAAGATAGTCTAAAGCAAATGGCTTTCTCCTTAAGGTCCAAGCAGTGTCTTCCCACGGGCCGTGAAGCCTGAGAGTCCCAGGGAGGATGGAGTCTGGGAATGTCCAGAAGGGACTGGAAAAGGAAAATGAGCATAGTTGATTATAAGGTTAACTGACGTGAGGTCTGTACCATATTTATCTTGTCACCATTGAGTCACGCGTATCTGTTTTTATTCAAAGGGCACAAGTGAGAAGGATCGTCCTTGTGAAACCTGTGGAAAGAATTTAGCAGAATGTTTGGGTCATTATGGATACATTGACTTGGAATTGCCATGTTTTCACGTGGGATACTTCAAAGCTGTTATAGGTGTTCTACAGGTGAATTGATGAACATTATTTTCTCTGGCAAAGGTCTCTGGGATGTAAATTCTAGAAGTCATTGAAAAGTATGCTTGAGAGGGTGATTAGATAAGTTTTGAACTATGTATATTTTTATGTGTTTTGCTAATATAATTTGGCAAAAACTATTATGTAAGGGTAATTTTTATCTTTGGGGAAATGATGTTGCTATTTACTTTAAATAAATTTATTTTTGTTTAATTTTTTAAAGATGATCTGTAAAACTTGCTGCCACATTATGCTGTCCCAAGAGGAAAGAAAACAATTTTTAGATTACCTAAAAAGGCCTGGTCTCACTTATCTCCAGAAAAGAGGGCTCAAAAAAAAAATCTCTGATAAATGCAAGAAAAAGAACACTTGTCATAATTGTGGAGCTTTCAATGGTAAGTTCTCAGTGTTGATTACCTTCTCTTGCTTAGAATCATGTTTTATGTCTAAGGATCACTTATTTTCTAAAGACGTAGACTGACTTTCAAGAAGCCAAACTCCAATGGAGAGCTTCATTGGATAACAGAATTCCCCACTATTTTCCTGAGGAATTCCCACTTTTGACTTCCCCCAACTCTGATGATTCCTTTTCTTCCATTCTGGGGTGCTAAAAGCACAGGTTACTAACAGGCAGGTGGGGCAGAGGAGCCTGCTTTATTATCTGAATTTTTTATTTTTATTTTATTTATTATTTTATTATTATTTATTATTTTTATTTTAATAATTAATTATTATTATGTTATTATCTGAATTATCTCCTCTGTTAGACAGTCCTAAGGTCTGTGGGGAGGGGAACATGCTCCAGCAGCAGCACTCAATATCAGTTGATAAAGTAGTGCAAGAGAATATCATAAATAGTGTCCCAGGATCTCAGAGTTTGAGGGTGTCTTATCCATACCTACAAAGGGATCCTCTTTGCAGCCCATCAGAACAAAAGGCCTCTGATGAAGGGAATTCCCTCACATTTTGGAATGCTTCTGATCCATCTCTGTTCTGTTTAGCCTCCTGGACAGCCTACCATTTATTATAATCTTTCTTTGTCTGGAACCCAAACTGATACTTAAACCCTCAAAATCCTTTGACCAGGCCAGCCCAGAAAGGAGATTTCACAGTGTTACTGTATATGTTATTCTGTTGTGCTCATCTTACTCTGTATCAGTTAATACACATCTTCCTGTTTTCTCTGAGATTAGGACCTTCATCAGTTCTTCCTGGAGAGCAGTATTTCATGACCAGATGTCATATGCTAACATTCCACAACTTGTTCAGCTTTTCCCCAATTGATGGGCACCTTCTTAGTTTACAGTTCTTTTCTACCACAAAAAAACAAACAAACAAAAAATTATAAATGTTGTTGCACTGGTGGATTCTTTTCTTCTTTCTTTAATCTCTTTGGGAGATAGAACTTGTAGCAGTATTGCCAAGTGGGAGGGTAAGCACAGAGTGATAGATTTGGAACATTGTTCCAGAATGTTCTCTAGAATTGTTAGCCCGGGTCACATTTCTACCAGCTGTATATAAAAGTACCTGCTTTCCCACAGACTGCTCCACTATCTCCCATTTTCCTTGTTTGTCCTGTTTGCCAATCTGACAGGTGCTAGGTGGGTCCCTTGGAGTCTTGAAGTTGCATTTCTCCTAGTGTTGGTGATTTGGAGCTTTTTGTTGTTGTTGTGCAGTTAGAGAGAACTTGCATATTTTTAGGAAACTGCCTGTTTGTATCTACAGAAGAATGATTTCTTAAAAATTTATATCAGTTGCTTAGAGTATCTTAAAAATAATTCCTCACTCCTCACCAACTCAGGATCCCCCTTGTCACTGTGGTGCCCTCGGATGCCCCCCTCCTGAAGCCTCCTCCACTCCAAGGGTCCTCTGGAATTCTTCTCCATGTTTAAGACAAGCCATGAGCGCTCTAGGTCTCCCGAAGAATGTTTTTACTGTTTTCAACCTGTTTTGGGGCCCCTTTGCACACACCTTCTTCAGAAACAGAGCAGGGATGTTGAAGGACCAAGAGCTAACTACTCTTAGTGTGGTGTTTTAAGGTTTGCCACGCTTTTCACACATCTAACTGACCCTCACAGTAACTTTGGGAGGGAGTGCTGTTAGCCCCTTTTACTTGGGCTAGAACAGTTAAGTGATCTGCCTAAGGTCACACAGTGAGAAAGTGTCTGAGGTGGGGTTTGAACCCTGTCTTCCTGGCTCAGGCCTGGTCCTCCAGCCACTGCACCCCCTGCCGCTTCTGGAAAAGGTAGAACTTTTAGGTTAGATACAGTCTGCATCCTAAAAAATTTATCGTGATATTACTAATAGGCAGCTAGAGAAAGAAACAGCACCTTTCCCTACCTGGAGAGGACACATTCCCAGATTGAGTTTTTTTTAAAAGACAGGTATTGATGTAACTGGTCAGGAGAAGGGGAGGGAGAGCTTTCCATATAGGAGACAAAGGCACAATCCGTGTTGTCTGTTGGGAGGGCAGGGGAGTATCCAGTGTGGTTGGAATATCACTCTATAGCTCATGATGAACTTGTAGGGAAGCCTCCTTTAGACCCCTGGTGACTTGAATCGGCCGAGATCTCAGTGCATGCTCTGGAACACGGTGATAATTTTTCTGTTGATGAGGACTGCACTTCAAATAAATGAAAGATTAAAAAACTGACCAATTGAGTCTCAAGAGAATTCATTTTGGAGCATATAACGCTTCTGACAGAGAAGAGATGAACTGAAGGGGTAAAAAGAAGCATACATTTTTGGACACAACCATTAGGTAGATTAGTTTTGTTTGAGGATGGCTTTTTATTTGTCAGATTTTGGTTGGAGGTTATGTGAGGGAGGAAAATTAGCAATAATGGTGCTAAAAAGGGGGCCATTGAAGAACTTAAAATGAAAAGAGAGAAAGCAAAATTCAGAAAAAAACAGACAAGAGTTTTGAAAGAAATGTGTGGAATTTTATTTTTTACACACAAACACATTTTATTAAAGCAAGTAACATGAAGTGGAGATCCATGCTTTCGTATACAGTGATTATGTGTTCTGTATATGTGAAAATGCTCCTTTTTTTGTTCAAGTTCTGAGTAAAAACAGTATTAAAAGACTAATGTATTTAACAAAAGTTTCTCATGATATTGAGAAATGTGACTTGTTAATTGTGCAGTTGGGTGGATTTGAGTCTGGTGAATTACCATACCAAGAGGTAAGAGTCCTCTGTTCCCACACATGCATCCTGTGTTGAACTTTTAAATGATCAGAATGATATACATTAGAACCCAATTAGAACCTGGCAATGGAAATTGGAGTGGGGGAGGGGAAGTACATGTGCTCAAATATTTGAAAGGGATTTTATCTTTGAGAGATTAGACTTCTGTGGGGATCTAGTAGGATCCACAAGTACAAGAAAGTAGAATTTGATTAAGTAATAGGAAGGACTTTTCCTGAATTAGAGCTCTGAAAGTGGAGTAAGTGGGCTTGATAGTGAACATTTCAGTGTAGGTGTTCCCAAGCATAGGCTGGATGATCCCTGAGAAGGGGAGACAGTCAGGGGTTAGAGATGATCTCCTTAGTCACTTTGAACTCCATTAGTTTGGTTATTTCTGTTCTAATCTTCATCTTTGCACTTTGGGAATCTAGAGTTGGGAGTTTTTAGCTTCCCAAGCTTTCTAGTTACCTGCTTTATATTGATGACTAATTTGTCATCAGAAGAATGTGAGAACAGAAAGCAAATCTATACATCAATACAGGTACTAAATGTGTTTTTCCGAAGGTTCCCTTTTAATCAGATTCCTTTTTTGCCAACTATGGTGAAAGTTGTGTTGTCTGAATTATGTTGCTGTGCAGTCGTATCTGACTCTGATCCCCTTTGCAGTTTTCTTGGCAAAGATACTGGAGTGCTTTGCCATTTCCTCCTGTAGCTCATGTGGTTGAAGTACTGAAGCAAACAGGTTTAGTGACTTATCCATAGTCGCACAGCTAGGAAAGTTAGTCTTCCTGACTTCGGGTCCAGTATTCTCTCTACTGCACCACCTACCTGCCCTTGAATTAGTGTGATAAGCACTCAAATTCTTAACTTATCATTGAAGTTTTCTCTATTTTAAATAAATTATAACCTTTAGTATAATTTGACCTTTGATAATTAAAACACTTATTTTTATATTTTTCCTTTTATTAATTTTCTCAGCCAGAAAAGCGTAATTTAATAATTTCAAAATAATTTTAAAAATTAAAATTCATCTTGTAGGTACTGTCAAGAAATGTGGCTTGTTGAAGATCATTCATGAGAAATACAAGACCAATAAAAAAGTTGTGGATCCTGTTGTGTCTAATTTCCTTCAGTCATTTGAAACCGCCATTGAATATAACAAAGAAGTAGAGCCCCTCCTAGGGAGAGCACAGGTGAGCCTGAGAATGGATGTGATACTATGCTTTTGCTTGGGATCATACAAAACATCTGTTGCCTCCCAGAGCCTTACTTTACCCCCAGGTGGCAAGTAAGAACTGCTGAATGAATTTGTTCTGTAACCAGTGTATTTACTATAATTCTATAGAGAGTAAACAAGGATTAAGGATTAGGCCTTGGAATTAATAGCCTTGGGGCATGTAGTTTGCTAGTTTTGACCATATGCATTGAGACCTTTACTCTGGAGCAGGGAAGTGTTTTGTCATTGCCTCATACCAATCCTAAGAGAAAGTGTAGAGCTATTTCCCTCTACATAAAGATTTGAACCCTGGGCTAAATTGATGTTATTTGAGAACTCGGGGCTTTTCTAAATTACCTCCTATCTGGCCTGGGATCTGAATCCATGTTCCATCATCCTTTTCGAAATCATCCCAGGGCTCACTTCTTTCCTTATCCAATGAATCTTCCAAAAATAGCCCATTAATTTTGTGATTCTTGTGCTTAAGCAGGGACAATTGATCTTTATTGCCTAATTTAGCACATCTAAACATTTTCTCTTTCAAGATCTTCCATAATCTAAGCCCTCCCCTTATACCCTTATTTTCTCTTATTCTGAACGCATCTCCACCTTTTCAATCAAGCTAGCCTCCTCACTTGCCATTCTCTGTCGCCTTGTGCCCTCCAGCCTGAAATGCCTGCTTTCATTCTCTTTGACAGGCAAATTCCTACCCATCTTTTTGTCACCTCTTTTTGAGTAGAATGAAAGCAGAGACTCTTGTATTTTTCCTAAGTGCCCTCTAGCCCCTGGCACAGTCCCAGGTATATACCAGGGGGTGCATAAACAGTTGTAATTGATGGATCTCAGCACTTCTTGATTCATCTTGCCCTACTTAAATGGATTCTGTGGCAGGGGTATTATTTCACTACTTGTCTGTGATTGATGTGATTCTAGTTTATATTAAGCAACAGTATTTCCCAAGTCCATTAACTTCTCTGTAAAAGGGCAAATAACTGTTGTCTTCATACTGAGAGATTAAGATTAAACCTGATAGAATACTTTGACTGACTTGAAGAAATAAACATACCATAAGAGGCATTACCCTAATGCCTATTAAATTAATCCAATAAACACTTAGATATTTGTCTTAAAAGTTACTATCCTTCCCTAATTTTTATGTCTTTATTTTTTACTTTTCTAAACATTATGTTCAAATCTTAAATGTCCAAATATAGAGTTTGTTTCACTGGACTATGCACTTCACTAAAACTATCTCTACTCTTGATTCTTTTTCCTGCACCCTGTCTCTGGTTCCGTTTCTAGCAGTCACTCAGTAAATACGTCCACATCATTAGGCCAAGATCCTGAAATCCACTTATCACAAATACTTTTTCCCTCACAATCCCATATTTACAGAAAACTAAATAAGAGTGGAAGACTTTTCCACTGAGCTTCTGAGACTGGCCACATGCTGTTCTGTGTAGCTGTTAGACTCTTAAAGTAAGTTCTTGCTACTTTACTGAAAAATCAGTTGTGATTTTCAACTTTCTGAGTGGGCAAGTTGACATCTAGTTTCTGAATAAGTGATGGGAGAGAGAGTTGGAGAAGAAATGAAGACAAGGCTGGGTCATATTGATATAAGGGCTTCTGATCTTCACATCACTGTTTTTCTTTTGTAGGAAAATTTGAATCCCTTGGTGGTTCTGAATTTATTTAAGAGAATCCCAGCTGAAGATATCCCTCTCCTTCTAATGAACCCAGAGGCAGGGAAGCCCTCCGACCTGATTCTCACACGGCTCCTGGTGCCTCCTTTGTGTATCCGACCCTCTGTTGTGAGCGATCTGAAGTCGGGCACAAATGAAGATGACTTGACCATGAAACTGACAGAAATCATCTTCCTTAATGATGTCATCAAAAAGGTGGCTGTTGCAGAACAATTGGGAGGATTAGGGCACATGTGGGTAAGAGTGGAAATCAGGAACTTCTGCTTATGCTCTTCTGCTTTTCAGCATCGGATATCAGGCGCCAAAACGCAAATGATCATGGAAGATTGGGACTTCCTGCAGCTCCAGTGTGCCCTCTACATCAATAGTGAACTCTCAGGTATTCCCCTCAACATGGCACCTAAGAAATGGACCAGAGGTTTTGTTCAGCGATTGAAAGGAAAACAAGGTAGGTGTAATTTTTTCTCCTTTCTCTGTTCAGTAATGTGCAAATTGTCAGCAGGCAGTGTCCTGAGGCTTATGTGAAAACCAAGTTTATTACCAGAGAAATGAACATTCATGTGGAATACAAAGAGTTCCCAGTCATTCTAGCAGTTTGCGTATTTATGCCAGTACAACAAAAAAGGGAGGAGAAACAAGGAGGAGCGTGGCATGTGAGGGGACAGATACAGTAAGCTCTCCCAAGGAGTAGACTAAGGCAGTGGCAGAAGCCATGTTCTTTTCCTTTGGGAACCACTAGACTATGAAGATGGGAGAGTCTGCTTCTATGCAAAGGACCCAGCTGCACAAGCATTATCCCCGCCTGGCATAGATGGGTTGGCATCCCAAGGGGGAAGGAGAACCTTAATCCTTGGTTATTTTGCATTTGCCATTTCCAGAAGAGTCAGGCTGGACATGTAAACATACCCCAGGTAGAATTATAGTTACTTGGGAAAAAGAGCCCAGCCCACAGACTCAGGCTATCCCTTCCATTTTGTTTCTAAGGGCGCTTTAGAGGAAATCTCTCCGGAAAAAGGGTAGACTTTTCTGGCAGGACAGTCATCTCACCTGACCCCAATCTCCGAATTGATGAAGTAGCCGTTCCGGTTCATGTGGCCAAAATATTAACCTTTCCTGAGAAGGTAAGCTCTGTCAAACTAAGTGCTTCGATTGCTTTCCATTTAAAAAGTCATCCATCTTGATCCAAGGGAAATGTATTTTGTTATTCATTGGTTTTCAGTCGTATCTGACTCTATGACCCCACTTGGGATTTTCTTGGCAGAGATACTATATTGTACTAGTTTGCCATTTTCCTCTCCAGCTTATTTTACAGATGAGGAAACTGAGGCAAACAGTTAAGTGATCTGCCCAGAGTCACACATCTAGTAAATCTCTGGGGCCAGATCTGAAGATGAGTCTCCCTAATCTATTCCTGGCTTTCTGTCCATTGCCCCACCCAGAGTAATGTATGTTCTGTATTTTACAGCTGTGAAGGGCATTTTAAATAGGATTCTAGACATCTCTGGCATAATACTGGGAGGAAAGGTAATTTCCTTCTTGGTGATTCCTAATTAGCAGTAGATCAGAGACATGTTTGAAAGAGCCTATTAGGATTCTGTATTTCTTAGATCTTCCACTAAAATTGCTGTGGTTTTCTTTAATACTGGGCTCCGTGTCAAGCCAAAAAAAGAATACACACACACACACACACACACACACACACACATATAAAATACATTTTTTATTGAACAACTTGGTCCACTTTTCAAGAAGTTTGGTTAGTGGACTATGTGGGGTATTCTCTTTTCTAATTATTATTTAATTTAAAGAACATAAAAATTAGTAGCTGAATCAACAGAAACATGAAATCAAACCATTCATAAAAAAGAATTTTCTTATTTTCATTTTGGTCCTATAGGTAAATAAAGCAAACATCAATTTTATGAGGAAGCTCGTTAGAAATGGTCCTGAAGTTCACCCAGGAGCCAACTTCATTCAACAACGACACATGCAAATGAAAAGGTACTGTCTTTTGACTAAATTTATTTGCCTCTTGGTGGCTAAGGTTCTGTAATGAAGCATTTTCATTTTTAGCCAAGGAACTTAATTGCAGAATTTAGAATTTTCCATTTCCTTGTTTGGCCTTATGGAATTTATGCTGTGTTTGAGCTTAAGAACTTTTAAATATTGCAGTGTGGTTTTATTGGCACTATTTTTGCCCTGTAACAAAAAAAAGAAATGTTTACCATTTTTGTTTGACGTTTAAATACATATTGGTAGATTGATAGATTATTCAATAGTACTTTTAATTCAAACAGTGAAACTTTAGTAGTATATAAATTAGAACTGAAAAGCTAAGCCTTCTGAATTCTTACATAATAAGGGCAGATTTCACTTAGATTTTTTCCAAAGAACATCAACTCCAGTTCATCATACTTTCCTTCTTGGTAGATGCTTTATATAAAAAAAAAAGTTAAGGAAAGGATAGGCTGCTGCTAATAATAATAGCTCTTAAGCTTTGATTTTGGGAGGAAAAGTTCTTTGAATTTCTTTCTGAGAAATATTGACTTTTGTCATAAGGTTTCTGAAGTATGGAAATCGGGAGAAGATGGCTCAAGAGCTCAAGTATGGTGACATTGTAGAAAGACATCTCATAGATGGTGATGTGGTATTATTCAACCGACAGCCTTCGCTGCACAAATTGAGCATCATGGCTCACTTAGTGAGTATAGAATTACTTTATTTTCTATTACATGGAAGCTCTCTTATAAATACACTGCAACACAGAACCTCAAATTCTTGGCTTCTATAGTAGATACAGTAATCTCAACGTATTTTCAAAACTTTTCCCTTCCTTTTTGGTTTTCTGAAACTTCAATTTCTCCTGTGTTCTGTGAATCTTGACAGGACAGTATTATCTTGAGACAATAAATACAGAGAGACTGGATGAAAAAAAAACTAACTGAAATAATCTCATGGACCAAAGGGCATGAAACCCTGTATGTAATGGAATAGCAGAAAATTCATTTGACTTTTTGAAGTTTTTTATTTTAATAAGAAGCCATGGTTATTGAAATAATTTGTCTTTTTAGTTCTCCTTTAAGACATAGCTTCTTTGTTTATTTTATAATTGGGCTTACAGTGACAGTGGTAATTTTTTTAAAGATTAAAGTGAAAGAGATCTGCAATTTTAATTCATAAAACATCCAAAAACTTCTGTCTTCGAATTAGTTGAATTTACATGAACTCATTCTAACATGTACATGTTTTGTAAAGGATTGTGTAAGCAATCTTAAAAGTTTGAGGGATTTGGGTTTTGTTTTGTTTTGTTTTTATTTTCAAAAAGGGGGTGGGAATCGATTTCTTTGAAGATAGATACATTATTTGATACCAAACCACCAAAAAAGAGTTTTAAGATCTGTATGGGATTAGGATTTAGTTGGGAGAAATATTTAATTTGAGTTGTTTTTCTCCCCACATCTTTAAAAAATGACTTTTCACTTCTCATACAAAATAGTGACATTCCCATTATGACTCTCATGGGATTTGTGGTTTAATGGAAGAAAACTGGATTTGGAACAGGAGGGCCTGATTTTTGTACTGTTTACTCCATGTGAGCTGTTCACTAAAAATTGTTTGAATGACTCTGTCTCCTCATCTCTAAAGTAATGGAGTTGGCCTGTGTGATTTTCTGAATTCTTCTAACCCTGAAAATGAAAATGCAACATAAATAATAACAGCAACTTAATAG